>NC_085875.1:32784315-33031815 GCF_034702125.1 Engraulis encrasicolus
ACTTGCTCATATCACTCCAAAAACAGTTTACCCTTGTGTGTCAAAACTAAATTCCTTCCCCACATATATCATCAGTACCCCCAAAATATATTGTCCCTTTGCCATTGTGTAAAAAGTCAAAAAGGTTAGATGTTTTGTCTACATTCAGCTAACAGATTTCGACTATGTATAAAAATGAAAAAGTGAGTGACACCATTGAAGTTTGGCAACACAGACAATTTACAGAGGACATTTATTAGTAACTTTCTTTACTGTAAATTCATATACAGAAAGTAATGCCCATATATTACAGGTTTCTCATGGGTTTGGCTCATTTATCAAAACAGAGATAACATTCTCAAAATAGCATGGACAAATCCCAAAACAACTAGCAATTGTTCAAAACAGAATGTCGTTTGGAAAAATTTGAAGAAATTAACCAAATAACAGAGGAAACTGTAGTATACACGGTTGTAAAATTATTTTCTACTAACTAGCAAAGTTACAATATCATCTGGCCTGTTGAGCACTGTCATGAATGTACTGTTTAATGCAATTCTTGAAATAGTATGTCCTTGACTGTTTTGACAATTGTGTAGACTAATTTGCATATGATGACTTACACAATGAAATCATGCTGACATGTCATCAATTTATTTGGAAAATGTGCTAAATGTATGCTCATTGTGTCAACTGTAGGGTACTTGTACATAGCCATCTGCAGAGATGTACTAACCATTTGAGACATGTACAAAGCATTTGATATTTGATGAAAGCAATGAGAAATGCCATTCTGTTTTGGGAATTTCCAAGTTGGTTTGGGGATTTGTCCGTGTTGTTTTGAGAATGTCATCTCAGTTTTGAGAAATTAACCAAACCAATCGAGAAAAACTGTAAAGAGCAGTGACCACTCACCTTACTCACCTTTCTGTCTTCAAAATAATTAATAAATAGATGGATCTTTGTGATTTAAAACCATATTTCAGAAGAGTTTCAAAGATGGGACCATGATTAATTTGCTTACTTTTCTGTCAACCTACCACGGCAGTTAATTGACAGCAGTTACACAGGTTTGTGTTTCACATCCAGAGAGAGAGAGAGAGAGAGAGAGAGAGAGAGAGAGAGAGAGAGAGAGAGAGAGAGAGAGAGAGAGAGAGAAAGAGACAGACGGACAGACAGACAGACAGACAGACAGACAGACAGACAGACAGACAGACAGACAGACAGACAGAGAGAGCTAAAGAGAGAAGACTCTTCAAAAGGCTCATCTTCCTCATGCTGTAAACAACACTGATACACACAGACAGACAGACAGACAGACAGACAGAGAGAGCAAGAGACAACACAATCTCAGTGCTGCATACTGTATACAGCATACTGCAAGTTGAAAAGTATTTTGACAACCGCCCCCTATACTGCAGTGCTGTAGCTGAGGTACTGTAAAAGAAAAACCCACATTAAAATTCTCCTCTGCACTGCACGACACAGGTGGTGGTGCAGCTGAAAACCTGGGGAGCGCTTGACCTGACTGCTCTGCCACACGCAAAACAGCATCTCCTGGCTGCATCCCACTCACGCTGCCTAAGGGACCCCTGCTGCCTACACGGGCTAGCAGCACCGACCACAAACATCCATGTGCACCATCGCCAACCGCTAGGAGCTAGCCCCGTCCACAGTGAGCCTACATGGTCGAGCATGTGAATGTGAGTGGGTGTTTTTTTGTTGTGTTAATTCAAGACTTACAGTAGAGTATCATTTATTGATCCCAGGGGAAATTAAGGTGTCAAGTAGCATACATACATACATAAATGCAGAGGACATTAAATACAAGACATTACACACATCCTTACACATATATTATAGCTCACTCTTACATACATTCAGCCCACTTAGTGAGTACGTAAATAACCATGTAAAATTAGTAAAACATAGCTGGTAGTAATTTTTGGTAGCTCACTCCATGGGAAAAAAATAAAGAGATGAGGAGGGAGGGCATTTTGGTAGCTCAGTCTATCAGGGACATGTGAATGCAGTCTATTTTTGTGGCATTAATTGAACACTTTGAGCTTCCTCTTAAACTCCTTTCTAGTTGGACATACTCACTTGGTAAGTGTTGAATTAACTGCAAAGTTTTCTTTTTTAAGATTATTTTTTTGGTCTTTTTATTAGACTTTATTATGGACAGGACAGCATGAGAGGTAGACAGGAAGCGAATGGGGAGAGAGACGGGGAGGGGTCGGCAAAGGACCCGGGCCGGTAATCGAACCCCGGTCAGCAGCATGGCAGGCGAGTGCCCTACCGGATGGCCACGGCAAGGCCAACTGCAAAGTTTTTTATATGAGAAAGACATTCAGGGTGGAAGTGTTGGTGCTGGTATGTCTTCTGGTGCAGCCTGCCTGACACTGGCTGGCAATCAGATGGAAAATGAGGAGGCGACGGCTGAGTGATCCCAAAGCAAATTAACTTCAGCATCCTGTCACCAATGAGATGATATGACCTCGGGAACAAGTGACACTTCCGCTAGTGTGTATTACTACCCAGGCCTGCCGACAGGGGGGACAAAGAGGTATGTTGTCCCAGGCCCAGGGAGATAGGGGGCCCAGAATTGGGTCCGTATTACATTGGATATATTGAGTAGGGGGTACTTTCAGATTACTTTTGCCCTGGGCCCAGCAAAAGCTGTCAGTGGCCCTGTTACTATCTCTAGTATGGGCCAAGGTCTCAGTAGGGACGAGGGAGCCTAGCTGATATTGAGTTGTAATTACCTGGTTGTGAGGGATGAGATTAGGAAGGAACTTTACTTACTAGACCGTTGGTTTGCAAATAACTCGACCGGATCGGGATCAATTGAAGTTGATCAATTGATCAATCTGTGTGTTGATGTGTGAACTTCCTCCATTGGGAGCCACACTCTCTGTCTGACTGGGATTTACATGCAATACACGTACGCATACAATTTGCCCATTGGCATTTGCATAGTGTGTGCACCACTCCACTGCTTTTACAATTATGCTAACCATAGTACTCTTGGCACACATCTATTGTGAATTGAAGGTTGAATAGAACACACGCGTACAGAGAGAGAGAGAGAGAGAGAGAGAGAGAGAGAGAGAGAGAGAGAGAGAGAGAGAGAGAGAGAGAGAGAGAATCCCTGGGAGGGAGAACTGGTATTGTGCGCAGTGTGGAGGAGGCAAAGTGTTACGCAAGAGGTGGGCGTCCTCCCACCACACACACAGTGGATTTGACTACATTACAGCCATGTGTAGGTTGGAGTGCTTCTCTCTCTCTCTCTCTCTCTCTCTCTCTCTCTCTCTCTCTCTCTCTCTCTCTCTCTCTCTCTCTCTCTCTCTCTCTCTCTCTTCCTCTCATTTGCCAACTTGCCTTATCTCTGCTCTCTGCTTTGCATTTCATATCTCTCCCATGCTCTACTACATGTATGCATTGCGTTCTTTATTCATCTTTTCTTTTTTTCTTTCTCATCCTTTCATTCTTTTTCTTTCTTTCTTTCTTTCTTTCTTTCTTTCTTTCTTTCTTTCTTTCATTTTTTCTCTTTCTTTCTTTCTTTCTTTCTTTCTTTCTTTCTTTCTTTCTTTCTTTCTTTCTTTCTTTCTTTCTTTTTCTTTCTTTCTCTCCTTCTTTCTTTCTATCTTTCTTTCTTTCTGTTCTTCTTCTTCTCTTCTTTCCCTTCTGTCCCACTCATCCTCCTCTCCACAATCTGCCCCCACAGATTGGAGAGGTCAAGGGTTGCCATTACGTAACGAGAGTGCAGTACGCATGCACCTTGAAGCCAGCCCACACACACGCACACGCACAGGCGCACGCGCACACGCACACGCACACGCACACACACATATACACACACGCACTGAAAGTGAGAGGTGATAACGCCAGACTTTGGTGAAAGGATTTATCGTGTTTGAAAGTTTAAAAAAAAAAGGTGTGTCCTAATGACATGTTGCCTAACGCTCGGCTGACACCAATCCCCCGCCGCAACTTGTTTCTTGCAGTGAGAAACTTGTAACATTACAGGAAGGCCGCTGAGGAATGCGTCTCAGGCACTGGGCTCGCTGCAGGGCAGTGGCGTGACATTGTATGCCTCCTCTCCTCCTCCTCCTCCTCCTCCTCCTCCTCCTGCTCCATTGCGCGGGCTTACAATACTCACCTGGCGGGATGCCGCACGACTCGTTACCATGGCGGGAAGGGAAAGTATGCCAGCCCATGGAGAGGGTAATGGCCTGGTTTCATGGTGACATGGACAAACTGGCCGTAAAAGCATAACAGCTTGTCTTAGTTTCCATGCGTAGCATGCTTTAGGCAAGAACATGGCAAGGGAGTCGTTTGTGAAACAAACATGTCAGCATGAAGAAAGAAACTACACAGTACTGTACATTTTGCATTCAACAAATTTGAATTTCACTCTCACAGTGTTGGTCCAATCCTGTAAGAGTTTAAGTATCTCTGCAACATTTACTGTGTAGAAAAGGTCACTGGGTGCTCTTAAAGGTGTTCATGATTGGCATTTCCGTGGTGTGAAATGGGAGCGGTTCTAAGTAGTGTTGCCAGATTGGGCGGTTTCCCACCCAATTGGGCTACTCAGGATGGCCATCTGCGCGTAGAAATGGCACTTGGGCGGGTTTTTCTGCCGATTTATGGCCATAGAAATCAATAGAATTTAGTTGAAATTGGGCGAGACATAGTGCTTCCAGGCGGGTTTTGAGCATTTTTTTGGGCTGGAAATCATCTGTCTCATCTGGCAACCCTGGTTCTAAGCTATAGGGCTTGTAAGAGAAAGTTGGCAAGTCTCACCCTGTCAACGGCTCCTTTTTTTTATGAAAAAAAGTGTTCCTGTGATTTGCTGAGTCAGGTGGAGTTACGGGCTGGACCGGGGGCAACGCCCCGCCTTTAAGCACACACATACAGTAAACGAACTGAAAGAAAAGGTGTGGCAGAAAAGACGACAGGCAGGCAGGCAGGCAGGCAGGCAGGCAGACTGGAAGACGGACGGACGGAAGGCAGGCAGTACATTTCCATTTTAGTCTCGTTTCTACCACATTTACTTTCAGGGCACTCTCCTGTTGCCGGGGCAACGTACCTGCACAACACCCCTACCCTTCCCAGCCCATCCCCCATCCAGCTTGCGAAGCCAGCCAGGAGGAACACACCCTCATGCCTGACCACAAATCCCCACCCTGAAAACCCCTGGGGCAAGACCTGTGATTTTAGTCCACACTTGACTAAGGGGAAAATGTTACAACGCTTTTTAATGCTTAGCCTACTTAAAAAAAGGTCATTTCACTTAAAAAAAAAAAAACCCTCACGTCCTCATCCTACCACTGCTCTCCCCCCTGCGGCCCTTCTTTACATTTGACATTTTGACTCTGTCAGCTTTGAGGCAGCCAACATTCCAGTGAAGCAGCATTATTCACTTGGCTCCCATTCCGTTCCAGAGCCACCGCAGAGTAGCAGCAGCACTTTAGACCCACTGATGACAGTATGACGGTGGATAGTGAGAATGCCTTCACACAGTGCATCCTCCCGAGTGCATCCTGTCTCTCTCTCTCTCTCTCTCTCTCTCTCTCTCTCTCTCTCTCTCTCTCTCTCTCTCTCTCTCTCTCTCTCTCTCTCCCCTGTGGCTGTCCCCAAGTTAACATTCTTTATCTGTATCTCTCCCTCTCTCCCCCTCTCACTCACTAACACACTCACTCACTCTCTCTCTCTCTCTCTCTCTCTCTCTCTCTCTCTCTCTCTCTCTCTCTCACCATAACACTCCTCACCGCGGGCTAATTAAGCAGGGACTAACGAGGTGGTTGAGGGCGGGTTTTAATTACTGAATTGATGACTCATTGAGCTGGGCTTGACAGTCACATGGAACAGTAGAGAGGTCACTGGGCCTGCTAAGTGGGACTCCTGTCTTGTCACGAACGATGCTCCCGCTCTGCTCTGATTGTGCCTGGCCCCCCATGACTGGACTGGCGATAGGGCATACAGGGCATTTGCCCAGTGGACTGTTGATGATTTTGGCCTGGCCTTCCCCTATATGTAATGGTATCAGTTATCATGCCGCTACAGCAAACTTCTCTGAGTCAGATTTAAATATCCATTTTGGCTCTTGTGGTCAAAGTACAGTTGCTTGTAATAGATGACTATGTTATGAATATGTTGTCACAGGCTTCATTGTCTCTGTCAATGTCTGGCGGACCTGTCTTGACTGAAAATGCCCGAACTGATTTTTCAGCCCAGGCCAGCCCTGCTGGCCCCACTACACTGACACACGACAGGACGGAAACGATCTCTCCATGGTGTGTACAGTTCACCCACTAAGCCACATCAGTGTATTTAAAAGCCAGTCAGCTTTTTGTCAAATATTTAAGGATATGTGAAAAGAAGTCAAAATTATCGAAGTTACATGTATGTGTCTCACTGTCCCATCTCATTGCATGTATATAGTGAGAAAGAGAGAAATGGGCAGACAATCAACTCGTTTCTATGGGATATATTTCATTCCGAATAGGGCTGTCATAAACAATGATTTTTCTCCCGATTAATATATCAACTATTTATTATTTTTTATTGAATAGTCGATTAGTGAAACGATTCATTTTTCAAGTACTCTAGCACTTTAATCTTCAAGGAAATGGGAAAAAAAGAAAGAAACCGTTAAAATTAGGTCCCTGAGCCCACAATGAGCTTTAAATCATGATAGTAGCTTATTTACTCCGAGATACAACGTCCAATTCATATGTGCTGGGCAATTTTAGGTTTCAATAAAGTAATAAAGCATTAGAAAAGTAAGTATAAAAGCATTTCATTAAATGAAACGATTAGTCGACTATGAAAATTCTTCCCTAGCATTTTTTATAGTTGATTAGTCACGATTAGTCGATTAATCATAGCAGCCCTAATTCCGAATAAAAATGAATTCCGCTTTGAAAACATCATGTAAACACTTCACAATTTGGAATTTTACTTTATAAAATAAATAGAATAAAGTGGGCGGTTTAAACCATTGTTAATTCCGAATAACTTTATTCCTCTATATCATACATTAATTCTGTGCATGCTCGTTGCTACGTGATGACGCAAGAGGCAACAATGCAGACCCAGCATGTGCATCCTCTGGCCAATAGAAATGCGTTCTGAATCACAGACGTTTATTCAGAATTAAATGAACGTGCTTCATGTACACTCGACAGTTAATAATTGTAATGCTATGCTAATGCTATGCTATAATATCACATACTGTAACCCAGTCCTCCTTCTATTCCCACCTTCTCCTCAACCAGGGTGCTTTCCCTTCTGGCTGCCCCTGCTTCAGGGAAACCAACAGGGGGGTGGACAAAGGGGTTCAGATGTCCCGGGCCCAGGGAGAGAGGGGGGGGGGGAGAATTGGGTTCCTATTACATTTTATGTATAGAGAGGAGGGCCCTTCCAAATGACTTTGTCAAAGCTGTCAGCGGCCCTGCTCTGGGCCCTAACCCCCATGTCATCTGGCCAGACAGTAGACGGTAGACTAATGTTTCTCAACGGGGGCAGTGAGAAGGATACAGCAGATAGGGGGCATTGCTTAGTTGCCATTGGAGGGCATTAGTCCATTAGATTGTTTAACACTAAGGGGGGCGTTGTCAGGTTTATGATGTGGTCAAGGGGGCATTGGGTGGGAGGCTTGTGATGAGACCAAGGGGGCATTTGTTCAAAAAAGGTTGAGAGCCACTGCGGTAGACGGTAGACTGTGTAGGGGTTTTCCCACCAGCGGACTCCAAACAGGGCTGTTGAAGTTGGCCTGCGGGGCTGGCATGGACCCATCAGCTGATGACCTCACAGGGACAAACAGTGGGGAGACTGTTGGTGTGTGTGTGTGTGTGTGTGTGTGTGTGTGTGTGTGTGTGTGTGTGTGTGTGTGTGTGTGTGTGTGTGTGTGTGTGTGTGTGTGTGTGTGTGTGTGTGTGTGTGTGTGTGTGTGTGTGTGTGTGTGTGTGTGTGTGTGTGAAGGGGATCAAAACAGTATCCTGGTTACCATGGTATTTCCAGTGGTAAACCTGTGCCTGTGTGTTCTGTGGTTTAGCCAGAGGTTGGTGTAGCTGTAACACACTGGTTCTATTACCTGCTGAAAGGGCGAGAAAGATGGCTGTCCACACACTTTTTTGCAACCTTGTGCATTCTGTTTGTGAACGAGACAAATATGACTTCATTTGTGAGCTGAGTGAAATCAGCAGAAGTTCTCAAGGCTTTAAACACAGTACTGGGCTTGGGTGGTGTGCTTAAGTATAAAACAGATGACAGTGCCAAGACCTCATCTTAGAAGTTTCTGAGGGATAGCAAAATTCACTCAGCATTTATTTAAATAGGAAATGTAATTGAGAAATACAGACATGGCTTTATGTGTTGCAAATAAAATGTTCACGTGCATGTAACTCAGTGTTAGCCAGCAGTATAGTAGAATTCGATTTAGTCCTCAACAGAGCTGCGGTAAGAAGACATTTGAAGGTTAAGTGTTTTCCAAGCCTTCAATCAGGCAAAAATAATCACTGTTGTATTCGTTAGGAGGGCCTGTTGTCATGGCGATAAATGCTAGAAAACAAGTGCTGACACGACGTTACTTCCTTGTGTGACTAAGAGAGGCGTGAGGTCATGTATTCCACTGAGGAGCTGAGGAGTGGACTCTTTAGACTGTGGCTTGTCTAAAGACGCCGGGAAAACGGACAGAGATGAAATGGGACCCACGAGAAAACCCTGACCAAACTATCTAGACTACCGAGGCAACGGGAAAGAGAAGGGTGCGGCGGGTCAGCGTAGGACATGCTACAGTTACACAATGTAAACAATAATAATATGGTCAGAGTAATGCGTGTCGTTTTCAGAAAACGAATGAAAGGTCCTCAAGTTTGAAAGAACTAATTGATTTGTATTCTGTCGTTGGTGCTCTGATTCTAACTCACACCAAACTGTAAAATGGCAGACAAATGGGAAAATGAGCAAAGACAATGATGAGAAGAAGAAAAAAAAACAATAATCACTCTTTGCATTTCATATGGCCCCTCGCTGATCAACAAGGCAGCGCTGGTTTCCATGGTAACCAGAATGATGCAGTGATACGTGGGTAGTGGTGCCTAATAGACAAGTCCTCGGAGGGATTTTGTGCGGAGCGTTGTTGTGGGTTGGGGTGGGAGGGGGCTTTAAAAGCAAAACAGACAGTGGTCTTAACAACTCCGTGTTTTATAATGTGTGTGCTAATGTGTGTGTCTGCCTTTTGTATGTTTTTATTCTCTCTCTCTCTCTCTCTCTCTCTCTCTCTCTCTCTCCCTCTCTCTCTCTCTCTCTCTCTCTCTCTCTCTCTCTCTCTCTCTCTCTCTCTCTCTCTCTATCTCTCTCCCTCTCTGTCTCTGTATGTTTTTCTGTATCTGTGTTTTTCCTCTGCGCGTGTGTGCATGTGTGTGCTTGTGCGTGTGCTTGCATTTGTGTGTGAGCGTGTGAGCGTGTGTGTGTGTGTGTGTGTGTGTGTGTGTGTGTGTGTGTGTGTGTGTGTGTGTGTGTGTGTATGCGCGCGCGTGTGTGCGCGCAAGGGAGGGTGTGTGTGTGACTGTGAGCGCGAGTGAGGGTGTGTGTGTGTGTGTGTGTGTGTGTATGTGTGTGTGTTTGTGTGTGTGTGTGTGTGTGTGTGTGCACGGGCGTGTGTGTGTGTGTGAGCGCGAGTGAGGGTGGGTGTGTACGCACGAGTGAGGGTGCGTGCATGTGTATGTGTGTCTGTGTCTGTGTCTGTGTGTTTGTGTGCGTGTATGTGTATGTTATGTCTTTATGCCATCATGTGTGTAGGAGTCAGGGTCTGTACAACCTGCCCTGAGAAGACATAATAGTGAACACAGTAATGGACTCATTTGGTGGCCATTTTGAAAGATGAGGCCAGTGAGGGCAAAAATGGCCTGGTAATGCCCATGTGTATAAGAGATGTGTGGGGGCTGTTCACAGCCTTTTCTGCATGATTTTTTTCAGTGACAGCGGTAGTAGTACCATGCTTTGATACAAGCCACGATATTAC
Organism: Engraulis encrasicolus; assembly: GCF_034702125.1. Taxonomy (NCBI): domain Eukaryota; kingdom Metazoa; phylum Chordata; class Actinopteri; order Clupeiformes; family Engraulidae; genus Engraulis; species Engraulis encrasicolus. The sequence continues at coordinate 32,794,328 of NC_085875.1, forward strand.
ACAAGAGACTTTTTCAGCGAAGTTCGCACACGCCTTTGGATTTTTCTCTTCTTTAAGTTCTTTTTTCTTCTTTTTATTCATTCATTCAATGGCAATGACGTTTCGACCTCTCTGTCTTCCTCAGATTCACTGACTTTTTCAGCGAAACCTAAGACTTTGTCTAATCTCGAGATTTCAGCATCTTAGTCTGTTTCAGTAGAAATACTGAATTCTTACGGATGTAAGAAGAGCGCTATGTACTGACCAGTAATTATATTATAAAAGAGATTTAATTGTTTTAGTCACTTCCCTCAATGTGTAGGCTACATACTGTATACTGCGTGGCCAGAACTTGCTTTACGCCTATATTACAAAACAAACGTAAACATTCTCATGTCCCTGACAGTCACATACCCCAAAAAATCAATGATCATCAGTGCAGCTGGAGAGATTGACGCAACACGCCTCATTTCCTGTTCAGCCTATAGCATTGTCTCCCACGTACAGCTGTTGTCAGCCCCAGCAACACCATGCGGTCCCCCAGCAACATCATGTGCCCCACCCCCCCAGCAACACCATGCGGTCTCCAAAACAGACATCCACAGAGCCTATACTGTAGATCAGTGGTGGTTCTCAACCTTGTTTGAACAAACGCCTCTTTGGCCTCATCACAACCCTTCCAACGCCCCCTTGACATCATCATAAGACTGACAATGCCCCCCGTATTGAAACATGAAATGGACTAACGCCCCCCCAATGGCATCTAAGCACCGCCCCCACTCAGCTGTATCCTTCTCAACCCGTTGAGAAACACTACTGTAGATGCATGGATGGGCCCTTGTGACCTTGTGATCTCTCTCTCTCTCTCTCTCTCTCTCTCTCTCTCTCTCTCTCTCTCTCTCTCTCTCTCTCTCTCTCTCTCTCTCTCTCCCTTTCTCTCTCTCCCTTTCTCTCTCTCTGACTGGGTATCCAAGACCTAATGGTTAGGCAATAGGTTGTGGAATTAGAAGGTTGCAGAATGCCAAACCATCTCTGAAACGTCCTTGAGCAGGGCACCAAACTTTACATTACTCTTGGGATTGTAACTACTGTAGAAGAATGTACCATTTGGCACATGGCCACAGCCAATCGTATGAATTGTATTCAAACAAACTGCAAGAATAAAAGATTTAATTTGTCAAGTTGTACGTGCCAACGCCTCTCCAACCCTCCCTGCTCTCTGGTTGGTTCCTATAGGCAATCGTTTTTGGAGTAGCAGCCGTGCTGTCTTTCAGATTGGAACGATTGTGCAAAGCAGCACGAGATTTCCCAGGCTAAACATATACCCTGTAAGCACCTAAATCATTATATAACTAAGTTTTCGCATGTAGCAAGAATTGAATAAGACCTTTCTAACTTTAGTAGGGGGTACCTCAAATATTTTTTTCGTTTTTATATAACTGTACATGTCTTTTGGGTGAAAGTGCCTAAGAGTAACCCAATGTAATGTAATAATGCAATGTCCCATGCAGTGAGAGTGTGCAACCCTTTCTGCAATGAGTGCCTGTCTACTTGTCAGTCTGCTTTGCCCTGATCCTTGGCCACAGCATGCAGCTGCAGCCACACCCAGCTGAGCCAACCACAGCCAGCCAGCCAGCCAGTCAGCCATGCCCACAGACGCTCCCCTTCTCCTGGGGAAGGAATGAGGAGGGCCTGGCCCACATGTCTGGACAACCATCTAGCAAGTTAGAGAGTGAGTGAGTGAATGGCTCAGGAGGAGTGAATCAGGGAGGCCGAAGGGTTTGGGAGGACAAACAAGTCAGTTGTCCCAGGACCAGGGACAGATTGGGCCCAAAATTGGGTCCTCCTTGCATTTATATGTATTGCATCAGATAGCCCTTTCAAATGACTTTGTTCTGGGCCCACCCAAAGCTGTCAGCGGCCCTGGAATAAATAGCGAGAGAGAGAGAGGCCTGCCACACACCGCAAAGCAGCGTGCAGTTTAGCTTTCCCCTCTGGTGTTCATTACTGTTAAGTGTGGGTTAGTGACTGTACAATAAATTTGTTCTTGTGTTATTTCAACCCTTTCTCGGTAAAGTATTATTTAACTGTCTGAATGGGTACGATCGTGATGAAGCAGTGTTGCTTTTGCTAGGCAGCGTGCATGCGCACTTTGGCAGTTTTATGCATTGTGGTTTGAAAAAACTGTACATTGCATTCATTGTTGAACCGCAAAAAAATTCCCTGTGTGGTGTGGCAAATGAAAAGAAGTAGGCGTACATGTTCAGGTGGCTACCAGCCCTCTCTTCAACGGGTGGCTGAATCCGTGTCTCATCATTGTGTCTGTCGAGGGACAGTGTGTAAATTTGAGTTTCATGCAGCATCTGCCATTGTGGTGTCAGAATGCTTATGGACAGGCACAGGAAGTGTTTGGAAGCTCTACAGCCCACCCCCACCCCCTGTACATTTTTCCATGTTAATTCAGTCAAAATTACACTGTTAACAAACTTTTGACAAATGTAACACTTTTCTAGTTGGTTCAACTGTCAAATGTTGACTTGACACTGCAGAAATGTACTGTGCCCTGTGTTTGGGAGACATGTATTTGGGTGGTTGACGTTTAAGGGCGTAACGCAAAAACAAAAAAAAAGTTTTTCAAATTCCTGAAAAAAATGATGGATAAAAATTGGAAAAAAATAGAAAAAAATAAAGCACTTAGTGGTCTGTGGAATTTCACCTTATTTTTGCCATTTTTGGAGAAATGTGTCTTGCATCAACACATTGCATAGGCATGTCACACCGCAGGAAAATGGAGTCACACCACAGGGAATTCACTGCATTATGGCCATTTTAATCCTTTTGTATACATGACTGACATCTGAGCTCATGCTAACTTGATAATGATATTGTGTTTAATCTTAATATGTGTTTTCATTTATAAAAAAACGTTTTTTCCTCCTATAAGAGCAGTCACACCACAGGACACCATAAAATGAACCTAAGCATTGCGTGACAGAAAGATTGCAATATGAAGACATATTAAGAGGTTAAGAGTCATCTTAAACTTCCACAGCACTCTCCAATAACTGAGGTACTGACTGGTTAGGAGCCAGTCTTTAAGACCCTTGTAGTTGGCCTTGCAGCTGCCCATTCACAAACATTGACATACATGTCACCCCACAGGACGCAATTTGTGTTACGAAATTGAACTTGTAGTTAATATTACTGTCTTGAGCTTTTTTCACATTTACATATCTTAATATAAAGTTAATATTTATGCAATCATGCCAAATGCTTCATACATTATTCAAAATGTTGTTGGTTAATTTATATATATATTATATTCCAGGTTTCATTAATGTTACAGTCACACCGCAGGATATTTGACATATAAACCTTTACATAAATCTAAACAAAAATGTTTCTTCTCATCTAAGACTAATATGAAACATAATGTACCACATCTTCTTTCATTGACATATGTTTTTTAAAGGAAAAATAACAGTTTTGTAGGTTTTTAACCAATGTTACGAAATCCCGTCACATCTTCCACCCATTCACAGATTGGCCAGTGGTGGCGCTGGCGGCGTTGGAGGCATACATCGTGAGTGCCTGGTTGTTACAGAGACCGTGGATTCCCAGCCACATTGACAGGCTGTTCAGGCCTCTCTGTATAATTTTCTTTTCAACCCCTTAACATGGCATCTCCACAGCACACACAGCCACACCTCCTCCACATAACCATAACCCTCCCTTATGGCCTCATAGCTCTCTCCAGCTCTGTCTTTCTCTCTCTCACTCTCTCTCTCTCTCTCTCTCTCTCTCTCTCTCTCTCTCTCTCTCTCTCTCTCTCTCTCTCTCTCTCTCTCTCTCTCTCTCTCTCACTCACTGACACACACACAAACAGATTCACACTTCTTAATTTAAAAATCTCTCTCTCTCTCTCTCTCTCTCTCTCTCTCTCTCTCTCTCTCTCTCTCTCTCTCTCTCTCTCTCTCTCTCTCTCTCTCTCTCTCTCTCTCTCAAGCATGTTGAACATATGGGCACCACATCAGACACCAGTTGAATGGTGAGCAACACATCAGCCAGGCTGTCTATTGTGACAGGTGTGTGTGGAGGAGAGCTGCCTCTCTTCTCTGGCTGTTGCTCATTTCCATAGACAAGAGGTCTTACAGATATCCATTTGCATGGGGAGATCCTTGTCTGTTATGCCGTAGCCAGTGATACAGACACCTGGGAGCAAAACCCATCCACTATTTCCCAAATAGCTGTCTATGGTGTATGGTGTCAAATTCAAAATGGCAGAGGGCCAAAATACAAATCTGGAATGAAGTCGCGGGACAAACTACTAAATATTTATTTTTAAAACGGCCTAAAATTGTGCATACACACACTGAATACTCATATTTAAATTTCACAAAAAGATTCCCATCATAATTCAAATGTGCCTGCATATATTCTGTTGCATATGAGTGTGAGCTGTTTCAATGGCCTGGGACCACTCATGTTCCTGTGACACACCAAATTTCATGTTCAAGTCATATTACGCTGAATATTTAATGGTGTATGTGGGCCAACTGCAAAACACATCTGAAATGATCTAACGGGCCAAATAAAAAAGACTCCGCGAGCCAGATTAGGCCCCCGGGCTTGAGTTTGACATACCTGGTCTATGGTGTCACCTCCAGGCAGTGCAGGCTACATGTACTGTTGGTGTTATCCACATCTCATCTCTGCAATCATGGTGTAAGGAGGAATACAGCTACGCGCATTATCTCCCAGAACGCAAAGTAACGGTGGCATTGTGACATTGAGACATAACTGTCTATGGTGTCACCTTCAGACAGCGCATGGTACATGTAGGTGCTGTTCACATCTCTGTAATTATGGTGTAATGTAATGAAATACAGCTTCTTCCTGCATTATCTCCCAGAATGCAAAGTAATGGTGGCACTGTGACACGAGTGTAGGATTCCTATTTATAAAGCCTACTATGTTTTGACATGGTCAAGGCGTCTTTGTGGGGGGGATGGTACTGTAGGCCTGCTATGTATGCAATAATGGCCTCCAGCTTTCTATTTGTGTCACCCACCCACTTTGTAATTGTATGTAGAATTGTGTGTAATGAAAATCTTCGCTGCAGTTATAACCGAGCAAGACATTATGTCTTGTTATATAATTATATTACATGTTATACAATATAAGTGCCTTGTAAAGCATACATGCATGCACGCACACGCACGCACGCACACACACACACACACACATACACACACACACACACACACACTAAGGTAGGGGTATTCAATTACATGTCAACAAGGGCCAGTTTTTTACATTTCTCCCAGTAAAGGGGCCGAACTACCTGTATGCATTATGGTTACCGATTGTCAATGTAAAAAAGTATGGGACACTTCATTGAGGGGGGTCTGGAAAGTTTTGCATTTCTTAGATGTAATTTCCTGCATTTAAACATCCCCTGTCCCGTTTCAGCTTGATACGGAACCCATACTTTTATCTCTAAATTCCGATTCTGTATTTCAAGGGGCTTGTCGGGGGCCAGAACCTTGCTGTCCAAGGGCCGCATCTTCGCCCCAGGGCCACCATTTGAATAGCCCTGCACTAAGACTTTTTATATTGAGCCTCTTCCTCCCTCTCCTGGACGTCTGTGTGTATTGCATATGTATGGGCCAAGTGTACAACTTAAGTATTCCATGTACACATGGAATCTAGACAATAGCATGGATTCTAAACTAAGGCTGTAATGATCTCTGTTCAACATGTGTGGTCAAGCTCACTCTTTACCACCACCCTGGGCCTGCCAGCAGTGTTGACAGATTGAATTGGGCTGCTTAGGATGTCCGTCTGCGGATAAAAATGGCATTTAGCAGAAAAAAGGGCAAATTTTTGGCCATGGAAACGGGCGGGATTTAGTGCTTTTAGGGGGGTTTGAGCATTTTTTTGGGGCTGGAAATCATCAGCCTCATCTGGCAACCCTGCAGCCAGGTCTTGAAGAGTGACTTTTTGTGTCCCATGTGGTCAACGGTGTGGTGACTGACTGGTGAGTGAGACAATTAAGACCATAATATCTTGACCAACTATCCTTGGAAAATTTCACTTACCTACATTTGACCTATGTCTGCTATAAAGGCTAATAGCTTATATTTTGTAATTATACAGTGTAATCACAATTTATTATGAATAATCCATATTTTTTTGAAGAGGCTTCAGATGCTGTATCCTATGTACGTGTTCTTCAGATTCATAATACAACCATCTGTGACATCATACAAGAAAATAGAGGCCAAAAAAAAAAGTGATGTCCATAAATTAAATTCTAAAAAAGTGTTGTTTTTCATCGTTAAAAGTGTGTCAAACTACAGGATGTGGTAGACATTTGACAAAATAGTGTCCTCTACTGTTTGCAGACATCACTCACACCTGGAAATTCCAGATGAGATGTCACACACGGCACTGTCACCATGCCAAAGCCGTCTTTGTCAAAGGCCCTGATTTAATCATATAAGTGGATGTTCTGTTGAAGGAGGCACGGGTGGCCCAACAGGTTTTTTCCTGGTAACAATGACTCGTCAAAGAAGCAAGTCTTAAGACAGCAGAAGTTATAAAAGGAAACATGAGGGCCTTTCTGATATACTAAGTGCTCGGCAGGTTTGACAGGTCTGGTTCGCCTTTCGAACAATGGACAAGAAAACAGTGTTTAAGATTTTCTTAAATCACTACAAGGAACACCTAATGACCTATTTGAAAGGGCCTCTCCCCTCTGTCAAAACAGATGGCATTTTGACGGATAGGCAGGGCAAGAGGATGGCACGGAAAGGCAAACGGACAGGATTAGAGCAGTCACACTGATGCCACCAACCAGGGTCCCTGACAGCTTTGGTTGGGCCGGGACAAATACATTTGAAAGGGCCCCAAACCCAATACATATGTAATGAGGATCCAATTATGGGGCCCCTCTCTCCCTGAGCCCGAGACAGGTGACCCCTTTGTCCCGTCCTATTGGCTTCCATGCCACCAACTACTTCCCTACCTGTCTGCAGTGTCTCCTTCACTGCTTCTCTCTCTATCTCTCCTTCTGTGTCATCTCTTTCACTCTTTTCAGTTTCAACAGGTGGTGAAGGAATTGTCCGATTTTTAAACTTAAAAAATATCCAAATCTTTGGGCCTTCTGTTGTCTATAGACTAGTAGTTGTCATCAGGTGCTCATCATGCTCTTAAAATGATACTGTGCCATTTTTGGAAATAAGCTCATATTACATTTCCCCTTGAGTTAAATGATTGAGTTTTCCCTTTCTCCTATACCTTCAGCCGTTTTCTGACTACCTTCAGCCGTTTTCTGACTACCTTCAGCCATTTTCTGAGTATGGCAGTGCCAATTTTACCTCCATGCTAACAATTAACATTGAATCCTATGAGACCAGCTATCCGCCAGCACTGTCATACTCGGAGAACGATTGAAAGTACAGGAAAAAGGTAAAACCCAATCATTCAACTCAAGGAGAGGTGTACAATGATGGCAATGATGTCCAAAAATTGCACAATATCACTTAAAGTCATTAGCACTGTCTGCACCTCCAGACAGTGATCCTTAATTCTACAGTTTTGTGTGAAACTGCACGGCACCCAAACAAGAAGAGTGACATATCTTCATCAATTGTGCCAACAAGTGCTAGAGATCCTTGATTTATGTTGCCGACAGTATAACTCAAAGGAAACTGATTAATGGGGTGCACTGCCCCTACTGTGCAAATACATGTACAGTATACCACATATGAGTAGTTGACCCTGAGGGCCCAGGTTCAATTGTATCCCAAACCTACCCTATCTCTCCTTTGATTATATCCCATCTAGGGATGCAAATTATCGATTAATTCATTAATCATTAGTTGATAGCCTTATCGATCGACTTACGATTAATTGATAAGCAGCTTTTCCCCCCCGAAATCTCAATGTTTCTCTGAAAAAAAAACTACTAAATCTATTTTTTTTAATTCAAAATTGAGATAAAATTCCACATTTAAATTAATTCTATTTCAATTCTTTAATCCAATTGTGATGTAAATATTGCCACTATTCACACCCCTCTCACACATTCTTCACATGCCCATTTCACCTGGGTCCACAGACTTCTATTATAACAGTGCCTGGGTCTCTTGTCAGTTGAATTGTCGATTAATTGCGATTAATGTTTTTTAATCGATTAATGCATTGATCGATTAAAGTCGATTAATCGCTTGCATCCCTAGTCCCATTATAATAACAAAGGCATAAAAGAACAAAAACGTGTTAGAAAAAAATAAGATGACTTGTAAATCAAGGGACATGATAACTGTCGTTTGGTTGAAGAGCACAGACAAGGCACAATCCCAAGATTAACAAAAGTTCTTATACTGTATAGCACAAAGGCCTACCATCTTGTCAGTGGCATCAAACATAGTAAATATCCCTCACCTACTGAACTAATGGGAAACACAAAGCCGTGACAATGCAATGGATCAGGGCTTAATGGCCTACCTAGTGTCCTGCAGGCCAGACAGTGGTTCATTGTTTAGGAGACGACTGCATACATCTTACTGTATGGTTCGGCAACAGAGTGGGAGGGAGCGTGAATTTACTTGTTAGCGAAGAGTCAGGAACACACCTTAGCATCTGCATTCCACCCCATGGGTGGATAGCTTGGCTCATGTTCAAGTGAAACTTTAAAGTCTCTGTCACCTCACCTCTGGCAAGGTTGTCGTACAGCCCTCTCTATCTTTCTCCCCTGGGCAGAATTTCAAGAGATCAAGGGAAATGCTGGCAATAAATAAGAAGCAAATTACCTCTTTGGAAGTGGAATAGGCAGTGACAGAAAGCCCATGAAAAGTTTTCAATCTATTTCTAGTTTCATTACATTATTGGAACCAATCTACACTTGAGGACCATATTTTTTTGTTTTAAAAAGTTTGTGTCACTTTTTACTGTTTGATCCAGTTATAGTACAAGTTCAAGCCAAGTGGGTTAGTGACCGCTGAAAGAAAAAGTAGTGAACAACAATAACGGTAATATGACGGTTGGGAAGGGTTGACTGTTTTTTTGGGATTGTTTGTCTTTCCCTCCGTTTTTCCCAGGCTTCGCGGGAAAATCTCCCCTTTGCTAGATGCTGCAGTTAGAGCCAAAGAGCAAATCGCCCTTACCACACCTGTGGCACCCAGAGGGGAGAGAGAGAGAGAGAGAGAGAGAGAGAGAGAGAGAGAGAGAGAGAGACCGGGAAAGAGAGAAACAGAGACAGAGAGAGAGAGACAGAGAGACAGAGATAGAGAGTATGAATTAGGGGGTTGAGTAACACACACTTAGGCCTATGTAGAGGAGGAAAAAAAGAAATCCTTAAGACTTCTATCCAAGCCCTATAACAAATTCGATGGTTTATCCCGACACAAAGTGCCGCCCCCACACAACAACAAGAGGATTTAAGTGCTGGTTCGGCGTTTCTGCGCGACCTCTCGATGTGGCTGTAAAAGCGCTTCCCGGCTTTTGGCCGCCGTATAAGTGAAACTGCCGCATGTTGGAACCTGCCACCCACCCTCCCCCCCAAAAAAAGATCTTGCAACCCGGATCGTGGCTCCGTCTCCTCCTCCTCTTCCTCCTCCTCCTCCTCCTCCTCTTCTTCTTCTGGGAAGCTATGGTACACAGGCTCCTTTTCAGGGCCTTGTTTAAGGGGGGATTAGCGGTCACATTGTGGTTGGCATTGTGGTCAGGTGGAATAGGGAAAGCTCTCCTTCCTATACACCTCCTCCTCCTTGTCCTCCTCCTCCTGCTTGTTCTCCGTGAGGAAAAAGAGGTGTGAGAGTTTTGGTGGTAAAACTTTTTTCTTTTCTATTGTTTTGGGCTCCATCATCCCACCGGGAGAGAGAGAGCATAATCACTGGTTCAAGTTTAGCCGTAGAGTATCTGTGTGTGTGTGTGTGTGTGTGTGTGCGCGCGCACGCGCGCGTGCGCGTGCGCGCATGTGTAAGGCAAACTGCTATAGAGAAAGAAATAAGGAATGAAAGAAAACAATACACATAGAAATGAAATGTGAGTTAGATGATATAGCTACTAAGAGAGCTGCCATAAACACAATATGGTTGCATGGCACATGGATTATCAGGAAAGCAGAATAGGATTAACATGAATATTCACTAGTAGTTCATGAAATAGTTCAGTGACTTGATATGTAGTCTTTTAAAATGGGCAAAAAATAAGGTTTGTCTTGTTGTTAACAATGACAATGACCCACAAAATGCATGTCCAAATATGGTCAGACACTCTGTCGCAGAAGTCTGGAAAACAGTTGTCATGAGTTTAAGGATATTTTCCCAAAGGCTATTTTTGCCCGGTGATGATCATCTTTTCGGTGCTAAAATGGGCCTTTTCTTCTCCTAACCCAAAGGAGGGCAGCGAAACTGATCTGCTGCAGTAGCTCCCTCTGCAGGTGGACCATGGTAATCTCTCCCATTTTTGTTGTGGAGTGAAGGCCATGACGCAGGAAAATAAAATGTGTTAGAATTAGGAAATGGCCCAGGTTAGAATCAAACCTAGGTCCCAATGGACAAGCCCATTCACGGTACGATGCGTTAGTGTGCCACCAAAGATTCTTTTAATGGACCATTTCTGACGCCACTTCAGCCCCTGAGTCCTTCCCTATTCAACCCTGGGAAATTCTGTCATTACAGCAGAACAGTCAGAGGTCACTCAATGACAAGCTCCACAGCAGCAGTAGCCTGTCCAAACCAGAAGTTTACCCCTCACTTGTGTGTACTTGGGTGAAGTTTCCATTATGTTGTGGATTAGTTAACCTACACGTGTATTTAAACATCATTCGTCCCTGACATATAGTTTCTACCATGTAAACAGTTGTGACAGCCATGATGTATGTATTTTGGAATGGATGTGTGTGGTGTGCTGTCTACTCTGACACAGACACAGACACAGACACACACACACACACACACACACACACACACACACACACACACACACACACACACACACACACACACACACACACACACACACACACACACACACACACACACTGTGTGTGTGTGTGTGTGTGTGTGTGTGTGTGTGTGTGTGTGTGTGTGTGTGTGTGTGTGTGTGTGTGTGTGTGTGTGTGTGTGTGTGTGCGTGCGCGCACGGGCATGCGTGGGTGTGCAATGTGCATGTGTGCGTGTGCAGGAGAGAGAGAGAGAGAGAGAGAGAGAGAGAGAGAGAGAGAGAGAGAGAGAGAGAGAGACTGAGACTAAATGACAGTGTATGTCATGCAAAAATCACTGCACTTGCAAGAAACTTGATTGGGCCGAAAAAGAGGTCCGACCGGGCGAGTCAGAGAGGGGCATTACTGTTTGCTCTGATTTAAAGTCTCTGCCAAACAGGTTAGCCAGTCGCACTGTGTGTCACCATGAGGCCACCGCACTGTCAACCTGTCACCAGTGATAAATTCAGTTCTTGGTGAATTAGTCGCACATGAACAAAAATAAATATTATCTTGCACATCTTCATATTTGAAACGTTTAGCACTGCACTGTGTGAACCACTCTCCACCACTTTTGACTTCATGCAACCATGTACTATACATCGGCAAACAAGTATGTGTGTGTGTGAGAGAGAGAGAGAGAGAGAGAGAGGGAAAGAGAGAGAGAGAAAGAAAGAACGAGAGAGAGAGAGACAGACAGACAGACAGACAGACAGACAGACAGACAGACAGACAGACAGACAGACAGACAGACAGACAGACAGACAGACAGACAGAGTCCACACTGTCTGAGAAAAATCTTTGACCTACACACCTCATTTGATTTGGAACCACAGATCTGGTTTGTTTTTGTGCCATCACCCAATGCCATCTCCTACTGTATAGCTACAGATATTTTTGGAGTGAAGTGTGGCCCTGCCTTGGCCAACCGGTGGGGCACTCGTCTGCCACGCAGCTGACCCGGGTTTGATTCCCGGGCTGGGTCCTTTGCCAACCCTTCCCGACTCTCTCTCCCCACTCGCTTCCTGTCACCACCTTCACTGTCCTATCATAAAATAAAGTAAAAAAGACCACAAAAAAGAGTGAAGAGTAACCAAGTTCCAAGTTCACAGGCGTCATTCTTTGAAAGCCTTTCGCTGTGAGCACTCTCACCTAATGGTCTTTCAATTTTATTGTCAGCACCTTGTCAGCAGCCTAAAGCCTGTGCATATAGAGGAGAACTGATGAAGTTGTGCTTTTAAACTGTCGTTAGAGGAAGTGTGAACGTACCGTGATCAGATGAGAATGCAGCGGAGTCAGTCTGGGTACATTCCACTGCTGTCAGGTGCACCTTGTGAACCAGCAACTTGCACCGTGCAAAGGTGCACCGTGTAATATTTTTAGTGGTTCATTTCCAGAATCTGTGCTGCCCATTCACAAATGTTACCTTTTTAACTTACCACCAGACCATCAAATTCTAAGTATTCAATATGACTGAGAAAATAGCACTTTTCATACATGAAAAGGGGGATCTTCTCCGTGGTTTGCCATTTTTGAATTTCCAATTTTAGCTGCAAAACTTACTGTGTTTTGGTCATACTAGTAAGTATTGGTATATCATTCAAAAAATATTCATGAAAAGATCAAATTTGGCAATAGGCAGCACAGTTTCAATGAGCTACATAGTTGCAATACCTACTCTGGCCCCCCTGCACCAACATCTTACACAGTGCACCTTTAAGGCTTTGCCACACTGACGAAACACCAGCCTCCTTCATGTCACTTGTTGTTCTTTTCCAAGCAAACAATCGGTAAAATACAGATCCTGTGCTGAGATAGTGGAGTAGATTAGAGTGGAGTGGAGTGGAAAGTCGTGATTGAAAGGAAAGGCCATTAACTCATTTTAGCCTAAGACCTTTTTGGGAAAGGGTGCCCTCTGCCTATTAAATCCTAAATATATCAGCCTCCGAAGCACATTCAAACATGAAAGAAGTTGCGTGAAAAAAGGGGTGTTACTCATCCTAGCAAGGCTAGAAACACCCTCTGTTATTGCAGTAGGCTAACGGTCTCCAACAGGGTTAGGCAGATGAAGATGGATAAATGTGCAGGGGAGACTCATGCAGTTCAGTCCTCTTTCTCTTTTGGCACAATCATTCACAGTCACTCTGATCACACTGTAAGCAAATAATTACATAGAGGAGTTATACTGACTGTCCATTATAGTTACACACTGTAACTTACATGATGTAGCACTGCTTCCTCATGAATTATAATGGCCAAGCTGGAACTCATAAAACGTATAAATGTAACTCATAAAATAGTGTCAAGCTACTGAGGGAGAGGTACACATGTGACACCACTCCTGGAAAAAAATCCAAACGTGAAATAAAACAAGCACAGATGTTGAACAGTCCATTGGTGAGACTGGATCAAAAGAGAATCATCATTGCCTTGTATACAAGGGGTGTGTTCAAAATATTCATCATGATCTCTCAGAATTCTGTGCTCTTGGACATGGATGTTTGGGACACGAAATCCGTGCTCCTGGACACATGATTTCCGTGATGGACACACGGAACTGCTCTCTCTACACTCCCACAGCTCTATGTTTTCAATGTCTTCTGTTTTCTCAGGATTTTTCTCATTTCAAATATTTTTTCTCAAAAAACATTTCTTACTGACAGGTTAGGGTTAGGGATTGTTTTGATCTGGGCACAGCTAGTATTATTTTATTCATTAAATGAATTTGATAGCCTGTCAATCAACTGGAAAAGGTATTTCTCAAAAATATGTCTTTAATGACAGGTTAAGGTTAGAGAATGTTTTGGTCAGGGCACAACTTAAATTGCTATAGAATTATTTTGTTTAGAATTAGCATTTGGTATGTATTTTCTAATTATAGAGTTAACACAGTGCTGTGGTAATATAGAAAGCACTTCTGTGTGTCCATCACAGAAAAAAATCCGTGTCCAGCACAGATTTTGTGTCCTTAACATCCATGTCCAGGAGCACAGAATTTGGGAGATCAGGCTGAAATATCAGGATACGTTGGTATATCAGGATAGCATGGACTTCTTCATCATACATGTATCGTATCCGAGGCATCAGTATTTAGATTCATATTCTCATTTAATAAAATAAATTGACTTTTGAATGCTACACAGTAACTGGCATTCGTGATGCGTGTTGCATTAATTATAGAATTATTTTGTTTAGAATTAGCATTTGGTATGTATTTTCTAATTATAGAGTTAACACAGTGCTGTGGTAATAACCTATAGAAAGCACTTCCGTGTGCCCATCACGGAAAACAATTCCATGTCCAGGAGCACGGAAAACAATTCCGTGTCCAGGTGCACGGAAATTTGGCAAAATCCGTGCTCCTGGACACGGATTTCGTGTCCTTAACATCCGTGTCCAGGAGCACAGAATTTTTGGAGATCAGGCTGTGCATCATGAACAGTATAGGGCCTTTTGTGAAGGCTGTGTTTCACATTCACTACAATGTAGCGTAACGGTTGCTCTAAAAACGGATTTCTTAAAAATGTAAAAATTGAAAGAAAAAAAATAGGCCTAAAATATTACGATACATATACTGCATATTGTGACCCCATATCAGAATGTGTATTGTAGGCCTATCACAAGGTTGTTGACAATACTCACCCCTAATGCATACTATAGCCTACTACTGTACTGTATATCTTTGCCTTTTGCCTATGAGAATGCCTGGGTCTGCTGCCCTGTAACTGTTCCCGTATTATATTCCTGTATTGTGTATGTATGTCTCTAACCACAACTGTCAAATTTGCCTTCGCCACTCAGTTCCAGCCCAGTGAAGATGAAGCGGAACCCACCGCTGCTCCAAATTACTTTCCAAACAAAACTTTTGCCATTCCAACGGCCTACTTAAACACTGCTTTATTTACAGAGCTATTAACTTCATAATCACAAGCTCAATACACCCTGCAAAAACAGTTTGCTGGACCTTTGCCAACTTGCCCTACACACATACTGTGAAACGTTCCAAGATCTTCCCATGTTCCAAGATCATTTCCCAGATCTTTGCACGCATCACGTGAAAAAGCTATCCCAAATGGCAGTTTGTTTATTCAACAGTGAGTTGCTTTATTTGCTCATGTTAGGCTTGTTAGAATCAGGTGACGTAACTCTGTGCCACTTTTACATGTTGCTTAAAAGAAGAGAAACTCCAGTTGCCAAACAGCAGGCCACGGTGATGTGTTTTGTCGCTGACAGGATCAGCTCATCTGACTGTAAGCGTGTTCGAACCTGTGCAGTCAGCCTCGAGAACGAAAAACAAAAAGGAACCTGTTGCCACTAGAGAGAATGGCTAGGTCAACCTGTTACTGTCAATGGGGTTGGCTTGCGATTCTGTTGCTATGCAGAGGGATTAGGCCTTGTGAAATTGCTCTTCATCTTTTCACGGAGTTCAAGGAGGATTAATTGGAATTTGAGAGTCAGTCATTACATCAACAGCCATTGTGTCTTCTTGTTGTAGGGAGAGACGCATGTTCTTAACATTTCAAATTCAGCAGAGTCCCAGAGCAGCTGAGCGTATGTTGTACGCTAATACGGCCATACATCAATGGTTTGCATGTTGAGATTGAGAAGAGAAGTTTAGTTGCAAATGTACTTCAGGCCTAGTTGCTCATGTCAGTATGAGCAGTGTTGGCTAACATCGACCTTTAAGTACAGCTACAGTGGTGGAATACATGTGTTAGTCCAAATGGCCTTTACTCAGTACAGCAGGGGTGGGGAACCTTTTTCATTCGAGGGGCCACTTCAAATTCCTCCAAGGGCTGTACTATGAACACAAACCAGAATTTCCCCCTGCCTTTATTGAAGGCAGCCACCTTTAAAACAGACCCCACCATCTCTAGGTCCCCTGAAGATAACTTAATTGTATTACAAATGTAATTTCTAAGATCCCTTTACTTTACTCCTTTCCTCTATTTCATGTGAAGCTGCATAACATATAGCGGGGGCCGGATAACACGGACACAAACGCCCCCCTGGAGACATACTGTAGGTTCCCCACCCCTGCAGTAGAGAGACAATAATTCAGCTCACTGTTATAATGTATGCTTTGCAGGACTGTAAGGAGGTATTCAATTGTGTTCCAGGTGACTAGACATCAACTTTTCAATGAATGTGAAATGATGCTATGGAATTACCTGGATGACAAAAACCTCCTCATATCCTACATGTAAATTTCAAGGTTGAAGTCCACGTTAGTTCACATATCTTCAACATCTGCACACTACTCTAATTTTATTTCTGTCAAATAAGTTAAATTACAGACAGTTACCATTTTACCTTTTTTTCCATTTAAAAAAAATATTTGTGGTCTATTTGCCTCTCCATTATTATGACAGAGAAAGCAAAGAGTGGGACAGGAACAGAATGGGAGAGATATGGGGCAGGGCTAGGATATGACACATTCCGGACTTGAACCTGGGTTCCTAACTGTCTGTCTATCGTACGGGTGGACTAGCTCAGTGTGCCACAGCACTTCCCAATTGTTTCCAGCTCTATGGGGTTATCTATTTGGTTTGAAATATATCCCCATGTAAAAGGGAGTTGGAGATAAAATATTTCCAGTACAAACAGAACCAAGCAATTCAATGCACCCATCTGGGTCCATGCAGTCCCTCAGCTCGATTCAGTACAGTTTCATCACGTTAAGACACTGCATTATAAATTTGCTGTCACCAGAATGGCAATGACCAAGTCGTAGTGCATTACTGAAGGCCCTGTGTCATGTCATAGTATTGTAGTACTATGGTACTTAACTTTTCAATGACTATTACAGTGTGCCACTGGTGGTATGCATTATAGGTACTACAGTGAGACAATGTGCAGAGGAGTAGATGTGTGCACATCCCACCCGATGGGTCAGGTGCAGGACAATAAAAGCAATAATCCAGGTAAAAGGAATAATAGCAAGAGCGCAACGTTCGACCCTCAGGTATTCATGAAGTGTTGCAGACTTTATTCCTTTTAGCTACAGTGAGACAAACCTTATCTCTGTGCAGTGTATTACTGACATGATGTGACTAACCATAGGGGAGGCATACCGCAGGCATATACTTGTACTATGACAGCCTGTCTGTCTTTAGCAGATCTGATGAGAGAAGCTCAATTCACTCCCAGCGTTTTGTTACTCTAACGGTCCTTGGTCCACTGAGAGACGCTACTTTACGGACAACAGCAGTCTGCTGACACATTCAGCAAGCCATGACAGACCGAAACAAGCTCCCAGGAAAACCATCGCACCATCCCATAACACCTGGAGACATGGAGGCTGCACCCACATATACTGCTTACTGTACGCTAAATCAGGAGGAGAGGCAGGGAGAGAGGAGGGGAGGGGAGGGGAGGGGAGAGGAGAGAGGAGGGGAGGGGAGGGGAGAGGCAGGGAGAGAGGAGGGGAGGGGAGGGGAGGGGAGAGGAGAGAGGAGGGGAGGGGAGGGGAGCCCCGGCAAAAAATAGCCATTGAAGTGTACTGTGTGTGCATATAAAGTGTACTATGAGCATACAGTACTGCTTTGAAGTAGGCCCTACTGTTTTTATTAACTTCATTTCATACTTCCAGTGTACTAGAATGTATATTATTTAGTACTTCTTCTGACTAAAGGAATCAGAACAGTACAATTAAAATTAGTAGACCTATACGTTCTAGTAAACTGGAAGTACATGGTCTGAAGTATGTCCATTATACTTCAGTGTACTTAAAATAATGAAGTTAAAGTAGGCTATACTACTTTTTTGCTAAAGGGGAGAGATGGGAGACAGGAGGGGGGGACGGTAGAGAAGGTAAGGGTTGGTGGACAGGGCTCTAAGTTTATTATTTTTAATCACCAGCCAAAATGGCTTGAATATATTAATCTTACAAGCCAAACACACACTCAGTAATGGGCCAAGTGGCTAGTCAGTTGGTCTTTTCTCCCAGCCAAACTGAAATTTAACCAGAATTTGGCCAGTTGGCTGGTGCTGATTTAGAGGCCTGGTGGTGGGAGAGAGGAGAGGAGGCTGTGGATGGGGGTCAGCGCCTCAGCGGTACCCTCACGCTCCCAGAGTTGTTTGCACTGTAAGCAGAGGGAGAGCCATGATAACATCTTCCCAGCAAAGCTTTGGCAAAAACAGCGCGGCTCAGCGCGACTGCTTCATGGGCAGACGTGTTTGTTTGCGCCTCCGACAAAAAGTGAAAACACTGGGCCCCCATGCCATGTGTGAGAGAGTGAGACCTCCGACTCGACTCGACAGGTAAACTCCTTTCCGTTTCATCTACCGTTAGTCATCCATCCATCCCTGCCAGACCAATTTCACCGTTTTCAGCTGTTCTCTTCTCACAAGGCGGCTGCTTGCATGTGAACACATGCTATGTTGTGACAAGGGCCGCTGACAGCTTTGGCTGGGCCCTGAAATAAAGCCTTTTGAATGGGACCCCACCCTGACTCAATACATACTACATTAATACATTAAGCTACATTACATTGCATTTGGCAGAAGCTTTTTTTAACCAAAGCGACTTACTATCGAGGACATAATCATATCCAACACCACTAGCAGATACAAAGTGCACAGGAGATATACAGAACAACAAGTGCAGATGCAAAGAAGGGCTAGGTTTTTTTAGCCTACATTAGCAGGGTTAAGTAGAGTACACAGTAAATTCTGCAGTGTTCATTTAACACTTGGAGAGTTGATGTGACATCATTTGGACTTAAATGAACTCTCTAAGTGTTCAATTAACACCGCAACATTTACTGTGTACACTACACATACACATCATGCCATATAGTCTTTCTGGCTCAGGAATGGGGCAGCCTAAGCATTAGTGTAGATTGTCACGAAAGAGAAGAGTGTTTACATACTATGAAGCTAAGAGCCCAATTCTGGGCCCCCTCTCTGCCTGTGCCCGGGACACCTGACCCCTTTGTGCCCCAGCACCCCCACCCCCTGTCAGCTTCCCTTATTGTTACTCGGCACCTCAATGATAACTTTGTGGTTTTCAAAGAGTATATAAAAACAGCATGGGAATGGGAATATCAAACTGATCTGAAGGGGAAAAAACTGAATACATAATAAACTCAAAGAAAGGCCAGAGATTTCTTATCGTTTACAGTTGTTTGTGAGGAGAATCCCCCCTGAGCTTGTCATCTGACGATCACAGACATGAGCAGGCAGTGGCGAAATAATTGCATACAGGGCCCCCAGGGCAAGACACAGATAGGGCCCCCCATATGGGCTGCCAAGGTCACAATGGGGCCCCTGCCACCAATACAGGAGGGCACTGGGCCCCGGGGCAAATGCCCTGCTCGCCCCCCTTATAGCTCTGCCCCTGTGAACAGGCCCCAACTCTGGAGAGAGAGGTGGCTGGATTTGCATCTCATTTCCATCGCATCCTGGTTTTGCTTAGCGTGCCTCGAGGGGGGACCCAGAATCCTGGCAGCTGGAATAAGACACTTCACGGCAACTGTCTGTCAGCAACTTTGGAGTGGTGGGTGGGGAAGAGGGGCAGAGACAGAGAGAGAGAAGGAGATAGAGAGATAGAGTGGGAAGAAAGAGTATTAGAGAGAAGAGTGTTTCAGAGTTGGGGGGGGAGGGGGGAGACGTACAGATGAGGTGATGGAGGTGTTAGTGTTATGTAGAGGGTGAGAAGAAAAACGAGGGAAGTGTAAGTGTTGGGTAAAAAGGAGAGTTGAACATAAGGATAGAGTGAACAGTGAAAAAGAGAACGATAAAAGATGGAGAAGGGAAGAAGGAAGGAGCTGGTGGGTGGGGTTGGTCGTTTGGGTGGGGGCGGTGGAAGGGTATGGTGGCAGGCTGAGGGGGTGGGTTTCCAAATAAGACTGCTGTGCTGATTCCCATTAGATAAACAGACAGTTCAAACAGACTCTAATAACACGACTAGAGGAGGACAGTTAACTGTCACCCGATGGACCACATGAAAGACAACGATGATAAACACCTCCAAGTACACATGATTATTGGTCATTTATAGCAACTTAAAAAGCCTGCACTGTGAATGTCAATTTAAGTATAAAAAAGCAAAATTAAGGTTTGTTTTAGTTCACCAAAGTGTTTTTTATGTATATATAGAGACAGGATAGTTGTTTGATGTTTTGTATGTACAGTAACAATGAAATTTGTCCATGCTCATTTAAGAGTGTATCCTGAGGACATTATTCATATCTTGCATATTAGTCCTATCTCTCAGGATACCTGAACTCATTAGTCATATCTTACACACTTATCCTGAACTCATTAGTCATATTTTTCTAAGGCACTCCAAGTCAGCAGGCCAGCTTGTGGTGTGTGTGTGTGTGTGTGTGTGTGTGTGTGTGTGTGTGTGTGTGTGTGTGTGTGTGTGTGTGTGTGTGTGTGTGTGTGTGTGTGTGTGTGTGTGTGTGTGTGTGTGTGTGTGTGTGTGTGTGTGTGTGTGTGCGTGCATGCGTGCGTGGATGATCCCATCCCACCTCATGACCAGATCTCTGGATGGATGTGACCAAACGCAAATATAAACAAGCACCCGGTAGAGGAGTCGGCAGGTGCCTCTCCAATGGGATGTATAAACAATAGAGCAGGACACTGATGGGGGAAGGTGTGTGTGTGTGTGTGTGTGTGTGTGTGTGTGTGTGTGTGTGTGTGTGTGTGTGTGTGTGTGTGTGTGTGTGTGTGTGTGTGTGTGTGTGTGTGTGTAGGGGTGAGGGGGAATTCAGGCGTTGTTTACCTACTGTAATGCAGCCGTGTCAATATCCTTAACACACTGATAGCATCTTCAATTGTGTACTCCGTGGTTAAACAGCGCAGCGCTCATCTCAGTTCTCCACCAGTCCTCTCTCTGGCTTCATAATCCACTTAAAGGCCATATGTAGGCTATACATCTAAATCACAAAAGAGACATGTTGTTATTCAGAATCTTGCACATCCTTGAGGTGTGCCGAGTATTAGATTTAGATGGTGTATAGCATTACCAGGATACCATCTTCATAGCTTTCCTTATCTTTGTAGATATCTATCTATAGATGTCAGTGCAGCATATTGTAGCTCTCTAATTTAACTCATTTTAGCCTAAGAGCTTTTTGGGAAAGGGTGTCCCTTGGCTATTAAATCCTTATATCCCAGCCTCCAAAGGACATAAATAAATGAAATACAGTAAGTTGCATTTAAAAGCTAGGACCCTCATTTCGCATTAGAATGTGTTAATTCACCTCCAACATACACACATTTTTAATAAAACCCCTCAATCTGTACAGGTAGTTATGTTCTTCCAGGCTAAAATGGGTTAAAGCCTAGGGCTATTAGTTGGGGCACATCTGTCTTTCTTTTGTGACAGATTTGGATAGCATGAATGATGACTCCTAATAAATAGATCGACTTTCTTGACTTGCTTGGCAAAACAACAAGGACGATTCACCAACAGAATTAGTTGTAGAGTTGAGTAGTAGATTGGAGTACTTTTATTAATCCTGAGGGAGTCTGGCAGCTTCCGTAAATACACAGATACAAAACATACAGACATACTACTACACATTATTGCACATTGCAGTACATGTATAGTACACACTTGAGTACAACAATCAACCTTACAGAGTTCACATAGGCCTACCTAAACTCTCTCTCTCTCTCTCTCTCTCTCTCTCTCTCTCTCTCTCTCTCTCTCTCTCCCTCTCCATCTCTCTCTCTCTCTCTCTCTCTCTCTCTCTCTCTCTCCCTCTCTCTCTCTCTCACACACACACACACACACACACACACACACACACACACACACACAAGGTAGGTCCTGGTGTGTTGCACACACACAAGTTAAGAGCATGGACATATCGTTTACTTGGGGTCATTTAAGGGATTTTGAGGGCCCAGGCTGGATATGTACCTGTGGATGCCTTTGTGTTGTAGTATAAACCTGCCAGTATTACACAAAATAAACCCGTCATCAGATTTGTCCCCTCGCTTGGCCCATTATGCAGGTAGACAGGGGTAAAGATATTCATTTTCTTATTGTTAAAAAACTGTAGGCTGTGCCATCTATTTCTATTTTGTCTTTGATTAAGTTTAACATTTTCAATAGATAGGCCTACATTTTATTACAGACAGCCTGCATGCGAACCGTTAGTGGCTCATAAGTGAAAATTAATTGCTGTGTGTCTAGAAAAAAAAACCAAGCCCTCGGCCTTGTCCAATCAACAACGAGCAACCTGTGTGTTTACCTGAAGCCCCGCCTCACAGGTAGATGTGATCCAATCCACTGGCCTGGCACAGGTAAAACCGGCCTCAAATTCTGAGTGTATCTCAAAAAGCAAGAAAAGCCGATAAAACCCGTTCGTTCAGACCATACACAAGTTTATAGTGACCCCGATCCCGCGTGTTTCCCAAGCGAAGAGGACAGATCGGATTTACAGTACCAACTAGAAAGTCCAGTTCGACCGTCAGAGATGTCACAGGAGCATGACAAGTAAGTGATTTCAGTCACCAGTTGAAGTCCAGAGGATCCACTGTGCGCGCAACATAAAACTGTTTTGGACATCATCTATACAATTTAGTAAACACATTTACTTCAGTGTTTACAGATTGTTATCTGCCGAGATGGAGCCGTGTAACATCTATGTTTCCAGTGTGGGAAAACGTCGTTGGTTTAAAAAGGCCTGTTTGCCAAGATCGATTTGTCTCCGCTTGATTTCGGATTCATAACTGTCGGTCTGGGCTGCTAAGCCATGTTTCCCCGGTCATGTCCCAGCCTGCACGCGTACAGGTGCAGGCCAATCTGCACCTGTCGCGCTGGGAGAGGACCGCTTTCAGAACAACGGTAGCCTATTTGGAGAGCATGACATAATCTTTTAGACATTATATGTAAAACCTTGTTTTTTCTCATTTCTGAATTTTGCGTTATTATTTTTATTTAATGGAAACGTTTTTGGAGATGTAATTCTTTTTACGCACAAAGCGCGCCAACGTTTTGCAGGCTACATGGCAAAGCTACTGGGTTATGTTTTGTAAAATTTTGAGGGCAATGACAAGGAGACTGTTGACTCTAGTGAAATCGTACACCCATTAGGCGTTGGCTGTTTCTACAGAAGAACAATGTTTAAGCTCTACCTAGTTTGTTTTATACCAGAGGTTACACATACACCCATGCATTTACTTGTCTGGTTGTCATTTACATTAATTTGCAGGGTAATTCCCAATAGTCTTTGTCTTACTAAGATAGTAGTTGTAGCTACAATTTTCAGTTACTTGACATATCCAGTACTGGCGAATAGTTTAAATGTAGCTTATATTAAGAAATAGTATTTTTGTTTTTATCAGAAATGTTTTCGATGTCAGTTTTAGATGTTTTGCCCTGAAGTGTGGTGGTTAAAGAGTTTGTGCATGGGTGAATCTTTTGTTTTAGATCTAAACATGGATTGCAGGGCCATTGGATTTTATTGGTACTGAATAACGGATCTATCAGGTTGCAAATCTAAAACTGGCCTCGGAAGAATATAACAATTAGAGATTAAATTACTCATAATCCGTTTAGCAGCAGCTTAACTACTGAACAAGGCACTGTATTGTAACCAGTCAAGTGGAAACACCTTGTTAAGTGGTTTGGGGTAGTTGCCTAGAAATCACCTTTACAAATGATGTGATGCCTCGTTAGACTGGGCTGTGTACATTTTTCATTCTAGGCAAAGATTTATAAGTAGGAGTAGAATAGAGTAGAGTACTTTTATGAATCCCAAAGGAAATTAAGTTGTCTGTCAGTTTACATAAATACACAAATACAAACGATACACAAGGATATACACATAATTGTATATTACAGTAAACTTAATATAAGATTTATAGAAGGGGATTTATAAGTAATTTAAGATTTATAAAAGAGAAAGAAAACACAGATAACATAACAAAACAATGAGTATTATTAATATGAGCCTAAGTGGCAATGTTTTGTGCTTATAATAGCCTATTTCTTCTACAATGAATATGGATTGATTTATTTAGTTAAAAAAATACACATCTCCCTAACAACAGTTTTCGACATACCTACCATAGTCCTTTGCAGTAGGTGTTTATGCCCATGATAAGTCACCACCCCCCAGCATTGTTTTAGAACAGGTTTTTGCTGAGAGAGAAAAACACCCTTATTATATCGACACCAATGGAATGCAAGACCAAAAAAAATAAAGATGCCGCTCCAACAAGTTGTCGGTTGACTTCCATCATCATTCCTTTTCTTTACCCATAAATCCAGACAAACATCTCGTCAAGCAGGAAACTGTGACCTGTGCTGAGATTTTTTTGTGTCGCAATCGCCCCACTGGTTGGTTACGCTCTCTGACTATGAGTAGACTTGCCGGTTTGGGAGCTGCAAAAAGACAATGTTCTCAATGGTCTTCTCCCTCCCTATAGAGTAATAAAGATACTGGTGGTCACACATCATAGTTCATGAGCTCACAATGAAAACAAAATATTATTTTATATATTATCCCATCACCTGTGTCTGTCTGGCGGTCTGTCAGTCGGTCAGTCTATCAGTCTTTTGGTCTGTCCGTCTGATGGTTGTTCGACTGTATGTCTGTCTGCCTGTCATTTTGTCTGTCTGCCTGTCTGTTTTTTGGGAATCCACCCATCTGTATGTACCGGTATGTCCATTTGTACATGTCTCTCCTTTTCCACATAATCACTGGGCACTGTGCACATCATCACATGATCTCTCCCTCTCTACTGCTCTGTCACTCTCTGTCTCTCCATCTCTCACTATCTCTCCCTCACTCTTTCTCTACATCTCTCCCTCTCTCTGTCTCTCCCTCTCTCCCCCTCTCCCTCTCCCACTCTCTGTATCTCCTTATCTTTTCCCCCCTCTCCCTCTCTCTATCTGTCCCTGTCTCCCCCTCTCCGTCTCTCTATCTCTCCTTCTCTCCCTCTCCATCTCTCTCTCTCTCCCCCTCCCCCTCCCCCTCTCTCCATCTCCCTCTCTCCTCCTCTCCCTCCCCCTCCCTCTATCTCTCTCCCTCTCTCTCTCTATCTCTCTATCTCTCCAACTCTCCCTCTCTCTCCGTGTGCAGCAAGCGGGCGGTGCTGGTGTTGCCAAATGACCAGTCGTACAGACAGGGCCGCTCCTTCAACTCGGAGGACGAGGCCTGGAAGTCGTTCCTGGAGAACCCCCTGACGGCCGCCACCAAGGCCATGATGAGCATCAACGGGGACGAGGACAGCGCCGCCGCACTGGGCCTGCTGTACGACTACTACAAGGTGATTACGTTATATTGCATTACATTATATTACAGGACATTACATTACACTTAGCCACCACACTGGGTCTGCTCTTTGACTACTACAAGGTGACACATTATATTTCGTTACATTACATTACGACTACTACAAGGTGACACAGGACATTCCATTAGGACTACTACAAGGTGACACAGGACATAACATTACATTACGACTACTACAAGGTGATCACATTACATTATATTACATTACATGACATGACACTACACTTAGCTGCTGCCCTAGGTCTACTCTACGACTACTACAATGTGACACATTACATTAGATTACATTACATTACGACTACTACAATGTGACACATTATATTACACTAAGCTGCCACCCTAGGAGTACTCTATGGACTACTACAAGGTGACACATTACATTATATTACAACTACTACACAAGGTGACACATTACATTACATTACGACTACTACAAGGTGACACATAATATTACATTGCATTACATTTCGACAACTACAAGGTGACACATCATATTACGTTACATTACGATTACTACAAGGTGGCACAGGACAGGACATTATATTACACTATGACTACTACAAGGTGACACTCACATTACATTACGTTACATTACACTATGATTACTACAAGGTGACACATTACATTACATTACATTACATTACACTATGACTACTACAAGGTGACACTCACATTACATTACGTTACATTACACTACGACTACTACAAGGGAACGCAGGACATTACATTACATTACGATTCCTACAAGGTGACACAGGACTTTACATTACATCACACTTAGTTGCCACACTGGGCCTTCTGTACGACTACTACAAGGTGACGCACGGGACAGACAGAGGGTGACTGCAAGTTATAAGAAAGAAATCATACAGTATCAAGGTTTAGATCAAAACTGATCTCACGGTCATCATTGGCAAATACAGCACATGTGAGCCGTTGGCAGCCCATGTGAGCTGTTTGTGGTGGTGGGGGTGATCCCACTGGCTGTAGTAGTCCCTGCATGGCTAACAGCAGCCTGTGTTTACCTTGCCCAGGTGCCCCGGGAGAAGAGGACAATAGGACAGCAAAAGGCAGACATCATGGGCTCTGATGTGGATCCCAACAAAAGGTAGCATCCCTGCTCTCCATGGCTTTGAAGAGGTGGTGTATGGGGTATTGATTGCCTACGCTTGTCTCTGTTTGTGTGTGTGTTTGCCTGCATCTGTGTGATCTCCCTGTGATCTCCCTCCTGAAGTCAAATGTGATCATGTAAAAAGCCACTGACTGATCCAAGACAAGAAGGCTCGATATTGTATCAGGTTCAGGACTGCACTGTACTGCACTGTGCACTTATTTACTTCAGGCAATAGCCAGTTGAATGTCTCTCTCTCTCTCTCTCTCTCTCTCTCTCTCTCTATCTATCTATCTATCTATCTATCTATCTATCTATCTATCTATCTATCTATCTATCTATCTATCTATCTATCTATCTATCTATCTATCTATCTATCTATCTTTTTATTTTTATCTCTCTCTATCTCTCTCTCTCTCTCTGTCTTTATCGCTCTCTGTCTCATTCTCATTCTCTGCACCCCCCGCCCTGTCCACCCCCCGGCTCCATTATATCTCACATGATGTGACTCTACTGTACCCATTAGAAACCTGATGACCAATCTTCCTGAGACCTCCATGGCCGTGCCGGAGAGCAAGATCCAGCTGCTGAAGGGTGTGCCCCTCAACATCGTGCTCCCGGGTAACCAGCTGGCCCCGGGGGACAGACGCGGTGCCGCCGCCCTCTTCCCCTCGCCAGACACCACTGTCACCGTGTCCATCGCGGCCATGCCCAGCTACCCACACACCATCAAGACGGAGGGACACTCCGGCTTCTCGGTCACCATCCCCAACAGCCAGTGCTCCGAGCCCGACAGCCACACGGTGGTGTTCGACCGCGCCCTCACCCACTCCCACAGCCAGTTCAGCCCCAACGCCCAGCCACGCACGCCCGACTCCACCTTCCCCGAGACCTTCAAAGACGGAACTCAAGAGGTAAAGAAGGGATAGCCTGATTGATTATCATCGACTTTCAACTCTCTTCAAGACTTGGTCTGACCACGAGCACAACAATTAACATTTCCCAAACGGCAAGGTTGACCGCCTCCCATAGTTTGCTTATGGTTGTTTGTGTCCCGACAAAGTGGGAGGAGTTACGTTTTTTGGGGGGGAACTCAGAAACAATATTTGTATCGCTCTGGGCCTGACTAGAAGCAACGCTGAATGTGTTCCGTCATTAGGGGGGCATAGCCAGGAATGAGTTAGATCCCATCCCCCCTTGGGGTTTTTTGGAGGATTTTATTATTTTTCAGATAGGACAGTGGAGGAGAGAAAGGAAGCGAGATGGGAGAGAGAGACGGGGAAGGATTGGGAAATGGCCCGGGCCGGGAATCAATCAAACCTCGGTCGCCCTCATAGCAGTCCAGTGCCCAGCCATTGGAGCCACGGCTGGGCCCTCGTCTCCGTTGTTGAGACACTTTTTTGCGGGGGGGAGGAGGGTGTTTTGCACTGTCTTTGGCTGAAGGTTAAGATTGCGCACATCTCAGGAAAAGGTGCAGGACAAATTCTGACTGTAATTTTAAGAGTGAGGAGTCCGTACACTTAAAATCCTCCTTTCTTTGTATTTTTATTCCATGGCAGGATAGGGTGACGTTTAAACTGTTGTCTTCATCAGTCTCTGTCTTTGGCCTGTCTTACTCAGAGATCTTCAAAGATCTTCATAGTTAGTCCCAATGTTGAAGCACTTTTTGGGGGGTTGGTCATCCCTCTTTCCAGCTTGTCTCACTCCGAAACCTTCCAACATGAGGAAGAGTAAGGGAGCATTAAGCACCTCTTTTTAGGGGGTTGGTTGTGGCTTTTGTTGTGGTCTCTCTCTCTCTCCCTCTGCTTCCCAACATATCCCACTCAACAAACACAAAGGTACCAACCAATGGTCAGACTTTCCCAGAAATCACACACTCACACGTAGCTCTCTCTCTCTCTCTCTCTCTCTCTCTCTCTCTCTCTCTCTCTCTCTCTCTCTCTCTCTCTCTCTCTCTCTCTCTCTCTCCTACACAAACGCACACAGAAACACAACTCTCATCTCCATCACACAATGCCCCATTTTCCGAGGCTGTGGAGCCATCACTTTGCTCGGTCTCCCTGGTTTTATTTGAACATGCCCAAATAGCAGCTACCATGTCATTACACTATTGTCTCCCATACACAATAAAGTGCTGTGTTTCCCCCCGTACGCCCCCACCCCTTCCATTGACAATGGCAAAAGAGCTCTCTCTCTCTCTCTCTCTCTCTCTCTCTCTCTCTCTCTCTCTCTCTCTCTCTCTCTCTCTCTCTCTCTCTCTCTCTCTCTCTCTCTCTCTCTCCTTTCTGTATTAAAACCTGAAGGGGGGATTACCTTGCAAAGGACAGCCTAACACAAAACCCTTTTACACAGGGACAGTGGAGATGGGAGAAAGGTGTGTGTGTGTGTGTGTGTGTTGTGTGTGTGTGTGTAGGGGGGTTGGTGGATGTGTGTCCGCACGTGACCGTGTGTTTTTGTGTGATTGTGTGTGTGTGTGAGAGTGCATCTGTATTTGTGTGATAGGTCAGGTGGGGTCGTGGTTAAGTTTCACTCATTTTTTACGTCGACAATCGAGACTGATAAGCTGAGAGTACAAGTTCACTTGGTCACCTTTCTGTGGATGTTTGTACACAAGTCTCACTGACTCTCTTCTCTATCTCTCTCTCTCTCTCTCTCTCTCTCTCTCTCTCTCTCTCTCTCTCTCTCTCTCTCTCTCTCTCTCTCTCTCTCTCTCTCTCTCTCTCTCTCTCTCTATCTTCTGTCGCATCCTTTTGTGTATCTGCTGCAGGTGTTTGCCTTCCCTGGGGAGCTCCAGTTACGCATGTCCTCCATCGGTCAGGACGAGTACTCCACTTTTGACACCGTGTCAGGGTGAGTCCCACAAGCCAAGCCAGCAGTGTTGCCAGATTGGGCTACTTGGGATGACCGTCTGCGGGTAAAAACAGGAAAAATTGGCCATTTGGTGTTTTTTTCTGCAGTTTTGTGCCCATAGAAGTCGATGCAATTTGTTAAAATTGGGCGGAATTTAGCGCATTTTGGCGTTTTTTGAGAACCTTTTGGGCGGGATTTGATCAGACACATCTGGCAACACTGCAAGCCAGTCAGACAGCCAGCCAGCTGGCCTGACCACAACACACAGTGCCAACGCGCCATGACACCACAACACCACTCCGCTACACTGTCCTCATTCACACAGTGCGGCCTCCTGGGAGAGACACCCGCTATTAGATCAGTTGACGGCGTTGGCGCTAAGCACCTCACACCTCCTGAATAGAGGTCACCCCCCACTGATACTGTTATAGTGTTCGCTAACACGGCCTAGCGGAAATGTAATGCCTAAACTGAATCGACTCAGCACACAGTCAATTGCGGAGTGTTAATACAACACTTAGTGAGTCTGATTTATTCGTGAGTCCGATTTATTCGTGTTCGTATTGAGTGTTTACTGCAAAATTTATTGTGCACTTACTTTATACTTTGATCTCAAAAATCAATGTAACAAGGATTAACACAGAAGACTGAAATTGTGTGTGAAATTGTGACCAGTGACAGTCTCCAATGTGTGGTTAAACTTAACAAATAGATAAGACATTAACAATTTGGGCTGCAACTTCCCTGTCTCCGAGACAATTTTTCTCCTTTTGTGGAGACCAATAAAGAAACCTAACCTAACGTAACCTGACAATAGTCACTCGCACATTGCTAATTGCTAGCATGATTATGAAGACGGACTCAGTGTGTGTCTGACTCCTTTCCTCACTCAGGAGCAACAACTTCGAGTACACACTGGAGGCCTCCAAGTCCATCAGGCAGAAGTCGGGTGACGGCACCATGACCTACCTCAACAAGGGCCAGTTCTACCCCATCAGCCTGCGGGAGGTGGACAACGGCAAGATGCTCCACCAGCACCCCATCACCAAAGTCAGAGTGAGTGTCTTCCAGCTTCGAACGTACACATACAACAACTTCCATCTTTCAACGTGTGGCTGTGTCATAGACGGTTGATATGACCGGGTTCTAAGCTATCAGTGTGTGTGTGTGTGTGTGTGTGTGTTTGCGTGTTTGTGTGAGTGTGTGTGTGTTTGCGCGTGTGTGTGTGTGTGTGTGTGTGTGTGTGTGTGTGTGTGTGTGTGTGTGTGTGTGTGTGTGTGTGTGTGTGTGTGTGTGTGTGTGTGTTTGCGCGCGGGTGTGTGTGTTTGCGCGCGGGTGTGTGTGTTTGCGCGTGTATGTGTGTGTTTGCGCGTGTGTGTGTGTGTGTGTGTGTGTGTGTGTGTGTGTGTGTGTGTGTTTGCGTGTTTGTGTGAGTGTGTGTACACATGCAGATGCATCTGATGCATGTTTGTTTTGTAGGTGTGTTGGGCAGCCCTATTCTAATCTGTGTTGTGTTTGTTTTCTAGAGTGTGGTGATGGTGGTCTTTGGAGAGGACAAGTGCAGAGATGACCAGCTGAAACACTGGAAGTACTGGCACTCCAGACAACACACGGCCAAGCAGAGGTGCATCGACATCGGTAAGGACTAGGACACCGAATATAAAATTGTGTGCTGTGGAGTGTTGTGTCACAATGGGAGTTGGAGTTTCAAAATGACATGAGGTGCTTTATTTCCAGACACCAGATAAGACATGGCGTCAGATACTTTATTATTTCCTTCATCATGGTTTCATACAAGAAAGTGTGAATTGCGTGTCAACATCACTTGGAACCAGATACCAGATTTGAGAAGATGTAAGACGCATCATTTCCTGCATTGTTTGTGGAATGTGAGAAGGCAGAAAGACTTCACAAAGCATCATAAGGCCATAAGGGTGTATTTTTTGTCCATAGACTTCATGCAATGGTGAACAAATTCCACCCTTGCTACAGTTTAAAAAAAAATTGTAATCCCAAGTCGTAAACGCCAGCTGCTTCACATTTACATACAAATATCAGCTTTGGGTGCTTTGATGTTGTGCCCAATCAAATGAGGGTTGGTAATGCACCACTTGGTGTACTTCTATCCACCTGCAGGATAGAGCCCACATGCCCGTATGTACACACACACACACACACACACACACACACACACACACACACACACACACACACACACACACACACACACACACACACACACACACACACACACACACCTCATGCCAGCCCTCATCTGCAGTCACATGCTCCTACTGAACTGAATTGAACTGGCCACATACTACTGTATTAACTAGAGATACTGAGGGGTTCTAGTCCGTTCACTTTACTGCTTCTTGATAGCGCATGGTTGCCCTGATGAGACTGTAGATGTAGAGTAGTAGAGTAGAGTAACTTTATTGATCCCCGAGGGGAAATTCAGGTGTCGGCCGTAGGATTGATGCATCGATACATTTTGATTATTTATTTACACCAGGGCTTGACATTAACTTTTTTTCACCCACCGGCCTCTGTGGCTAGTGGTTTTCCCAAGTCACTAGCCATTCAGGTATTCCACTAGCCACCGATTTTATATCATTTTGTTTTCTTTATCATGATAGCATACGTCTAATCTGAGAAGATGAGTTGCTAAAGCAAGATGAGTGTATAGCGCTCTACATGGAAGTATATCAAGCAAATAGATTCTTGAACTTAAATGCAAACAATTGATACAGAAGGGGCAAACAATAGAATATACAGTAGGCTATGAAACGTATGTCGTACCAAGTTTGCTGGTGCTAGTGCCAAGCCCTGATTTACACCCCTACTTCATTCATGCTCTATATCTCTTCCTCTACCCCAATGTGACTATACTCCATACATTTGTAATTATTACATTTTCCACTATCCCCCTGTCACTGTGCTTTTGTAGTGTAATGTGTGAAGTGTCTCTGGGTTTGCGCTCGGTAACCAGCAGCTACCATGATCGCATCAGACTACTGGGTGACAATCATACTGACGTAGTCAGGTCAAGAGCAATGTAAATATTGTTTCTGACATCCAGAAAATGTGGGAACTCCACCCACTCTGCCGGACACCAGTCAACCAGTAGCAAACCAAGGGAGGTGGGTCAACCATGCCGTTTTGGGAAACGTTAATTGTTATGCTCTTGGTCAGACCAAGTCTCGAAGAGATTTGTAAGTCGACGACAAACAAGCTAACACAGACGGGTTGTCGGTATCATTTTTTTTAAAGCGCAAACTCATCAAGCCACGAACGCATCTGACAATGCAACAAGTTTGACCAAATACGTGAGATACCTGAAATCCCTGCTGACAGACACTCCCATGGCTCACTAGCTGTGTCGCGATGCTGAGGGCCAGTTTGACTCGTCTGAACTGTTTATTGAGTTGAGGAAATGCAGTTTGGCGTCCACCACCGATGGTCTGTCCCCTTTACCTTTTAGTCATCACCTCACACTTCTGTACGGAACTACACTCCTCTCTTTCTCTGTTCTCTCTTTCCCTCGTTCTCGGAGCCGTTCTGATTGGTGAGTGACCTTTCTGTCTCTCCCTGTGACACTCACAGCCGACTACAAGGAGGGTTTCGCACTCCTCTCCTCTTTTCTCTCCCTATGTCTCGTTTTCTCTTCTCTCGTTCTTGTTGTTGACCTCTGTCACTCTCTCTTCTTGTGACATCTACAGTCGACTACAAGGAGAGTTACACACTGTTCTCCTCTGTTCTCTCTGTCTCTTGTTCCCCTGCTTGTTCTTGTCTCTGACCTCTATCTCTTTCTCTCTCTTCATGTGACGCTGCAGCCGACTACAAGGAGAGCTTCAACACCATCAGCAACATTGAGGAGATCTCCTACAACGCCATCTCCTTCACTTGGGATATCAACGAGGAGGCCAAGGTAAGCATCTGATTTTTCATTTGTTAAATTATTTTTTTGGGCCTTTATTTGACAGAAAGGTGTGAGATGGTGATTGGCAGGGAGTGGGAGAGAGATGTGGGAGGATCAGGAAATGACCTCGGGTCGGAATCGAACCCGCGTCCCCGGAGTAACAGTACAGTGCCTCATCATTTGAGCCATGGCTGAGGCCACCGTCTTTTTGTTTTGTTTTGTTTTTTTGAGGAAGCGTGCTCAACTTCAGATTGTCTTTGAGGTGTCCGTGCAAATGGAGTGGTACATTTGTTTAAAGAAAGGCTGCACTGTCAACTGCAACTGTTATATTGCATTTGTAATGGAATGCCATGACACAGGCAGATGTTTCGGCCCAAGTCATACAAGAACTGTAGCCAAATACAAGAATACAACAACTGTAGTTTGGAGTGCGGCTTTTCTATAAAAAAAAAAAATCTGATCAAATGTGGATAATGTATGGAAAAAAGTGAATTGCACCATATCCCACATATGACAGTTTTTACGTCGCCCGTCCGGTTTGGATAACACATTGTGTCGTGTCACCTTGCTAAAGTAATTCTGCCTGTCATTTTCCAGGGAGGATGAGTATTTCTCTTCTCAAGGTGCCACTCACGATATGCAGAATAATCTGAAAGGTCTAGCATCGGGTGGAAGGATCATGAGGAGATGATTTCATATGAAATAGTCAGTCTAGGGGAAAACACGACTTGGATGATTTAATTTAGCCAGTTGATGATCGTCAGTGGAAGTGTAGTGACAGTGGCTCAAGTGGCTAGGTGGACCTAGGTAGAGGTGTCATTGGGTAAGCCTCCACCAAGCCTCTACCAACTAGCTGAGTAGCGCCTTGCACAGCACCCATCCCACCTAAGCATTTTGTCATTGCACAGCTTTCGGAAATCGGTGTTGGAATGTGAGCAGTTTCAGTGAAGCGCTGTTAGCTAAGGCAAAATCCATTTCCAAATCCAAATCCACAGCTTTTGCATTCTCTTTAGGTCCAGTTATGAACAATATGATGTATTCAGAATCTGACGTGACTGGAAGGGTGCTGGGGTGCGTAATGTGTGGCTGTGAGCGTGTGAGCAGGCACAAAAGGAATTATTTAATTATTTAAAAGGAATTATTTTCTCCTCAAAACCCTTATGCCTCCACAGGTACAGTGGTCAATTATTGGGGAAAATGTATAATCTAAAGGGCGCAAACAACACTGACATAGTGTGATGGGAGCCTAAGCAACTGGGGCATAACTTGTTTCACAAGGCAGAGCAAGACATCATAAATGGCCGTTCTAGAATTTTCAACGACCGACTTATGAGACTCAGTGGTCGGTCAAGATTTTTTTTTTAAATGTTGCCATCACTCATTCAGATGTGACACGGACATGAAGTCACCAGTGATCATAAATATAGTCTACTGTACACAATACAGTCTTGTGGATCATTTGGATTAGTACATACGTATGTCTGTCTGGAAGTACACACACGGGATTGTAAACACAGAGAGTGAATGCACCCTTTGTCGAGTACAGACAAAAGTGAGTTCACCACTGTTAGTGTTAGTAGCACAGCACAAGGAAACTAGACGTGTTTGGGTTTCCTTAGTGTATGATTGCGTTAGTTGTATCACATGGTGTGTGGTGTGCGCACATCCAAATTAAACATTTGCTACGTTTACATGAGACATTTAATTCAGAATGAACTCACTTTAATTCTGAATAAAGCTGCATAAACACTGCACAATTTGAAATTAAATGAAAGATCAAAGTAAACTCAACAGAACTACTTAATTCTGAAATATTAATTTGGAATTAAAAACATCATGTAAACGTAGCCATTTATGTTTTAACATTTTAAAGCATGTGAAACAGAGAGAAAGTGTGTATTTCATGCTGAGAGAGAGAGAGAGAGAGAGAGAGAGAGAGAGAGAGAGAGAGAGAGAGAGAGAGAGAGAGAGAGAGAGAGAGAGAGAGAGAGAGAGAGAGAGAGAGAGAGAGAGAGAGAGAGAGAGAGAGAGAGAGAGACAGAGAGAGACAGAGAGAGACAGAGACACAGACACAGAGACACAGAGAGAGAGCAGAATATACAGAGTATAGGCTACATCTATCTATGTGAAATGAGAGAGAATGAACAATATGGAATTTATTTCAAACTCTGACAGACACTTGTTGCCCTTTGCCTGTGAACAGCCAGTACACCTGTAGCCCTCATTTTCATCCAAGTGACTAAAACACCCTGACGCTCCCACTCAGAGCACAGATGAAGAATGAGGAAGTTCATGAGGAGAGAGGGAGAGAGAGACAGACGGAGGGAGAGAGAGAAAACAGGGTTTGAAGATAGAACAGGGTTTGACGTTTGACGTGTGGCTGATGGAATCCCGTCCGGTGGGTACAGCTTAGAAACCTGTCCTGGGTGCTGCACCTGCGATGGCCGCCAGATAGCTTCCTAACCTTCTTCTTCTTCTTCTTCCCGCTTTTTGTTTCTTCAAAACGTCAGACGATGCTTTTGTTTGCAAGTCGATCTTCAAGTTAAGTCTGTGTCGGTATTAGGCCAGAACATGGCCCTTTGTGTGTTTTTTAGTACTTATTTGTCTTGAGTTGCCCTACTGGGTGGAAGTGGAACTGTCTCTTATGGAGAACAGTAGAGCAAGGCCCGCTCCTTCAGGTCAAGTCAAGTCAGCTTTTATTGTCACTTTCTACATAGGCACAAGTCATACAAGGAAAATGAAATTACGTTTCTCTCTATACCATGCCAAGACATAGACATACACAGCACTGACGTTTTACAGACTGGCAGAAAGCAAGACAGGGGAGGTGACCGTGATGGACTGGTAACAATAAGTGATTAATAGTAAATACAAATGAAAACTCAACATTAAACGTTTAACATGTAGACAATATGGTAGGATAAAACTTCAACTTCACTTTGTGCTGCTTTGGCCCATGGATGGTAGCAAATACCATTCAAAAGTGCCTTTCACCCTGCTGCATAAGTGGATGAACCACTGAAACGATTTTAGAAAATTTGAGGGCTGGAAAAAAAATGTCTTTGTTTTTCACTTGATTCATGATGAGTGAACATAATTCACTTCCCAAAGTCAACAATGAATCCACAAGCACAATAACTGTCATCATCGGCGCGTCCTGAAACAATACACCTGCATCATAAGACGTCCATTTTGTTTGTGTTTTTCCATTGCCACGATGCTGTCACCCTTGTAGTCATAGGATGTTCATCCGTGTCAGTGCTCTGTTTGTTTGGTGTTGAGTGTCATGGACTGAGAAGGATGTGAATGCAGGTGTCTTTCTTTCTTCAGGAGTGTTTGCTTTCTGCTTGGAGAGACAAAACAATATTTAGATGTTCCAATGATGCCCACTAGTGGGCAATCGCCTGAAACGTCATTGTTCATTGTAGCAGTAGCCTATGTCACAAATCATAATTCAAAAGCGTTTTGAGTAGCTAAAAGAAATTCTGTGTTGCTTTATCGTCACGTTATTTTACAGTGTGCTATTTATATTCAATATACCGGTAGTGATGCCATGGTGCAGACAGAGAGAAGCAATAGAGAGATGTGTTCTCTTTTCTTTTGTACTTTCATGATGTTGATTATAATCCAATATTCAATATTGGATGTTCCCCTCATCCAGTGGTGTGTGTTTGATTTCCATGTTGGTACACATTGAGGAACTGGGGTGGAAAGCTAAAGGTGTGAAGTGTTTAGTCAAGGCAAAGTTAGTTTTGGAGTGGTGGTATTCACTGCAGTGTTTAATATTCACCAGCAGAGGGCGATATACACATGCATGTGTACAGATACTTGGCAGTTCAAGCTCCAACTCAAACTCAAACTTCAGTCAGTCTATGATGTAGCATCATGGGTATCGGAAAACAAAGCAGAATGGCTGAATGCCATTAATAGTTACCTACATGTCAACATACATGTTCCTTATCAGATTGTATCTTTATTTGTTTTTGTTGTGTGCTTTATTTGGTGTATTTCATTAATGTTTTTGCATCACTAAAGTGACTTTCATCTTTCTTTCTTCTTTATCTTGTCAATACAATCAGTAACATTAATGCGCACTAGAGATTTGCACGAGCAAAAAGCTTTCATTGATAACAGAGCCTTAATCTCTGCGGACATCTACTGTAAACTCTGTGGATGTTTAATGTGTCTGCATGGATTCAGTTATAACTGTACGTGGTCAACACATGGAGAGGACAGGGTAAAACAGTGAGTCATTGTGTTTAGTAACCCTTGTAGTGTCTCGTGTTTCATATCACCGCTTTGACATTTTCTCCAAACTGCCTGTCTGACGTCTAACCTGCTTTGTTGGCCCTACCGTGGCACTAACTGTTACACGGGTGACCCGGGTTCGATTCCAGCCTGGTTCCTTTGCCGACCCTTCCCCATCTCTCTCTCCCCACTTGCCTCCTGTCACGTCTTCAGTGTCCTGTAAAGTTAGCACCCACCCAAAAAAGAAAATATATGCAACCTGCTGACGTGTAATCTGCTTTATTCCCCCTCCTTACTCGCTTCCTGTCACTCCTTCACTGTCCTGTCCAAATTAAGTTACCCCCCCCCCCATCCAAACAAATATATATACGGTATATATAACCTACTTTGTATCCCTGTCTAACGTCTAACCTGCTTTGTATCCCCCTCCCTCCTCGATCTGGTGTTGTGTGTGCAGATCTTCGTCTCGGTGAACTGCCTGAGCACGGACTTCTCGTCCCAGAAGGGTGTGAAGGGGCTTCCCCTCAACCTGCAGATCGACACCTACAGCTACAACAACCGCAGCAACAAGCCCATCCACCGCGCCTACTGCCAGATCAAGGTCTTCTGCGACAAGGGCGCCGAGCGCAAGATCCGCGACGAGGAGCGCAAGCAGTCGCGCCGGAAGGGGGGCAAGCCCGATGTCAACCCCAACCTGGGCAGCTGTGAGTCTCGCATCCCTCTTGGCCCTAATTTGAATGTGTGCAGGAGAAAAAAAAATCATTTTCATTTTGCTGTGTGAACTCGATACTTAAAAGAGTTGAATTTTACACTCTACTAGAGTGTATTTCTTTCCACTGTCCAAGTGTTGAATTCACTCTGCAAAATCAACTGTGTGTGTATGAAACCTTTTAATCAAGAGCACTTTATTTTATGGTGGCAGCTTTTACACATAAAAGATCATTCAAGGGACCTCCCCCTTGCCTGGCTTTTTCCCGACCTGTGTAGTAGTTTCGGACCGCTTCTTGAGCTCCACTACTAGGTCTGGGAGAGCACGCGTTGGTTCTGCCTCCAGAAGGCATGGCTTTATCCATCATTCTGCCTATCCTCACCACCAACAAATTCCTTCAAAAACGTTTTCTACTAATCTCTAAGGAGTCAATATAGTTTCTAATCTCTCCTGTGACTCCTTAATGCGAGCTGCCATTGATATTGAAGCAATAAATGCTCTGTCAATTTTCTAGCTCGAGACGTGCAGGATTCCTGCACTGTCCCGTGCGTGCGTGCGTGCGTGCGTGCGTGCGTGTGTGTGTGTGTGTGTGTGTGTGTGTGTGTGTGTGTGTGTGTGTGTGTGTGTGTGTGTGTGTGTGTGTGTGTGTGTGTGTGTGTGTGGGTGTGTGTGGTGTGTGTGTGTGTGTGTGTGTGTGTGTGTGTGTGTGTGTGTGTGTGTGTGTGTGTGTGTGTGTGTGTGTGTGCGTGCAGCTCCACCAGGGGGCTCCAGAGCTACACACACACACACACACACACACACACACACACACACACACACACACACACAGAGGTCTGATGAGAACCAGGCTACCAGGAGTAAAAAGTGATGTAATTAATAGTCACTCAGGCAGGAGAGCGTGTAGTGTACAGTACAGCAGGGTACAGGAATGGAGGAGCATGGGACCATATGAAAGGTCCTGGCAGCAGAATAGGGGACCATATGGCACGCTGATGTCACACTTAGTAGGAAAATAAATAATGTAATATAGTACAGTACAGTAGCCAAAGATGGAGAAATACAAGAGAAACGGAAGGAACAAATAAATCTTTTACTGATCCTGTCAGTTCAGTCGGGTGTCCTGTAACACGCCTCTTTCAGCCCTCAAGAAGCAAGTAAAGACCTACTGACTATCTACTACTGTATACTAATGCTTGAGCTGCCCTAGTCCCAGGCCAGACTCTTGACATGATGTGTATGTGTGTGTGTACTCTACTATACAAAAAAAACACTAACACCCCTTTGCTTCTGCACTTGTTGTTCTGTATATTTCCTGTTCACTTCGTATCTGCTTGTGATGTTGGCTATTTGGTTAAAAAGCGTCTGCCAAATGCAGTGTAGTATAATGTGATGTATAATGTAGTAACTGTACCATGGGGTTGAGTTTGAAATGTGAACAGACTGTTGACTGTAGTGACTCCAATTGCTTTTCTGCTCTGTTCTGTCCTCCACCTTCCCCTCTCCTTTTCTCCTCTCTCTCTCTTCTCTTCTCTCTCCTCCCTCTCTCCACTCTTCTTCCCTCTTCCCTCTCTCTTCCCCTCTCCTTTTCTCCTCTCTCTCTTCTCTTCTCCTCTTCTTTCTGCACTGTTTTCTCCACCTTCCACTCTCCTCTCTCTCTCTTATCCTATTCTCTCTCCTCTTCTTCCCTCTTCCCCTCTCCTTCTCTCTCTCCCTCTCTCTCTCTCTTCTCTCTCTCCTCTCTTCTCCCTCTCCCTCCTCTTCATTCTCTCTCTCTCTCTCTCTCTCTCTCTCTCTCTCTCTCTCTCTCTCTCTCTCTCTCTCTCTCTCTCTCTTATCCTATTCTCTCTCCTCTTCTTCCCTCTTCCCTCTTCCCTCTTCCCCTCTCCTTTTCTCTCTCTCTCTCTCTCTCTCTCTCTCTCTCTCTCTCTCTCTCTCTCTCTCCTCTCTCCTCTCTCCTCTTCTTCCCTTCTTCCCTCTCTCCAGACCACGGTGGTGTGGATGTGAAGGTGCCTCTGCTGCATAAGCGTAGTGACATCACGATCTTCAAGAGCATGATGGACCTGGAGACGCAGCCGGTCCTCTTCATCCCAGACATCCACTTCTCCAACATCCAGCGCCACGTGAGTATTAGCCAATCACATCACACCACACCACACTGCTCTTCACCAACTTCCTGTGCTATGTAGATAGATAACCGGTCCCATGTGCATCAGTGCATTTGAAGCTGCAGGTATATGTAGCCGGTGGCATAGACATGCATTTAGACGTGACTTGTTTCTTCCCCAAACTGCTAGCCTTGGTTTGCTTTAAAATGAAAGGGGTCTGGCCCTGCTGTGGCCTAACAGTAGGGCACTGGGTTACTACGCTGGCGGCCCGAGTTCAATTCCGGCCTGGGTCATTTGCCGAATCCTCCGCCTGGCGTGACTGTGTAAAGAGTTGATGACATCACATCCTCTTCCCTAATGCCCTGCACCAGGGGTCCCCAACCTTTCTGGGTCTGAGGGCTACCAAGGTCTACCCGAGGGCTACTGAGGGCTACCCTAGGGCTATTTTGTTCAAAATCCTCTACTGATGTCTTGGCATCATTCTCAAATCACACTATTATAGAATGATAATTTGCTTATAGGTTATAAAGAAGAAATAATATCATATTTATGTCAAGAAAAGCATTAACTGTGACAGAAATCTGGTAGTAGTTACTGTTTATTAGCATCCTTGGTGGGCACCTCAAAAGTTCCTGGAGGGCTACCTGGCGCCCGCGGGCACAACGTTGGTGACACCTGCCCTGCACCATTTACATCCTCTTCTACATCTGCATGAGTTAGTAGGCTCTGTCCCTTTATGCTTTATGTGTGCCAAATAGCTGTTACCTACACACACCTGAAAGGCAGGTTCTCTTGCAGCATGTTCATGTTGACATAGGATCAGATGTTATCTGTCACTGAATTAAGCATCAGATCAAATGATATCTGTCAGTGAATGAAGTACATTGGAACGAACAGCCCATTTGAATTAGCTGTATTTTTTGCATGTTTTAATCTCTGTAAGATGCACATAAATCCTTTGGAACTTAACATAACAATTTATACAATTGATTAGGTCTTCTTAGTGCTGCAAAAAGCCCTGCCAGTTCTCGCTTTATCATCCTCTATCATTGTGCAGTCACATCATAAACATTCACAGACGCCTACATCTCACATGTGGCGTCAACTTGGCAAGCGCCCACGACGTCATAAAAGTTTTACGGTTGTGCACTGCTTACGTGCATATTGCAGCGCAAACTTCAGGATAATAGTAGCCTATAGTATATCTTGTTAGGAGGAGTGGTCATCTGCGTTTCGCCAGAAGTTACACGCGGAACAGAGATGTCCCGTGATATGATACCTCTGCCAGGGCAGGATTAATACACAGGCTAGATATGGCTGCAGGCTAGGGCCCCCCACCTGCCAGGAGGCCCTTGATGGCCAAAAGTGAAGAATTGCGGAATTGTGACAGGATGCACTATTGAAAAAGATCATGTGTCTCAGTTGGTAGACAAGTTATCTTTAATTCCTAGCTCGTAATTATGACACTATATATGTAAATTTGTCTCGAATTTTGCCTTACGGGGGGCCCACAGCAATCCTAGGAGCCCAGGCCATCTTAATCCAGCCCTGACGGCTTCAGTCCCTTGGCTCCACATGACGTGTTTGTCTCGGTCTTTACCACAGACAAGAATCTGGAGAACGTGCAGCAGGTATCGGGCTGAGAAATGTAGAAACCTAGCAATCCCCCCCCTGCCTGGATAAGATAAGCAGGTCATGCCTACGTACGTACACACATGGCCTCCTGTGCAGAGGTACAAGACATGCTGGAACATAGCCCTCCCTGTCCTGAAGCTCCACCCTGGCCTTGAAATCACAGTGTCTGTTAAACACTCCCCTTCTTCCTTGCACTCCCCTCTCATGCTGCGGAGGTGGTGGTAGTGGTAGTGGTAGTGGTGGGCTTGGTCTGCTGCTGCTGCTGCTCCTGCTGGATATTTGCCTTGGATAATTTTCCCACACTCCTGCGCTCTCGGACTTTAAAATAAGAAACATATTTGTGTGTGTGTGTGTCTGTGTGTCTGTGCGTGCACGCGGATGTGTCTGTGCGTGCACGCGGATGTGTTTGTGCATGTGTGTGTGAGAAAAAGACTGAAGGACAGAGGGTCAGAGAGATATGGACAGACCGAGAAAAACAGAAAGCCGTGGTACCTCACAGCATGAGCTGTTATGCATCAAGAGAGTCCAGACTACATTACGACGGGGTGGTCTGCAGTGCACTGTACTGTATATCGTATCTCTTCATCTGGGGCTGTGCATCGTAAATCAGAATCGAAATGAGTTTCTACCTTTGAGTTAGGCCGGACTTCTTTTTTGAAATGCTGTAATTCCCTACTTACTCAGCATCCCTCCTCCTTGCCTTGAGGCCTCACCTCAGACTTCGAGTCGCTTGCCAAGTCCTGTGGAGAACATGGGAAGTTCCTAAGAACCATAAATATTCCTACACACACACACACACACACACTCCCCCACGACACAACATGCAGTGCAGCTGTGCGCCCCAAACCCCACGATATGCAGTACAGCAATGCTTCCCAAACCTTTTCAACTGAGATCCGCTTTTGGAGCTACGTGTATTTTTTTCGGCCTCCACTTCCCATATTCCAAACTGTGAACGTTTTTTGCCCCTTAATATTGCAAAATTTCACAGGAAATCTAAATACATTTAGCGAGTGAAAATTGTTACTATCCAGTTCATGGAATGGCTATATTATCAAGACATATATTCATTTTTTTCAGAAACGGTCCCTTCTCTCTGGGACCCCATTGTATGTAGCACCTCTGTGACCCCCTTTAGGGGTACCAACCCCCAGTTTGGGAACCACTGAGACGGTCCTGCACCACTGAGACGGTCCTGTACCACTGAGACGGTCCTGTACCACTGGACGCCACACTCTGCAGTACGTCTCTGCTGCTCTGCTGGGCCGAGCTGGAGACAGTTGATGTAAGCTGTTTAGCTGAGGCAGAAAATTGCAGATGTCAGTACAGGAGCAAGAACACGGACATGCAAAAATATATATG
Organism: Engraulis encrasicolus; assembly: GCF_034702125.1. Taxonomy (NCBI): domain Eukaryota; kingdom Metazoa; phylum Chordata; class Actinopteri; order Clupeiformes; family Engraulidae; genus Engraulis; species Engraulis encrasicolus. The sequence goes on from NC_085875.1 coordinate 32,837,506, forward strand.
ATCTGCTAAAGTGGAGCAAACCACATAGTGTTTACAGTAGGTCTGCCTATCTGGGGAATAATGGCACGTCGCTGTCGAAATGCCTTTTGTCCAACCAGGGTTACTGTAGTTGTGGCTTTACAGAACATAAACACTGGCGAGAACCTATTTCCTGCACATAGATGTTTTGATGTGTTTTGTGTATGAATTGGCGTTTTTTTCTCCGGACATTGTGGATTAAAATATAAATTAGCTTTTTTGTTTACACATACAATTAAGTTACAGTTAAGACAAGGGTAAGTGTTCCCATGTTCATTTACAGAAATGGATGTCTTTCACTGACATTTTTTACAACAGTTTTACTACTTTGATAATTCTGAGTTAGTGAATGTCCTTTTTGTTAACTTGAAAGTATGCCAACACTCTTAAACTAATGGCTGTTTTAACCTCCAATTAGCTCATTATTTTTCGAAAATAGAAAATGAATGATGCATGGGGTTGTATTACTGAAAGCATGACTCGGCCTAATGGACATTGATCCCCATATTCCATGAGTTGGCATCGCTAAAGCATAGAGTAGAACAACTTCTCTCTACTATTTATGAGCTTGATGTGGTGTGCTTGTATGAAAGTCCCTTATAGCATTACCAGAAACACAATCTGGTGTTTACAACAAAAAGTAAAGGGGGAGAATGGATTGATAAATCCCATCTAAGTCCAGCAATCAGACATGTTCCCATCAGTTAGTATTTATCAACAAGTGACGCCCTGATGACAGGTACTCATGATTCACCTTGTTGTTTACCCTTGTAATCCAAACTGGATGGAAAACATTTTACCTTCTCATCACCTCATAGTTTTAGACTTTGCCTGCCTTTCCCAACACAGACTTGGCAGGGTATGTTTTTGGACATTCAGAAAAAAAGATTGTTAACGTTTAACGCAACCTTTTTTTTTCAAAAACAAAAACGGCAATAACACCACATGGTTTAGTCGTGGAGGGCGTGCTCGGGAAATGATGTTGTTGTGATATCGGACTGGTGGTATTATTTACCCTGCGTGGTAGGCAGCTCTTTGCCAAGTGGCAGGAACAGGGTGATCCTTTATGAGGGGCACGGTGAGTAGGTGTTTATGGCTGTGGTTAGGCGTTATCTGGCTGAACCCTCTAGCTATCCTTGGCCAAACATTGCCAAGATTCAGTGGGCCTCGACCCAGCCACATGCACGCACGTTCTCTCTGTTTCTCTCTCTCTCTCTCTCTCTCTCTCTCTCTCTCTCTCTCTCTCTCTCTCTCTCCCACTCCCACACACACACTTCCGCACGCGCACACAAACACACCCAACCTCCCACACAGTCACATGCGAGCATGCACAACAAAATTGTGCACACACACCCACCCACTCACACACATCACACACACATTACACACACACACACACACACACACACACACACACACACACACACACACACACACACACAGCAACCCGACTGGTAGAAGAGAGAGATCCAGTAAGTCTTCACGTGCTTGGCTGTGGCTTCAACACAGTAGGTCAAGTTGACCCAGAGCTATTTTGCTTGTCTTTGTTTTGGAGGAACTGAGGGCACAAAGCGAGCCACGGCCTATTCAGTAACCACCAAGCCCAATGAAGTCATGTGGAAAAAAGACACACATCAACACGTGCGTGTGCGTGTGCGTGTGCGTGTGCGCGTGTGCGTGTGCGTGTGTGTGTGTGTGTGTGTGTGTGTGTGTGTGTGTGTGTGTGTGTGTGTGTGTGTGTGTGTGTGTGTGTGTGTGTGTGTGTGTGTTTCATGTGTGTGTTTCATGTGTACGTGAGGCTAGGCAACACTTGGTTAGATAACATGAGATGTGTCAGCCAGCCCTATGCATGACTCAGCATGGCACATCCTTCACTGGGGGATTTTTTTGTAGAGTAGGAGAAGAAGGTGTGTTGTGTGTTTGTGTGTGTGTTGGTGATGGTGGGGTGGGGGGTGTCAAGGTGTGGATTTTCATCTGTCCAGCATAATTCTCCACTATCAAGGTCAGGTGACCAGTGTTAATTTCAGCTTCTTAGTCACAATGATGAAAATCTATTTAAGTCTTAGTCAATGTATAGTCATTTTAGACATTTTAGCCCACACTGAGGAATGAGGGCCAAGTACTGGTCTCAAATGTGGCCCGCTTCCTCTTGGTTGACCTTTGACCTATTTTGCGCCCCCTGACAACACCCTCAATCCAGTCTTTGCTGTTGTCTACCCGTCCTAAACTCCCATTTTCAGCAAACGAATTTCACTGCCATCGTCAACTTGATTGACTGTGGTTCACGTGTGGCTAGGCAAACTGTTTGGCTCATCAGCCTTTAGCTCCTGATTTTGTCAGATGACGTTGGTGAATGGGGAAGTAGTTTGCCTCAAATGTGGACCACTTCCTGTTGGATGACCTTTCACCTATTTGTGACCCCCTGACCAAGGGCGCCTGGAGCCGTACGGCCGTACGCACTGTGCGTACCTTCACCAGTGGAGGAAGTTTTTTTTTTTTTTAAATAAATAAATATTACGCCTATTGTGTCTTCTATGAATGTTGTGACAATGCAACATATTATACGAGAAAAAGCAGCATGAAGCAAATTAAAGAGCATAGATTATGGCTGGGCACCATTAATTTACAAAGGCAGATAGCCTGCCTTTTGCCTCTGTGCGTAAAACTTGCGCGCTCCTGGAAAAAAAAGATACAGCAGCAAGTTCTAGTTCCATCAGCTGAATTCTAACTTGAGTGGCTACCTCCAGTCTGATAGTCCACAAATTTAAGTATAGTAGTTCTAGTTAGCAAAGACAGCTCTCCATTTCCCACTTGGAATAACACATATGACGTGGCGTCGCTGATGGCAGAAAAATCATATAACCGAAGTCAATGTCTTGAAGGTGACAAGTTTCAAGCAGCCAAAAACCAGTTGTCATGTGGGCTAGCAAGAAGACATTGGATGGTACCAGTACAGGTAGGCTAAGCTGTTACATTCATCACTGAGCCCGCCGCGGCAAATATTATAGGGTACTTTGCTTCTGGTGTCATATTTCCTAAAGTGTTTTGGTTACCGTTCTGTGTATTGTGGCTTTCTACATAGACGGTTTTATGAGAGGTACGGAACTTTGCTTTGTACTAGCTTTGGACGGCAGGACTGACAGCTGGTTAGCTGTGTGTGCTACGCATTATGTTCGGGAAAGCATTAGTTCTAAAGCAATTCTGCATGTTTTGATGACATGCAGTTTGGGTGTTTCTAATGCGCACGTTTTCCCGTTTGCTGATATGAACAGCATTCTGCGATTTGTGTGCGAGTGCGTCGGTGGTTCTTGTGCTCTGTCTCTATTGCGCATTTGGGATCAGCCTGGACTAACATTCGGTGCATTCCCCGGTGGGTTAACAGGCTGATGTAGTCGCTTTCTGCCTTTTCTTGCACAACGTGCCCGGGCTTTTTATGGTCCCAGCTCAGCCATGTTTGTGACGTGAACTGCAGCAGACACCTCTGCCCCAACTTTCTACCCGAGTCGAAAAGTATATTCTATCGCTTGAAAAGTTGTATCTAATGATATGGCGTCTGTCAGTTTCATCCCCATGCACGAGAGAGAACACAAGTGCATGCATGCAGGCCTTCGTAGTAGCATAGTCGGGGAAGTCACTTCATGTCGCAGTTTTTTTTTTAATAGTAATAAGCGTATGCATGGCTGCCTGCCCCTAAGTGAAACGCCAATATAGCCAAAATAGCCAAGCGGTTTTCAAAACCGTATACACCTTGTCAACGTCAACAAGTTGTTTCCTAGCCTAAAGCAATAAGCAAAACTGACGACTGATAAAGAAAACCACCATAGACTACTGACTACTCCAATCCTATGTTTTCCCCCGTCCGGTGTCATGGTTTTTTTTTTTTTGGGGGGGGGGGGGGGGGGCGGGGGTTGGTGTGTACCTTACTGGTCAAGTCTGCAGGCGCCCCTGCCCCTGACAACCCCCGGAGACCCCCTCATCCCACTCTTTGGTTTACCTTCCTTTTTTCCTAACTCCCGTTCTCTACCTGTGCTTATAGCCTCGCACTTCGCTGGCGACCCGCCTCCGTGGAGAAAACAATCAAGTTTCCCTGCTGCCAGCCTAGCCACAACACCTTTTGGGGGACTTTTCCCCATTCAATATCCCAAATGCAAATGACGAATTGACCTTTTTGTGAGATATTAAATTAAGCTTCTGTCGTCAATAGCGTCTTGTGACGTCATCACAATACCACAAGCACAAGGAAGATCGGGAGTTAAGATAATGGAAAAGAACCCTTTGGCTCCTCGGCCTGCGATTTTGTGATCTGTTGTGATCAGTTGTGATCTGTTGTGATCAGTTGATTTTTGTGATCAGTTGATCTTGAGGAATGGGGAAGCGGTTTGCCTCAAACGTCAATCACTTCCTGTTGGGTGACCTCTGACCTATTTCTACCCACTCACCACCCCCTCACTCAACTCAGTTGCTCATCAGCCTCTCTAGTCTAGTCTAGTCAAGTCAAGTCAAGTGTACTTTATTGTGAAAACTCTATGCAACAGGGTTAACACAGAAGTTTTAAACTGCGTTTGACCATTCTCCAATGTGCAGTTAAACTGAAACATGTAAATAAGACATTGACAATAATCTCACTCACTCACTCACTCACTCACTCACTCACTCACTCACTCACTCACTCACTCACTCACACAGACACACACACACACACACACACACACACACACACGGTGCTCTAAAAAACCGAACATACTCATACATGAATTTGCATTCTTTCTCTGACGCATTCACTTACAACACACACACTCTAGCTCTGAAAATAACTGGCCCAGCCCAGGTGTTTGCTCTTTTTAAGCAGGTGCCAGGTGAATGAAAACATTTATTTTTAGCGCAAGCAAGAGTGCATGGTGCACTCTGGAGGTAAAAGAAAAAAAACCTGTTGCCCTAACCTAAACACAGTTCATCAACCTCTGGAGGGTTGAAGGGTTTTGTCTGTGTGAGAGTATCGATGTTTCACAGTATAGGTATGAGTTCAGGAGGGTGAAGGGCTTTTCTGTGTGCAGATGTAACAAGAATATTGATATTTCACAGTAAAAAGAAAGATATGAGTTCATGCCGCTGTTTAAAAATGGAATTGTCCTAGTTGACCTCAAGATCGATGCTGACACCGGGAATTTGACCTGACTCTGCTTTTTACTGTAACAGCTCTGTGTGACTTGCTGTATGCACACTGTACATTGTATAATAAGACACATTGAATCTATTAGCTTCAATTACCTTTTTAATCTATTAGCTTCAATTATACCACCTGGATGGCTTGTGTAAAATGTTGGGAAGACAAAACATTGTGAAGAGTATTGGGGTTCAGAGAATAGAAAGTGGATCTCTTTTTAAACCCCATGTTTTACTCCAGAAGGGCAGTAGAGTGCAAGCTGCCTCATTTCAATACAATATCTTGAATTGGGTTTCTTTAGTCAACCATGTTAAGTGGATGTTTTTCCATTCTTTATTGCAAAATGTTTCCAAAATGTAGAGAAGTAAGGTGTCCTCCTCTCTCCTGTTCTTCACTGTCTGGTGAGACACGGGAAAGGACTGTGTTCAAAGTAGGAAGGAGAGTTACCGGAGAGTCAGATGAGGAAGAGCAGTGTAAGACTAACATTTCAACGTTACCATGTCTTCATCAGAGTCAAAAACTGACTTTTGACTCAGATGATGACGTGGTAACATTGCTCTAAATAAAAGCAGATAATAATCTTCCACTTCTGAGATGCCCGGTGACCCTTTCCTATTTGTTTCCAAAATGGCTACGTTAAATTATGTTTTTAATTCTGAATTAATAATTTTTGCCGAGTTTACTTTGATCTTTCATGTAATTCAGAATCGTGAAGTGACTATCGGTACATGGCGTTTTCAAAGCGGAATTGAGCTTTATTCAGAATTAAAGTGGGTTAAATCCGAATTACATGTCTCATGTAAACGTAGCAACTGTCTTAGGCAAAAGTGAAGTCATGTCTGATCCTTTGTTCTCTCTTTTCTTCTGCAGCCGTTCTCTCCTGAAGACGAAGATGGGTAAGTCAGTTCAGTTCCCCTATTTGCATCCTTTACTTATGTATCTCTTCCCTGTACTCTACATGGCTAGAGTTTCCTAGAAACCGCCGCCTCTGTTTACTGAGTAGGTAATGAAGACATATGGCTGTGTGTGCTGTGCTGCCTGCCTGCCTGCCTGCCACATCCTCCCCTCTTTCCCCTTGGCCTTCCCCATCTCTGGAGAGCAGCAGGCAGAGAGTGAGTTGGGCAGGCAGGCAGGCAGGCAGGCAGGCAGGCAGGGAATTGGGCAGGCAGGGCGTTATAACTGCCGTTTTGAAGTGAGGAGTCTGCGCACTTAATCTTTTTTTTAATTCCATGGTTTCTCAACGAGGGCTCTACAGCCCTGAACGAAACATTGTTCTGTCATGGAATAAAACTTTTTTTTGAAGTATTTTAAGTGTGCAGACTCCTCACGTGAAAACCTTGATGTCCTGCACTGCAGCTTTACCTGTGATGTGCACAATTTTCCTCCTCAACTGAGCCATCAGCCTATCCTGTATCACATAACAGAAGGCAGGCAGGGAATTGATTGATTTTGATTGATTGATTTTGTTTATTGACATTGTACCAAGTATTAAAACAGGTATACAAGTAAATAAGTCAATAAATATGTCTTGAAAACCTTGTACAACACGTCAAAAGGATAACACAACAAAGCTTAGGGAGCTTGTTTCCATTGTGGTCCTTGTGACCTTGTGAAGTAGGTATGTGCTTTCCAAGACACCTTTTTGCTGATCAACTGTTTTTTTATATATATAAATATCTCCCGCCTACAGCACAGGGATGAAGAGATTACGAGATTACGGCAACGAAGACGAGTTTGCCTCCCCCGCCATCAAGATGACCCGCATGGACGAGCCAAAGAAAGGTATTAAAGACGACGACGCAAATCAAGCGTCACATCGTTAAACCTAATCAGTGTTAAGTCCAATTGACTTTCCAGAGTTTCAAGTCCTACTTAAATTTTAGTCCTCAAGCGTCCAGGGTGCAGAGGTGTCAGAGGGTGGATTCCAATATGCGGACTCCCATCCTCAGTCTGTGCTTATGGCCTCGCGTTTTGCTGACACCCCGCCTCCGTGGAGAAAAGTTTCACCGCTGTCAGCCTAGCCACAACAACTTTTGGGGAGCTATTCTTCATTCACCATCCCGTTTGGAAATGAGAAAATGACATTAGAATTGAGCTTTTTTGAGATATTGAAATACATTTCTGTCGTCGGTGACGTCGTCACAAGGCCGCAAGGGAGGATGGGAGTCTGCACATTGGAATCCACCCAGAAAGTCCTGGGTTCAGGAAGTAAAAACATGGCCACAAATTTCATCCAATCAGCTCTGAATCAGCTGATCATAATGAGCGTTTAAAGGGACACTGTGTGAGATTTTTAGTTGTTTATTTCCAGAATTCATGCTGCCCATTCACTAATGTTACCTTTTTCATGAATACTTACCACCAGCATCAAATTCTAAGTATTCATTATGACTGGAAAAAATGCACTTTTCCTACATGAAAAGGGCGATCTTCTCCATGGTCCGCCATTTTGAATTTCCAAAAATAGTCATTTTTAGCTGCAAAAATGACTGTACTTGGACCATACTTGAAAATATTTGTTTAATACTTAGTAAACTTTCATGTAAAGATAAAATTTGGCAATAGGCAGCTATTTCTATAAGCAGCATAGTTGCAGTACCTTTTTTTGACCATTTCCTGCACAGTGTCCCTTTAAGCCTGGTCTGGGTTCTTGATCCCTCTGCCATGGTGAGGGTTTCTGATTTTTCTAGGGTGGGGTGCCATGGAGTTGAGGGCTCCTCATCAGTTGGGGGGCATGTAGGCAATTGATTACAGTAGTTAGGCCTAATTACAAGACCCGACCACCACTGTTGTTTGTGAATACCGTGATCCCTAGAGTACTTCCGTGACCACAGGCTAAGTGATGCACTGGGAGTGGTGTAGTGGAGGGTGTGTGTTTATGTTTGCTTGTTGTTGCTTGTCTGTGTCTGTGTCTGTGTGAGAGAGAGACACGTGCGCACGTTTGTCATGGGTGTGCATGACTGTGTGCAGGGGGGTGGGTGTGAGCGAGAGTGTTGTTGTCCCACTGCTCCATTCCCCAGCTCCTGTGTCCTCCAGGGGATCTGTTGTACTCACTGGTATCCATGGTGGCCGTTAAAAACACGTCATGAGCAAACAACCCACACAGACAGAGACACTTACACTTACACTGGCACTCGCAACTATAATGGCTCACACGCGGACATCGACTCACATGAGTGCTCACTCACACACAATGGCACACTCTCATACAGTTGTACACACACACATTCACACACACACACACACACTGTTTTCTTTCTTCCTCTCTCTCTCTCTCTCTCTCTCTCTCTCTCTCTCTCTCTCTCTCTCTCTCTCTTTGACACAAATTCAACGGAAATAAACAGCACTCACACTCTCTTTCACACACATACACACACTTTGTCTCTCATATAAACACACATTTCCAATGTCCAGCTGAGGCAGTGTAGCCTGCCTATTAAAGACAGAGAGCCACCGCACCGCACAGCACTCAGTCACAACAGGAAGTGCCAGAAGCAACAGCCAGCGACACAAGGCCATGGATCCCGTCCACACACACACACACACACACACACACACACACACACACACACACACACACACACACACACACACACACACACACACACACACACACACACACACACACACACACACACACACAAACACACATACTGGTTCACACACATACTGGTACACCCACACACACGTACACGTACACTCGCACATATTGCCAACCACCGCCACTACACACACATACACATACACACCAACAATTGCTGCACACACACACACACACACACACACACACACACACACACACACACACGAACACCAACCGCCCCACACACACATACACACACACCTCTCGTGAATATTTTCCCTCTTGGCGTGCGATCAGTGCTGGCGCCTGTATTTGTCCGGGATTCCTGCCAAAGGCAACAGCCCCTGAGGCCAGCTCGGGATCCAGGCAGCACAGGGCAACGCAGGGCAACACAGCGCAGGGGACCTGTTTGTGAGGGTGTGTTTGTGGGAGTGAGTGCGGTGTTTGTGTAGGTGTGTGAGTGTATGTTGGGTTTTGTGTGTCTGTATATAGTATACGTGGGTGTGTATGTCAGCACAACGCAACGCAGGGGACCTGTTTGTGTGGGTGTGTTTGCGGGAGTGAGTGTGGTGTATGTGTGTGAGTGTATGTAGGGGATTTTTTGTGTGCGCGTGTGTGTGTATATATAGTAAACGTGGGTGTGTATGTCTATGTGTGGGTGTGAGTGGCTGCAGAGTGTGAGTGTGGATGTGAGTGTGAGTGTGTATATGAGACAGAGTGTGTGTAATCACTGGTTCACAATGACACACTGCCCCACCCATGTGTTTCCAGCCCGCCCTCTAAAGGGGGGTAGCAGGCCACAGAGGCCAGAGTGGCCTGCAGCCAAGCCTCCATACCCGCCACCTTAGCTGCCCTGCTCGCCTCACACAACCCAGAGCAATCAGGGCCTGTGGTCCGGGGACAGTCCCCTAGTCCCTTACCAGAAAGGGTGGGGGGGGGGGGGGGGAGAGACGGAGAGAGAGAGATGGAGAGAGAGAGATGGAGAGAGAGAGATGGAGAGAGAGAGACGGAGAGAGAGAGACAGAGAGAGAGAGACAGACAGAGAGAGAGAGTGACAGAGAGAGAAATTCTCACTCAGCTGAACTATATTCTCTGTCTCTGCTTGGGTCCATGCAATCAAAGTTAGGCAGAGCGTAGGCGACTGCTTTGAAGTTATATCGTCAACTCCAGAAATGGCAGCCCACATAAGTGTGTGGTGTTTTTCACACAACAAAAAAACTGATGACTTTAGTTCGACTGACTGTCACAATGTTCTGCTTTTCGGTTGCAAAATGCTGTGCATGTCATTTCTTTTTTTTTTTGTATCTTACTTGTATACATTTACCGGCCACTTAGTGGCAACTGTTGCTGTGTAAAATGTGCTATAAAAATAACTTTTGTTTAAAAAAAGAGTGCTATAAAAAGATTTGACCTGACCCCACCTAACCTGCTCTCTCTCTCTCTACCCCCTGTGCTCCTAATGTAAATTGTACATGTGAACAGTGACACTAAAAGCTATCCTATTCTATCATATTCTATTATATTCTATCCTATTCTATCATATTCTATTCTATTCTATTCTTCTCTATTCTATTCTTCTCTATTCTATTCTATTCTATTCTATTCTATTCTATTCTATTCTATTGTGCAGTGTTGCTGTATGTGCGTAAGGAGTCGGAGGAGGTGTTTGATGCCCTGATGCTGAAGACCCCCACCCTCAAAGGCCTGGTGGAGGCAGTGAGTACAACCCATATCACATGCTGCAGCACCACACATAGACATGATTTAAAGCAGGGCTGCTCGATTATGAGAAAAATCAATATTACGATAATTTCAGTCAATATTGATATCACGATTTTTTTTAGACAATATTTCTTTTAAGACATAAATAATTGTGCTAAACAATTCATCATCTTCCCTCCCTTCAGCAATGTGAGTTGAGGGCCATAGAGAAACATACTGTGGTGTTCTGCATGAGTGTTGGGTAGAAAGCCTGCTCTGTGCTCGCAACTGTTCAAGTGGAGGGGAATGTATTGCACTTAGCATGACCTACGTTTTGGCAGTATAGACAAATGACAAAAAATATTGTTCCAACTCAATATGATGAAATTTGATATTGTTTGACAACAATGTTGACATCATGATATAAATTTGATATATTGAACAGCCCCACTTTAGAGCATGGGGAACAGGGATGGGCAACCTTTTTCACTCAAGGTCACTTGAGATGTTCTGTTTGGGTCCATTACCATGTTATCAGGAGAGAGGAGGAGAGGAGCCGGTGTACTGTACTGTAGTATAAGTATGGTCCATGCCCCAGCTGGGTGGCCTTGTTTGTCACGCTTGAGGAGACTACAGGCAGCCCCGACACTAGTTGGCCCTGATCCTAATTCAGCTCAACATCTCCAGGGCAGACCGGCAGAGACACAGGAAGAGACGCAGACAGACAAACAGACATGGTTGGCAGAGAAGCAAGCACAGACGGAGAGGCAGGCACAGACAGAGAGGCAGGCACAGACAGAGAGGCAGGCACAGACAGAGAGGCAGGCACAGACAGACAGGCAGGCACAGACAGACAGGCAGGCACAGACAGACAGGCAGACAGGCAGGCAGGCACAGACAGACAGACAGGCAGGCAGACAGGCAAGGGTAGGTAGACACACACAGACAGAGGCAGGAGACCACATACAGAGAGAGAGTCTCTGAAAGTTTTCTCTGATGTTTGTGTACACATCAATGATCTGAGTTGTGTAGAAAGGGGTGGGGGGTGGCGGGGGGTCTGTTTAGGTCCTGTGCACGAATACAAAACCAAACCAGAGGGTCCCGCACGATAGTGAAAACCAAGCACGCCTCCACCACCCCACTACACTACACTCACCCCAATCCAAAAATCTGACCCCTGCACGGGTCTCCAACGGCCCCCTGAGCCAACCCCAAATCAGCCCTGACAGCACTTCCATGGGCCCCCGTGGGCAAGAAGGATGTGTCGCTCGGTGACAGACAGTTCCCAGAAAGAGTTCCTGTGGCTGGGTATGGACTGGAGTTAGAGACCTCCCATGCCTCCCAGGGCGTCACACACACACACACACACACACACACACACACACACACACACACACACACACACACACACACACACACACACACACCGTGAGAGAGAATGGCACGCATGGAACCGACCGGCTATTTGTAGTGGGTGGTGGGGGGGAAAGCATGTGTCAGTTGCTTTGGAGCTGACGGCACATCCTGAGCAGGGCGGCATTAGGCAGTGTCATGCTGCTGGAGCCAGCGGAAGACCTGTTGATTTGCGATTTTGGCATTGTCACGTTGCTCCGACACCGGTAAATCCACAGCTGGTGTCCCATTCAAATGAATGGCAAAGTAGCGAGCTAGCTTGGGTTGTATGGGGTATTTTGAACAGGACTGGCCGCGCACGCCGACGGTGTTTGTGTGAAAGGCAGAGTGGAACACACCGGTTGAAACTAAGCAGAAAGACCTCAGTCATTCTGTGCCACGCTCTAGTCTGAATCTGGCCTAAATCCTGGGTCTCTGAAATGGTGTGGTGCTGCCAAGTTGACAAAGTAGTCTGGTGTAGGGAAAACGCAAACCGTAAGCACGCTCTTCTGTGTAACAGTAAATGCATGTTTGTGTTTTCAGATCTCTGAGAAGTATGACGTGCCTCTTGAAAAGATGGGGAAAGTCTACAAGAAGTGCAAAAAGGGGTATGCTGCTCCGATATACATGTGTACTGTACTGTGTATTGCATTAACACAACAGTCTTGCCATTTCCTATTGTTATTATCTGCCAGTGTTGATTTTGTTCTCCATTCAATATCAGCATTGCAAAGAACAGTAATCTCTGGATCATGTTTTTGCAAGATATTGAATTAGAAAACGTACAGCATTGAGATGTCATTGATGACGTCAAGCTCACACTCATAGGAAAGGAATGAATGTATTACAGTAAATTTTCTTCTTGGAGGAGGCGTCACTCTTATTTAATCTCTGAGGGTGCTGGCCCAAATATTAAATTCAATGTTTCAAGAAGGAGGCCGCTCCTTGCATAGCAGTGTTTTTTATTGCACAATATGAATTAATGTGCAATAAAAAAACACTGCTATGCAAGGTGCAGCCGCCCTCTTGAAAACATTAAATACTGTATATGAGCGTATTAAAGTGGCCCCTTTGAGTGTCCTCATGTTTCCTTGTGTCCTGCTGTGGTCGCTCCAGGATTCTATTAAAAAAAGAGAAAAAAGTCAGCTTCAACCAGGGTTTCCTCTTTTTTATCTGGTCATTTGCTTGTCCTGCTCCCAGGTCAGACGCTTGGATTTGCGGACTTGAACTCACTCTTTGATCTTTTTGCTACAGGATCCTAGTGAACATGGACGACAACATCATCAAGCACTACTCCAACGAAGACACCTTCCAGATCGAGATGGAGGAGGCCGGAGGGGCGGTCAAGCTCACCTTGACGGAAATCTGACAACAAGGAAGGATGCGTGTGTGTCTGTGTGTGTGTGTGAGTTTTTTAAAGGTGTTTCCCCATCAGTGTCAATCAGCTCGTTTACACACTTGTAAGAAAAGAAGAAAAGAAAAGTGTATTCTTGGTTTGTCTTCTCTCTCTCCTCCACTGTTTGAGGAGCATTGTGGCAATCAGAAATATCTCTCTTGCTCCCTTTTTGTTTATAAAGGAACTAAGCCAATTTGTTTGAGCCTTTCTAAGGAGAGATGATACGAATGAATTGTCAGAGCTGAGATGGGGAGGAAATGTTATTTTTTTACTATGAAGAGAGAGGATGTGAGATGTTTGGATAGCTTTTCTTTTGTAAACTCATCTTTTTGCTGTTATAATTCTTTTGCGATGTTTGGCAGACTGGCTGCCAGGCAAGGAGTGGTGGAAATGCACTGCATTTAGAATAAGTCAGTCAGTTAGCCTTGATAAGCCTGAAAGATTAACTGCTATTGTTCCCCTTTGAAAACCCAGAGCACTGAAGAGCTTTTGCCTTTTTACAAGATAATTGCCGGCATAAATTAGGTTGGAAATAAGACAAACGCACACAGGTCAAGATGTAAATAGTGGAGACAAAAGGCCCCTTTCACCAGACTGTATTACACACGCGCAGCATGTGGCAGTATTTAGCTTCAACTGTAAACTACGTACTTCTCAGTGTATCTTAGGTTGCAGCTGTGTGCGTGCGTGCGTGCATGCATGTAGGACTCACCAAAATCTTTACATAAGCATATTGGGAGCGGATGACCAACATTATATTTCTTTTCAAAAGTATTACGCCTAAATTGGTACCCTCAGTACATTTATCCGTACAGCCATACTGTAGGTCATTTAGCTCTCTGTTGCAAGCCATCTGATTTGTTAGCACCAAGTGCAATAATGTGTTTGTGTGCAAAACAGAATTCTCAATTCTCACCATATCCAAAGCTAAGGAGTCGTTCTGAAATGCTGATAATGTCTTCTAACCCCGCTCCAATTCCTGTTTTTTTTGTATAAAAGTACTTGGTCAGCTCATGTGTATATATTTATTAATAATAAATAGGAAAGGGTTTATTTTACACGGTGTGTCAGAAAATGTTTATTGTCTATGAGATGTTGTTTGATTTATTATTTGTGTTTTTTTGTAATGTGACACAATTCCTCGCTGTATTTATGCCAAGCTATTTTTTATAATGTCCCTGGGTGTTTTGTCCTCTGGAATAAAAAAGGACATTTCTGTGATGACTGTGTATGTATCAGCACCTGGGTTTCTCAACCACTTTTAAATAAATAAACAAAAAATCATCAGTAGTGGCAAGTGTGTCATGGTGAATATGATGACTCTTGTTGTACACAAAATGTGCAACTGTGGTGGAGGTAGTCATTCAGTTGGTCATCCTGCACAAAAAGCAATTCAGTGTTAATTCAACATTGAATTGAACACTCACAGTGTTGGTTCTACACACCCTGAGTGTTAATTCGACACTGTAATAATGTATTGTGTAGGAGAAGCTTGAAGCTGGAGACGTGGTGGCCCAGCATCTCGTCTCTCGTCTGGCTGCGAGCCCTAAGCCACAGACACAGGAAACAGGCACACAGGCCAACAGGCTCCACACTACACTACAGTGCACCCCACCCCACCCATCACACACACACACACACACACACACACACACACACACACACACACACACACACACACACACACACACACACACACACACACACACACACACCACTACCCCACATGAAGCAGGCACACAGGCCAACAGGCTCCACACTACACTACAGTGCACCCCACCCATCACACACACACACACACACACACACACACACACACACACACACACACACACACACACACACACACACACACACACACACACACACACACACACACTACTACCCTACACACACACACACTACCCCCCCCACACACACAACTACCCTCCCTACACACACACACACACACACACACACACACACACACACACACCACTCCCCCTCACACACACACACACACACACACCACTACCCCCCCCACACACACACACACACCAGTAGCCCCTCCACACACACACACTCACCACTACCCCACATGAACCCACAAGGCTGTGTCCTCAGATAACCTCAAGCCTTCTCCCTGTCATCATCTCCCTCCTCCTCCCTCCTCCCCTGTCTTCTGTTTCTCTCTCTCTCTCTCTCTCTCTCTCTCTCTCTCTCTCTCTCTCTCTCTCTCTCTCTCTCTCTCTCTCTCTCTCTCTCTCTCTCCGTCTCTCTCTCTCTCTCTCTCTCTCTCTTTCTCTTTGATATTATTACTGTATGTTAATTTATTGACATTAGTCCAACAAAGGACTTTTTTCACCCTCCTGCTGTCGATTTCGCTCTCAGCACACAGCTCTCTTCCCCTCTCTCTTTTCGCATGTTGCCAAAATACTGATTGTACTGATTATACATCTCTTGTTGTCGCAGTCTGCTCTACCCTCCTCTCCTCTCTCAGCACATGTTTCCCAAACACTATATTTTACTTCTCTCTGTCTCTGCCTCTCTGTAAAGCGTGAAGCGACTGACTGTGGGGTTGGTTGTCTTGATCTTCTCCAAGGCAATAATAATAATAGATAAATTTTATATAACGCTCTTCTTGGTACTCAAAGCCGCTTAAGCATCACACTGGTTGGTTGCCATTTTTAAAAACCTATCGACTCCACCACCAACAGGCTTAGCAAACACACACACACGTGTGTGTGCACATACACACACCACACACACACACACACACACACACACACTACACACGTACTGTATACTGTATACTGTACGCTACACATAAGCAAAGTCTCAGCTCTCTGTGCCCCGGCAACGGTTTGATAAGATAAGGCAGCGAATGGTTGACAAGCTGTCGGCACAGGACTCATCCGCCAGGAGAGCTGTGGGGGTGAGCGGGTTTGCAAAGACAATCTGTCTTGTTTGGGGCCTTGGAGGAGTGAGGGAGATGATGAGGATCTATCAATCAATCAATCAAAAATATTAAATAAACATTATCATATAAATGTCTTTCAATGTGCTTAAAGCTACACTGTGCAGGAAATGGTCAAAAAAGGTACTGCAACTATGCTGCTCATTGAAACTGGACAGCATATTGCCAAATTTGATCTTTACATGAAAGTTTACTAAGTAATAAACACATATTTTGTAGTATGGTCCAAGTATTCATTTTTGCAAAATCTCACACAGTGTCCCTTTAAGAACAGAGAAAAGATAAGAAAAAAACTATATTGTGTTATAGGTAGTGTGTAATGAAGTAGCTATCACCAAAGGCAGATGAGAATAAGCTGTTTTTAATTTCCTTTTGAAACAAGATACTGTTGGGGCAGTTCTAATTTGGACAGGAACGACTGGAGAATGAGATAAACAACAACAAAATAGGCCAGAACGAGAGGAACTGGTTAGGCTTTAACCATCCAGCCAAACCAGCAGCTCTGGTGGAGATGGTGGGATGGTTGAGAGGTGTGGGATGGAGGGATCGAGAGGGAGAGGGAGGGAGGGAGAGAGAACCATCTGCTCACTGTTTCCTTTGCCTGAGTCATCCAGCCTCCCTTGTTTACTTCTCTGACTCGCATTCTTTCTCCCTCCTCCTGTCCTCTGACTCTGTGTGGGGGTGTTTGTGTGGACTAGGAGCTGAAATGGTTAGGACTGCAAACTTGCAGAAAGACCCAGACCCTGCCCCTACCTGCCCTGTATATCACTATGGGTGCATTCCCTCCCTTCCTCCATTTGTGCTTGTGGCCTGCTGTCAGTCGTTTTATTCTTCTTTCACCATCCAGTTTACAAATGAGAAAATGACTTTACGACTGCGCTTTTGCGAGATATTGAAATACAATGCTGTTGTCAGTGATGTCATCACGATGTATTAATTCCTGGTACGAGGCCACAAGCACAAGTGGAGGATGCAAGTCCGCATATTGGAATGCACAATTAACTTCCTCATTCACTACTCTTGGGCTCTGGGTTACAGTGCTTCCCATTCTGGTGGAGGTGTGTGTGTGTGTGGGGAGAGGCTGGGAGGCTTAGGACTGCAAACCTGGCAGAAGACCCTGCCCCAAAGGCCAACCCCATAGTACTACTCTCTCCACAACTCCTCCTGAATTCTGGGTTAAGAAGCTTGGCATTCTGGCAAGGGTGTGTGTGTAGAGGGGAGAAGCTCAAATGGGTAGGACTATATACCTGGTAAAAGACCCTGCCCCAAAGACCCACCCCATTGTGCTAACTAAACCCTTTCTCCACAACTTCCTCGTCAGTTACGGAGCTTGGCATTCCTGGTGTGTGTGTGTGGACTGGGGGGGAGGGCAACTG
The DNA here is from genome assembly GCF_034702125.1 of Engraulis encrasicolus. Taxonomy (NCBI): domain Eukaryota; kingdom Metazoa; phylum Chordata; class Actinopteri; order Clupeiformes; family Engraulidae; genus Engraulis; species Engraulis encrasicolus. The sequence continues at coordinate 32,855,092 of NC_085875.1, forward strand.
TGTTGAAAGGGACTGTGCCCCCCCCAAAAAAAAAAAACAATCCCACTATGACACTTGGCATTCCAGTGGGTGTGTAGCCTGATTGTCATCGACTTTCAAAAGTCTTCGAGACTTGGTCTGACCAAGAGCATAACACTTGAATTAACGTTTCCCAAAACGGCATGGTGGACTGTTTGCTACTGGTTGACTGGTGTGGTGGAAAGGTAGATGAGGTTCCCGATTTTTTGGGAGATCAGAAACAATATTTACATTGCTCTTGCCCTGACTAGAAGCAACGCCAAAGATGTTGCGCCACTAGGAGGCCGTGGCCTGGCTAGTGGGTGTGTGGGTTTGGAGAAGCTCAAATTGTTAGGACTGCAAACCTGGCCAAAGACCCTACTGCCCCAGAGACCCACCCCATAGTACGTACAGTAGTTACTTTCCACAACTCCTCTAGGGCTCTGGGTCATGGAGTTTCACTTGGCATGTCGGCAAGGGGGTGTGTGTGTTCTCAAATTGCTAGGGCTGCAAACCTGGTAAGCGACCCTGCCCCAAAGACCCACCCAGGGACGGGGCTGGACTGGGGGAGAAATGGGGCCCGGGCACTTTAGGCTTAAAGGGGCCCCTCAGAATTAACGGCGCAGAACTGACTCACCGATGGGCCCCGCACCCTCATGGGCCCATATTTTCAGAAATGTAAAAACGATATAATTTTTAACATTTCTGAAAATAGGGGCCAGCGAGGGTGCGGGGCCCACCGGGAAAAGCTCGCTATGCCAGATGGCCAGTCCAGCCCCAAAGACCCACCCCGTAGTACGAAACGTACCCACTCTCCACAACTCCTCCTGAGCTCTGAGTTATGGAGCTTGGCATTCGGACAGGGCGGGGGTGCCACCAGTCACTGAGAGAGAGTCGGTCTTCGCAGAGCAGACCCCCACCCCCACCCCCCAGAGGAGGCCTTACCTCACCTCCTTACTCCCCCGGGGCCTTTCCCTGACCCACCTCCACTGGGTTACACACACACACACACACACACACACACACACACACACACACACACACACACACACACACACACACACACACAGAGAGAGAGAGAGAGAGAGCACGTACACAAGTGCATTGGCCTAGATTCCATGCCAACAGGCAGGGTAGGTCCCACGAAAATTTAAGGTCAATGTCAAGTTTATGTCACACACACACAGCTTGTCGTTTCAGTTGACTTTTTTTAACCTTCCTAACCGTAACTGGTTTTGGATTTGACCTCCAGCCTTATCACTGTTGACAAAACGGCTTTGAAAAGATATTAAAGCAGCTCTTGTGGAAAGAGAGTCTTGTGTTTTGTAACAACAGGTGCTGTGTGTGTGTGTGTGTGTGTGTGTGTGTGTGTGTGTGTGTGTGTGTGTGTGTGTGTGTGTGTGTGTGTGTGTGTGTGTGTGTGTGTGTGTGTGTGTGTGTGTGTGTGTGTGGTGTGGTAGAGTCGAGAGTTATGTGGGAAACTCCAAGGTGTTGCACTGAATCATGTTGCTTTGTTCTCCCGGCGGGCGGCCAGTTATACATCTCGACACAACACAAAGTAGGTCAATACGGAGCTGAACTCGAAGGAGAGGTGTGTGTGTGTCTGAGTGTACACACAACACCGCACTTGTGTTTGTTTGGTGGTTACCTGTAATTAAACAGCACTTGATAAACCAGACACACGCCATGCCATATCCTGGAGCATATTCCACAGAGCAGGGGTGCATTTCTGGAGAACGTAGTTGCTAGCAGTTAGCAACTTTGGTAGTTGCCAATGGGAAATTGCATTGCAACCAACAAAGTAGCAACTACGCTTTCCAGAAATGCACCCCAGGGTTGGTCTCTTCAGGTGCCATTGACAGCTCTTGCCATACCCAGGACAAAGTCATCTGAAAGGGCCCCCTCCACTCAATACATATAATATAATGGGGAGCCGATTCTGGGCCCACTCATTCTCTGGGCCCGTGACAACTGACCCCTTTTTTCTCCTGCGTCTCTTACCTGGGTGTGTTAATTCTGGGTAAGTGGTGATAATTAGTCATAGCAGAAGCCTGGGGCTTTGTTTTGCTCGAAGGATAGACGTGGGGCCTATACTACAAAAGCTGGTTCAGGATAAGTTAAGGTTAAGTTTATAGGTAAATCATCTAATACAGGAGCTTTTCTTAAGAAAATGAGGACTCCAGGCTCTTCTATTAGATGATTTACCTCTTAAATTAATCGTAGCCCCTTAATGCGCGCCGTACCTCCTGAGGCACGCTGTAATAGACATTGAAAGTTAACTACTATAGTACTACACTACTATCACAGTGCACGGGGCCTTTAGTAATACATTATGACTTGGTCATTGCCATGCTGGTAACAGCTAATTTATAAAGCCGTGTCTTAAGGGGTTACCTTACCCTGGACCAGCTTTGTAGCATAGGCCCCTGCAAGTGTCTTCTGTTAGAGACAACTCTAATTTCACTGCATTTTTTACTTTGTAAATTCTATGCATATGACAATTAAAAGCCCTTGTGTCCTTGTATTAAAATATTTATCACTCGGTTGGGTTAACTTTAACAGTTTAGACACTTCCTTTTTTGGAAAATGGTGCTGGCAGGACGACAACTGACCTATTTGCATTCAAGAATAAACAAACAACAAACAAGGGATGTTTGGAGTTTCTGTGGATGAGATTGTGTGTCTGTGAAAAAGTTTCGAAGGTCTCTTGCCATCTCATCCATTTCCAGTGGGCTAACTACTCTTTGGCGGTTGGTTAAACTGTTGTAACGGCTTTGTTGTGTGGGGTTTATGGCATCCAAAACAGGACCAGGCAGGAACTCGACAACACCAGGGCCGAAGCATTTGCACCTGGACTCAAAATACTGCACGGACATGGCCTCACTGAATAATAAGGAAACCAGGACGTTTGTGGGAAAGCGTTTTGTTTGTTCCTTTTCCCCTGACTGAATTTATTCCTGTGTGTGTGTTTGTGTGTGTGTGTGTGTGTGTGTGTGTGTGTGTGGAGGGGGGGGGGTTGTTTGTGAGTACGACTGTGTGTGTGTGTGTGTGTATGTGTGTGTGTGTGTGTGGGTGGGTGGGGGGGTGGTGGTGTTGTTTGTGAGTACGACTGTGTGTGTGTGTGTGTGTGTGTGTGTGTGTGTGTGTGTGTGTGTGTGTGTGTGTGTGTGTGTGTGTGTGTGTGTGTGTGTGTGTGTGTGTCCGTGCGCCTGCATGTGTTATTTTCTTCTCAGAAGTGAGTGCTTACTGGAGTCCATTGTGGTGTGTGGTGTGCGTAAGCTCTGCTCGCTCGCTGACATGGCAGTGGCACGTACGTCCCTGGCCTGGCCGGTTTGCAGTGAGGGCGGGAAAACACCTCCGGTTGCCGGCCGTTGTTGCTCTCGCCGGCTGCAATGCCTCTGACTCATGACTCATGCAGCTCTCTGGCAAGTGGCAACGTTACCGTCACAGTCACACCCCTTTTTACCCTGCACACTCTCATCAGACAGAGCAGACAAAGAAAGTTACACTCTCGTCAGACAGAGCAGACAAAGAAAGTTACAGTAGTCCGTTGGTTGGTTGGCGCTAGGCGGTCTGTCAAAGCCTCAACTTCGTTCGCACTGACGTGTGATATAATAATGGACTCTGTCTTGCTGCTGTTTTCAGTAGTGAACAGAACAATGAGCTCAGATTTTAGTAGAGTAGAGTAACTTTATTGATCCCCAGGGGGAAATTCAGGTATCCAGTAGCTTACATAAATACACAAATACACAAAAGCCCACATGGACATTTCAAGACAAAAATAAACACAGGAAAGTCATCAGGGTGGGGAAAATAAAATAAAATAATAGAGATAAATGTAGAAAAGGTGATTGTGCAAAAAGACATTCTGTGAGTTGGGATAGACCAAAGCAGAAAAAACACACTCTGTCAGTTAAGGTAGACAACAAGTGTTGATGGATACATCTATGATATAGTATAGTATGTAGAAGTAGGCAGTGTACAGAGTATGATAGGGGTTGAACATTCTTACAATGTCACAGTAAAGTACAGGTAAGTGTTTTAGGCAAGCACACACACACACACACACACACACACACACACACACACACACACACACACACACACACACACACACACACACACACACACACACACACACACACACACACACACACACACACACACAGGTTCCCCAGTAACTGGGCCAGCTCCGACAGATCACAGTCTTTGCTTGTGGTAAGCAGGAAAAACAAGTATGTCCAGTGGTCAAGGGTCAAAAGTTCCTTAGTGCAGTTATTGGACAACACACACACACACACACACACACACACACACACACACACACACACACACACACACACACACACACACACACACACACACACACACACACACACACACACCAAGAGGTTTCCCGGGCTGGGCCAGCTCTGGCATCTCAGGCAGTCCAGTCCCCTATGATGATGTTCTTCTTAGTGTCCTTCTGTATGTTGTTAAACAGCTGAATTGCCCATGGGACAAAGGACTTCCTTAGTCTGTCAGTCCTGCAGGTGAAAGCACGGAGTCTGTGGCTGAACAGACTCAGTTGGTTAGTGAAGGTGGCGTTAAGGGGGTGATGCTGATTGTCCATAATAGAGTCTAGTCTGCTCAGTGTTCTGCTCTCGGTTATTGAGGTGAGTGTCTCCAGTTCCATGCCCACCACTGATCCCGCCTTCCTCACCAGTCTGTCAAGGCGTCCAGCATCTCTCTTCCTGATGCTTCCTCCCCAGCACGTCGCAGCAAAGAAGAGCACGCTGGCCACTTGTAAAGTAAAAGAAAATACTGAAATAAACGGACCATGAAGCTAGACGGTGTCACGCAGTAAATCTCTAGAGGGACAAAATTGGTCTCTTTCTGTCTCTCTCTCTCTCAACCCCACTTTTGGATAGTGAATGTTTGTTTAAGTGTAGTGTAGTGTGTGTGTGTGTGTGTGTGTGTGTGTGTGTGTGTGTGTGTGTGTGTGTGTGTGTGTGTGTGTGTGTGTGTGTGTGTGTGTGTGTGTGTGTGTGTGTGCGTGCGTGCGTGCGTGCGTGCGTGCGTGTGTGCGCGTGTGTGTGTGACTATTTGTGCACTGAGTAGCCTACGGCACTATATGCGTTTGTGGCTTAAAGAGGGGGTGGGTCTTCTCTTCACTACAGCATCAGTAGACAGCCAGCCAGCCAGCTCTTTACTACCAAAGGGCAGATGTAAGTATGGGCAGGGGGTGTTGGCGAGTTATATTTGAACTGGGATATATTTGTTAGTCTGAGAGTGAGGCCGGTATGCTGAGAGTGTCACCCCTAGGGCCTAATTGGCCCCTGGCCTGCTCCACATTCATATGGACCCTCCTGCCAGATGCAGCTGGCCTATATATGATTGCCATACGATCATACTTATACAACACATGGGTGCCGCTAGGGGGGGAAAGGTGTTACGGAGTCTAAGGGCCCAAGCACTGACAGGGACCATAAAATGTGCATTTTTCATGAGGCCCAACATTTCTGGTGGCGCCCTACAACAGGATGTTGTCTGAAGAAGGGTCAATCAGTACAGTATAAAATATGTGGTTGCACTTTCTTCAACCCCATTTGCACAGAGCCTCTGTTATCACCCTATTGTCACTAAAATTGTAGTCACTAAGTCTAAATCTGTTACTTATGGCTCTTGGTAATGCCATAGCAATGTTGTTACAATGTACAGTAGTTGAGTCTTTTCAGCAAAGACTGAATGAGCCTACAAGGGGGGCCATCTGCACTAAGAGGCTACAGTGCCTGTTACATGAATTAAGGTTTGAGAAAGTATACTATATGTAACAGACAGCATTTTGGTTATTCTCAGGGTTAGGTATCAGTGTAACTAACTGATCAGTGTTAGGTAACAGTGTAAGTAAATGATGATACGTAAGGATAAACTTAAAATGAACTTAAACAGACCTTCTCAATTCTTTTTAAAGAGAGAGGCAAAAGTCAGGATTCAATGATGTTTCTTAGAAATCGAAACTGACAGGTAGAACGTGCCAATACATCTGAAAGTAATTCCACGAAGAGCCTTGTCCTTCATTGTTTTTATTATGTCAGGAGTTTATTGTCCTAATGTCAATGATATCAGAATGACCTTAATGAGAAAGGACCTTTATACATACCTCATCGATGGTAATCTTACTATAATACACGTGACTTCTGTGGCTTACATGACTAACTGTAGTCACAGGATGTGAGGTCTGAGAAAAACCTCTGATAAAATACAAACGACTGGAAAACGCTTGTGGGACTTACTTGTAAAAGGAAATGTGGGGAGTTTACTAACTCACTCACAGTCTTGGTTGTTTAGTCATATTCATATTTGTAGTACACAATCAACTGCGATTAACTCTTAATGTACTGGCTGCTGTCATTGTCTACGTTTACATGAGACATTTAATTCAGAATTAACTCAATTTAATTCCGAATAAAGCTATAATTCCACTTTGAAAACATCATGTAAACACTTCTTAATTCAGAATTAAATGAAAGATGAAAGTAAACTCAACAGAAATATTTAATTCTGTTAAATTCCGTCATGTAAAGGTAGGGATTGTGGATTTCACGCTCTTATCTTTGCAGCTTCCAAGATGGCTGTTGCACTACCAAATACAGTAAACAGCTGCAGGCTGCCATTTGTTCCCAACAAATGCCAATCTGTATCAATCCACTTTTGACTTTATCTCTTTGAACTGCCATTGTTATCAACTGACACAGGTATTCTTCCACCTAACAGTAATTTGCATGTAAAGCATCAGTTCTGGTTTTGCATATTGTCTGGACAAGGGAAGTTAGATCTGATTTAACTCTCCCTTGTCTATCACCTAAGTCTCTATAACCTCACCTGAAATGGTGTCAGTATTTTTTTTACTTTCAAATCTCTTCAAGACTTGGTCTGACCAAGAGGATAACAATTAACGTTTCCCAAACAGCATTGTTGACCCGCCTCCCCTGGTTTGCTATGGTTGATTGTTTCCTGATAAAGTGGGTTAAGTTCCCGATTTTTCGGGAGATCAGAAACCATATTTACTTGGCCTGACTAGAAGCAACGCCAAAGGTGTTGTGTCACAAGGAGGGCATGGCCTGGCTTCAGTAGAGCAGCATATCAGCTCATTACATCCCCAAGAAGTCAGAAAGGTTGATGGGTCATTAAAGTTTGTAGTGGCAGAAGTCAGCAACCACTGTTAATGCCACTTGTATGGCGTAATTCCACGAAGAGCCTTGTCCTTCATTGTTTTTATTGCCATTATGTCAGGAGTTTATTGTCCTAATGTCAATGGTATCAGAATGACCTTAATCAGAAAGGACCTCTATACAGCATCAGTCACTATCATTATTTTATGATTATTTTGCTATATTATATAAAAACATAGCCAGGCCACACCCTCCTAGTGACGCAACACCTTCGCCGTTGCTTCTAGCCAGACCAAGAGCAGTGTGAATATTATTTCTGATCTCCAGAAAAATCGGGAACTCCACCCACTTTGTTGGAGACCAGTCAGTAGCAAACCTAGGGAAGTGGGTAAACCATGCCATTTGGGAAACATTAATTATTATGCTCTTGGTCAGACCAAGTCTCTTAAGAGATTTGAAAGTTGATGATTATCAGGCATACTAACACTATTTCAGGTGAGGTTTTAGAGACTTAGGTGATAGACAAGGGAGAGTTAATAAAAGAGAGGCTAATAAAAACAGTAATTCCAAGTGAAACATAGGCCTATTGTACAATTAATGAATGTACCAATTTACTGTATCACAATAGTGATATTAGCTGTGGTTGCACCATCCTGACGTCAGCTTCTACCAATGCCAATGACCCTGAATACAAACCTGAGGACACCAGCATGCCATCATATCACCAATCAGCTGCACCTCTACATGGTCACGCCATCCCTCAATTGCTTCCATCCCTCCTCTCGTAACATAGCCCATATTCGTCCTTAAAAGACCTCACATAGAAATTTAATCATGGCCAAATATGGTATAGTTGTACATAATAAAATTACATTTTTCTCTAGTTCTGAACCACGTGTGCGTATGCAGTGCTGGTCATGTGGACACAACTAGGAAGGGATAGGCATGTTCAACTTCTAGGATAAATGGCAGCTTTGGGTGCGAGTAAACAAACTTATCAACTTAGACACAACAACAACACAGACGCAACAACAACGTTGCAACAGAGCTTTAACACAACAAGACAACAGTATGTCTCACAGACTTTGTGCACTTCTGTTGAGTGTGTCAGTGAAGTAACTACAGGGACAAATACTCACACTGGGGTGACAGACTCGGCACTGAACTTGCTGAACTGTCTGTTGATCCATTGACGTGTCTTGTAGACTTTTTAACATGACAAGGCTATCAATTGAAAACACTAAAATCTGAAGGAAATTGTGAAGCAAGATTTCTGTAGTTAGTTTAATAGTCACATTTTTATGTCAGTTATTTCTTTAATGATGAAGGAAGTGGCTTTACCCCTTTGCTCAGAGCCTATGTTATAACCTTACTGTCACCAAAATTGTAATGACCAAGTCTTAACCTGTTACTTAGTAGGGCTCTCTGCAATGTCTATAGCAATGTTGTAATGATCTAGTTGAGTCTTTTCAGCAATAAGTGAACGGTCCTGCCATCTGCGCAAAGGGCGAAGATACAGAAGAAAAGCATGACAAGCAACAGGTTGTTGTTGAGCAACGCCTACTTTCATGTTTCCAAACAGTGTAGCTTTAGGGACTCGATCGCCCATCCTTGGTGTTGAGCCGTAAAACACCAAGTGAGCAGCCCGTCAAGGTCAGGAGGTCGCGATTAGATGATAGCTGCCTGCAGGTGAAAGTCAAACTCTGTCTCTCTGTCTCTGTCTCTCTCTCTCTGTCTCTCTGTCTCTGTCTCTGTCTCTCTCTCTCTCTCTCTCTCTCTCTCTCTCTCTCTCTCTCTCTCTCTCTCTCTCTCTCTCTCTCTCTCTCGACTCCCTCACCTCTTTAAGTTACGAGACAGGACCTGTCCCTGCTGAACAAACTGTGTTATAAAGTTACATTTCTCACTACTTCTGAACCACATACTTGCATGCAGTGTTGGTCGATCACATGGACACAACAACACAACATTATCTCTCACATGCATACGTAGATGCATACATGTCCAATGTCCTTAATTTCCCCCTGGGATCAATACATGTTTACTCTACTCTATAATGTACCACTGAGGTCTCTAGTCCCATACAGTCAAATACAGTTCCATTTCATCCATTTCACCCATTGTTTTTTAAAAGCGTCAGAAGTAACAGGTTGTTGCGCAACGCCTACTTTTGTGTTTCCAAACACTGCGGCTCATTGGGCGTCCTTGGTGTTGGCCCATAAATCACCAGGTGAACAACTTGTCAAGGTCAGGAGGTCGCGATTGGGTGATAGCTGCTGGAGAAAGTCACAAACTCTCTCTCTCTCTCTCTTTCTTTCTCTCTCTCTCTCCCTGTCCCTCTCTCTCTCTCTCTCTCTTCTCTCTGTCTCTCTCTCTCTCTCTCTCTCCTCCCCTACAGCTCGTGTACGTTCTACGTACGTGCTACTACTACAAGGCAGGAACTATCCCTGCTTAACAAACTGTGTGTAATAAAATAACACTTCTCTCTAGTTTTAAACTACGTTCTTGTATGCAGTGTTGGTCACGATTGGTTTAGATTGCTGCTGGTGAAAGCCACAAACTCTCTCTCTCTCTCTCTCTCCCTCCCTCTCTCTCTCTCTCTCTCTCTCTCTCTCTCTCTCTCTCTCTCGCCTCACTCACCTGTTTGAGTTACGAGGCAGGACCTGTCCCTGCTGTACAAACTGTGTGTAATCTCCGCCACAGGCTCTGCCCTTTCACCCACATGTCAGGTCTTTGTAACGTTTGGAAAAAAGGGGGCTGAATGCTCCACAGCCTCGTGTCAGCTGTTTTTAACGACCAATTCTGCAGCGCGTCTGCAAACACAACAGTTTTGCTTAAACTCACATTATTAGGTTATAAGACACCCAGTGACAGAATATGTGTATTTTTGCAGTAAATCATGCAGCCTAAGGCTCATCAGGGTGATAAGAATAAGAATAAGGGGGTGTAAAAATGTTAGACTTTTGACTTTTTAGAACCCATTCAGGTGGTATGACCATGTAAAGTTATCGAATGGCTATGCATAAAATCATAATAGTAGAACATTCACCTTCAGCTATTATGTGTTGTCATATGAAATCCTTTAAGCACCAGCAATAAGTTGAGGATGAGTCAACTAGTTCGCTCTTTTTTTAGCATGCATGGGAGAGAGGGCCAAAGAAATCTTAGGAGGGTGTATACGCAGGGAAGCCGACAGGAGGGGACAAAGGGGTCAGTTGTCCCGGGCCCAGGGACAGAGGGGAACCAAAACTGGGTCCTATTTACATTATATGTATTGGATGGGGGGCCCTTTCAAGTGGCTTTGTCCCGGGCCCGGAAAAAGCTGTCAGCGGCTCTGTGTATAAGACTGCTATATTGGTGTCTGGCTAGGGAGGGGTGGGGAGGGGGCGACTCCCCCCTCTAGTCCCCATTCCTATGCCCCTTCCTGGAGACCCTACTAGACAGGACAGGGTAGGGTAAGGGGGAGTTGGCCATCTGGCATAGCGGACATTTCCCGTTGGGCCCCGCACCCTTGTGGGCCCCTATTTTCAGAATTTTAACATATATATATATATATATATTTTTTACATTTCTGAAAATAGGGGACCACTGGTGAGTGAGTTCTGCGCCGCTAATTATGAGGGGCCCCTTTAATCCAAAAGTGCCCGGGCCCTGCAAAACTGAAGAAAATTCAAATCGCTCTCCTTTTGAAAAAGTTAAAAAGCCTTTATTGTGATGGCTTTGTCATATTAGACATTTAAAAGACCCCATTTAAAAGTGCCCGAGCCCAATTTCTCTCCCAGCCCTGCAGCCCAGGACAGGGTAGGGTAGGGGGGAGTTGGCTATGCCAGAGAAGAGGAGGGAGGGGGAGGACGGAGCGGAGGCTTGCATAGGAGGAGGACGTGAACAACACAACCTTTCCTCCAGTTCCTTTTTGCCCATCCACGTCCTCCTGGCCCACTTATATCACCAGCCAACATACCCCCTTCTTCTTTCCTGGCCTCCACCATGTACCGTGTAGCATAGCTGGCTCCCTCTGACACTATTGCATTACACAACTGTGCTGTGCAGTGTGCACACCTCATCCTACACAGCAGATATGGTCACGGCAGGCAACGAGTCCTGCAATGGGTCCCTGGCCATGACGGGACAAAATGGTGCTCAACGACTTGTTATACTATATAGCTTAGGTAAGCTAATTGCTGATGTGCACATCATCATCTACCTGTAGGAAACAAAGGAGCTAAGTTCATCAAACTGATATGGAGCAGGGATGGAGACTTGGGCTCGACTTAGTGTCAGCCTACATTAATTTCCTCCATGTGAAACCAGAGCTGACCAAGCACTCCTCAGGGTGTGTCACAGATGTTTTTTCCAAAAGTGTTGCCACTAAAATAATATGGCTCAAATGATACTATTTACATTTCACACCTGTTTTTTTGTTATCAGTGTAAACACCAGCAGACTAATTTGTTCAACTAAACAGTGCTTCTGACATCTGCTAACAAAGTTGCTCTTGTCAGGACAGTTCAATAACTAGTCTGGGGTGACAATTAATGAATAACTATGACAATCAAATTACATTTAATACAGAGAAAATGTTGTGAAAACAATGCATGCTGCCTATAGCCTTCTGACAAATTAATTGTTTTATTTTAAGAAAATGAATCATTAATTGGGTCACTGGGACCAACCGTAAACACACCAATCTTATGATGCCTTTCTTTATCATGGCGATAAGGAATCCAAATCGCCATGTATTCTAATAAACAGGAAAACTGATTTGTCTGACAAAGGCAGAAAGATTCCTTGGGCCGCGTGTGAGTAGCTCTTTCCTGTTGAAGTGGGCCAGACGCACTTTGACGCTATTCACTATTATCCTCGTTCGGGGCTACGACCTTTCGCCTAGTTTTCATGCACCCAGTTCATCGAGTTTACGGTGACACCGTTGACTCCCCCACTACGCCCACCAACAGCCACGCACCCCTATTTCCTCCAATCGTCCCGCTGTCATGCACTGATCACGCGTTGCCTTGCCTGCCATTGGTCAAGGTCTCATACACATTTGTTTTTCATTGGTAGCATGTTGCCACCCGCCAGTGTGTTGTGAATTTTGTTTTCTTTTTTTCTCCTCACTTGTTTCACTCAGCTGAGGCTGGACCTTGCTGGTCGAGGCGAAGTGAATTCCGGCTGCAGTTCTCTCGAAGCGGGCGTTCATTTCAGCCTCTTTGTTTCACTGTGTCACGCTGAAAGAAACATTGTAACACATTTTCTCGATATAACAACGCCTCGCGGAAGTAAAAATCAACAGAATGGAAACGTCATTGCGGGTAAGGATTTATCCAATTGCATTTCTGTTTTTTGTTATTTGCCTCTATATCATGACTTCAAATCTTCGCTTAAATTCTTAAAAATAAACCATTTGTTTAAACACAAAGTTCGTTTTCAGAATTGAAATGACATCAGACAGACAGCCTTCCAATAAAACAATTAATTGCAGTTTATAGAGTTGGGGATTTTTGAAACACTGTCCTGCTTTAGTGGCTGACCAGTAATTTTAGTCATTCATTTTGTGGTACCGGTCTGTAGGATATAGGCTAGGCCTACTGGTGAGGGATAACCTGTATATTGTAAGTTTTTTTTTTTTTAATTGAAATATTTTGGGTAGGGCTTTGAACTTATCTGTAGAGACACTGTAACAATGACCCCCTACCTCATCATTTCCTGTATTTCCAGTTTGCATCAACTGGCATATTTAGAATATGAGTAATTGTATTTATTCCCATCAGCGACGCTTTTACAGTTCCAGGTCATGTATTTTTAGTCATTGTAGGCTGTGTGCCTGGCTTCAGTTCTTTTTCTGACCCCAAGATGCTTTCTCATGGTCTCACATGCCTTGTTTACTCAGCCCCAGAGAAAGCGAGGTGCCAAGGCTTTGTCATCAACTCGGAAGTGTGTAATGCAGTGCAGAGTTTTAGCCACAATCACCGACCAATTAAAACTCGAAAAAAAAATCAGTGAGCAAGAAGATGATGTCAGTTGATACTGACAAAAGAAGTATGAGACATCATCACCTGTATAGGCTAGTTGTGCGTCGTTGCGACTGAGTAGGGGATACCAACAAAGAGATAACACAAAAGCTTATCAGTGAAGTTGCCATCATGCTGAGTAGAGTGAGAGTTCCATTCTTTGTTCCATCCTCCTCAGGGCGATCGAATGGAGCACTGTGTGGCCTTCCAAGGGAGAAAACGGAAGGCCAGCAGCAGCAGCAGCAGTGGTAGTGCTGGGCATTCCCCCTCCCCCTCCACCACCACCACCACTCTGGAATATACCGACCTGGAGGCTGCGGAGGCTCTGGTGTGCATGAGCGGCTGGGGCCACGCGTTGCTCCCCGGTCCAGGTGCTGCCGCTGCTGCTGCCGCTGCTGCCCTGAGGCTGCGGCCCCTCACTCCTGCGTCCGACTCCTGCGACCTGCCTGGGGACCACCCGGACACCGCCAACACCACCACGCTCACCCTCATCCCCACACCGGCCCCCACCACCCCCAAGGACTACATCTCTCTCTCCTCACTGGTAAGGAGCCATCAGCATTCGCAAGAATAGCAATTACATTCATGATTCATTGTCACCACCAGCATTCACAAGAGTTTAGCAATTACGTCGCGTCATACTTAGTTGATGCTGTCACCCTAAACGTCTTACAGTTATTACAGGGTATTGGTTACAGGCCCTGGAACATTTTGGGGTTCAGTGCCTCACTCAAGGGCACTTCACTTCAGACAGCTACTGGTAGACCTAAGGGTGGGATTTGATCCTGCAACTTGGCTCATGTAGGAAGAGTCTCATTCATCTTGAAGAAGCAAAGGATAGCACTCTTATTTGACTTATTTGAAGCTTTTAACAGGTTAAATGGCCACTGAAGTAAACTAAATTTAAACTTATTCATAGTTTGAACTGGATGAATGATACTCTTCAGACACCTGGCTGCCATCAGAATGCAATTGGAGATTATTCTGAGCTGGGAACAATGCATTCACCATATTCTCCTCAGTTCCTGTCAGGTGTGTGTGTGTGCATATGTGTGTGTGTGTGTGTGTGTGTGTGTGTGTGTGTGTGTGCTGCATGGAGGCGGTGTGTGTGTGTGTGTGTGTGTGTGTGTGTGTGTGTGTGTGTGTGTTTGTGTTGCATGGAGGCTGTGTGTATGTGTGTGTTTGTGTGTGTGTGTGTATGTTTGTGTTGCATGGAGGCTGTGTGTGTGTGTGTGTGCCTGTGTGTGTGTGTGTTTGTGTTGCATGGAGGCTGTGTGTGTGTGCCTGTGTGTGTGTGTGTATGTGTTTGTGTTGCATGGAGGCTGTGTGTGTGTGTGTGTGTGTTTGTGTTGCATGGAGGCAGTGGTCTTTCCTTATCTCAGCAGTCCGAATTGTTTGTTGAAAACTCCTAGATGGCTTTATGGCAGTCAGAACAGGTGGCAGTTTACTGATAAAGCGTGTGATAGCGTGAACTTCAGCCTGCTCGCCCTGCTCCAGCTCAGCAGCAATCGATCATACAGTACCTGTGGCAGACAGTAAAGCCACCAGATAGCGAAAGCATTCACGTGGAGACAAGAGATGACCAGTTTTATATGCTCCACGTCTTGTGATTTAGCAGTGCTTTTGTCACTCTTCTGTCAAGCTTATTTACCCTTGTGTGAAAAGTCGTAGTAGTAGGTTTTATTTGTCCCAGTATGTGCGACTATTTTGCAATTAGTATGCATTAAAAACGCACACATACATATCCCCATTTCTGGAAAACTTTTGATACCATATTTTTTCCATACGTTTCCAGTTTCTGTGGATGCTAATTGCTCCTTTTTCCCCCAACTTCTTTTTGTCGTGCAGTGCATGACTCCCCCTCACAGCCCCATTTTCACAGAGACCTCCGTCGCCAACAACGCCCCCCCGTCCACAAACAGCCGCCTCTGCTCTTCCAGCCTCCCTGCCTTCCCACAGACTCCCAGAGCAGCAGGCATGGCCACCACCACCACCACTACCACCACCACCACCATTCCTCAGGCCCCCTTTGCTAGAGTATTCCCCGAAGCAGCAGCACCATCCGGTGGGCTACCCTGCAGAGCCATGGCCACCAGCGTCATCCGGCACACGGCAGACAGCTCCCCTTGTCAACACATTCCTCCAGCAGCCAGTGGTGTTGTTGCCCATTCACAAGAGACGGTAAAGAGTGAGGAGCAGACAGCCTCAGACTGCCACGACCACCACCACCACAACTACCACCACCACCACCACCACACAGCCCCTTCAGCCCCCACTCCAGCAGCCCCCTCGCCCTGTAAGACTGAGCCCCCCTGCACCCCCCCCCCCCCCCTCCACCCCCAGTTACACACTGTCGACATGAGTCTCCTCTTGCCACGGGTCCCACAGTCCCCACCCCCCACCCCCAGTCCACCAATCCTGTGCCAGACATTCCCCGTGAACAGCCAACCGATGGGGGGCATGTTGTCGGCCCTCATCCAGAGCCCCTCGTTGTCCTCGTCCTCCTCCTCGTCCGCCCAGAGGCCTGGCGTCGTGGGGGTGAAGTCCATCCTGCCTCAGCCTCTTCTGGTGGGCACGGCGGTGCCTCAGGGCGCTGTCATATTCGTGGTGCCATCTCAGGCGACGCCGGCTGCCCCACTCCACCACCACCACCAGCAGCACCAGTCCTTGGTGACGATGGGCAACACACACAAGCTGCTCCCTCTGGCTCCAGCGCCCGTCTACATGCCCTCGGGCGGGCAGAGCAGCGCGCCGCAGGTGGACTTCTCCCGCCGCCGCAACTACGTCTGCAACTTCCCCGGCTGCCTCAAGACCTACTTCAAGAGCTCGCACCTCAAGGCACACCTCCGAACGCACACAGGTGAGCATGGTTGCACTGGCTTGATCAGAACATGGCAGTTACTCATATAAGGTCATTGTGAACTTTTGTAAATGTTATTGCATCTAGGTAGAGTCTACCGAATCAGTTTGACTGACTGTAGAATTTATTCTTTTATTAATTCACCTAAAAACACTTATCACTGTCATGTGAAGTTAGAGGTATCTGTGTTGGCTCCAGAGTGTAGGAGCTGTGGCAAATACACTACTTAGTCCAACCATATACTAATTAGCACACATACAGTGTCACGTGACATGTTGGCTAATTAAGCTTGAAACCCATATTAGTTTATCTGATCATCAGAACACCCTGAACCTTTTTATGATTTGACCAATATCAGCAATTAAGTAAGGGTAGGTGTTTGAATTGTAATGAAATCCCTTCTATCGTTTTGCCTTGCTCAACTTTCATAGTCAATACCTCCAGTCATTTTAGAGATACCATGATGAATACATACAGCCATCTCAGCAGTTGTGGCCCAATGGTTAGGAGGGTGTTCTGAAGATCAGATAGTTATCGGTTCGAATCCCACCCTTACCTCTCCCTACACCTACATCCATGGCTGAAGTGCCCTTGAGCAAGGCACCGAACTCTACAATGCTCTTAGTACATAACTGTAATTTGCTGTCACTGTAAATCCATTAATTGACAAAACCCTCAGCTAATAATGTAATGTAATCTCACGGTTGTTTTTTTCTTGACCTCTGACCCATGTAGGTGAGAAGCCCTTCAGCTGCAGCTGGGACGGCTGCGACAAGAAGTTTGCCCGCTCGGACGAGCTGTCGCGCCACCGCCGCACGCACACGGGCGAGAAGAAGTTTGTGTGCCCCGTGTGCGAGCGGCGCTTCATGCGCAGCGACCACCTGACGAAGCACGCGCGCCGCCACATGAGCACCAAGAAGATGCCCTCCTGGCAGGCGGAGGTGCGCCACCTCAACAAGATGGCCGCCGCCGCCAACGCCGCCGCCGCCACCACCATGGCCAACAAGATGGCGCCATCACCCGTTAGCATGCTCATCTCCGCCTCGAACTGAAACTCAGTGATGCACAGACACTAACACACATGCAAACATGTATACACACACACACACACATGGAACTCAGTGATACAGACACCAACATGCACGCAAACATACATACACACACCAACACTCATGGAACTAAGTGATGCACAGACACACATAAACACACAAACATATACAATACACTAACACACTCATGGAACTCAGTGATGTGTATAGACACCAACACTTACATAAACATATATACACACACACACACACACACACACTCTCATGGAACTCAGTGATGTGCACCCCTAACAAACATACACAACACTCATGGATAAATGCTGACCTCTTTGGGGTACACTATGAAAAGGGTTAAGTGATTTAAAAAACTGTCTGGTTAAACCCAGAGGTAGTTGCAGACCTCGCAGAGGCTGTTGACATTTGTCTAGGTAAGGGAATTAACCTGGTGTGATATACTCAGGTAGCAAGTGCAATAGCGCTACTTCTGGGTTAACTAGACGAGTTTGTCACTTCACTTCATTTTTGTACTACGCCCCCTCTTGGCTGAGAGAAGAAAAACAATTGATTTTTTTTTTTCGTTATGTTTTTGTAAAACAAAACATATCAGCACACAGAAGCACAAGGCTGGCAGGCCCCGCTGCAGACGGACACACCCAAACAAACAGGCAATGCACTGGACTCCCCTCTGTTTGTTGTGATTTATCTGACTCTCTCAATGTCTTGTTTTTTGCTCACATGTAACTAATTCAGTGAGTGTTTTTGTTGTTGTTATTGTTGTTTACTTGCATACGCTGTGTACAGTGTATTTAATATCCCTTTGCCAAAGTTTTTTTGTTTGTTTAATGTCTGTGTCTTTTACACTATGTGTCTGCCTTTTTTGTACATACGTATGTGTTTGTATCCATCTCTGAATGTATGGATATCCTGTAATGCATTAATTTTTACGAAATACAGGAATTTAGTCGTTGTTACATACAGTACATCATGGAAAAAAATCCCTTAAGTGGGCAGTAATCAACACTGTGATTCATTACTGTTTGTGTTTTATTTAAATGCTCATTTTTTTAGTAAACAATTATGTTGCATATCAATGAATTGTCTTGGCCTTTTACTTTGAGTTGTGTTGAAATGAGAAGAGATCCACATGAATTTCAGTGAATGGTTTAACATTTAGTAACCTCAGTGATGCAAGATGTGGCTGTGTGCGTCAAAGGGGTGACAAACAACCAACTCACTGCTGACAACTGACAATGTGCCAATAAGTTATTTAGAATTAAGACTGAAGTAAGACAGATGAACTTACTGACTTTGTGAAACGGCAGTTTACTTATAACATAACCTCTTTACACATTTATAACAGAGTTATAACCACTGCATGAATCACTTGGGTTGCCATATGACTTTGGCAAATTAAGGCAAGCTTACAAACTTCAAGCTGAACAGTCAGGGGGATGACTGGAGTCAAACAGTTCCTCCAAGATGGAACAGCTGGCATACCACTTCCTGCCAACATGATACTGTCACATTTATGATTTAGCCTACAAAAGAACATGTTGAATCATGCAAGGGAACTTTCTGATGAAGACACGCACATCCACAGTCAGATCCAATCCTTTACGCCTACACATCTTAACGGTTTGATATAAAATATGCTATAGATAGACTGAAACTACACATGTACAGCTACTATCTCTATTCCTGTGATATGGGAGTATGCCCTTGTCCAGGGGTGGAGAACCTATGTCCTATGGCCGTTTGTGGCCCTTGGCCATTTTATCGGGCCCCCAATATGATTTCATTGTTATGCATCTTCACATGAAATATGACATATTTTGTAAAGGAATCCTGAAAATTACATTTACATTACAATTAAGTCAGGGTACCTAGAGAAGGTGGGCTCTGTTTTTAAGGTGAGTGCATCCAATATAGGCCTAAAGTGCAGGGGGGAATCCTGGCTTGTGTTCCTAGTACGGCCCTTGGAGGACTTTTAGGGCCCTTGGAGGAATTTGAAGTGGTCTCTCGAATGAAAAAGGTCCCCCACCCCTGCCTTAGTCAGACTAAAAGTTGTGACAGCGTGCACATGTTCTGTAGGCTATATATAGGCAACAGTAACACCATACTACCATGCAAAAGTGTATGTTCACGGGCACCTAAGCTGTGACAGTACCGCGTAACGCTATTTAAATTAGGCCGACCTATCCAAACAAAAAAATTGTGAGCGCTAGGCGCGTGACCAATAAAAAGTCAACTCGAGGCCCACCCCTTGCCATACTGACCGACTTCTCAGACACACTGGTTATAGGTAAAAAAAAAAGTTTATGTGGCTCTTTTCTCTAATCTAACAGCGACACCCTGTGGCCCCAGACTTGCAGTCGCTGACTGTTGACTGTTGGAGCCACATTTTTGGACGGGGAAGATTGGAAATTTATCCAGGTTATCCATCAGTAAAATATTGGTACCGTAAGCGTTAGGACTTTCAGGATCAGGGAAAACAAAATCATTTAAAGTGTAGGCCATATATGCTTTATTTAGATGTAGCTAAATTCAAAAAATGTTTTGTTCTAACTGGGCCTAAACTTTGCGCATCCCCACGTCATGTCCCACCTCAACTGGGGGGTTGGCTACATAATAATAATAATAACAACAACAACAACAACAATAATAATAATAATAATAATAATAATAATAATAATAATAATAATAATAATAATAATAATGATAATAATAATAATAATAATAATAATAATAATAATAATAATAATAATAATAATACAGTAGTATAAGCATGTGACTATGGGTAAAATGTTGGTTTTATGATTTAGTATTTTCTTTCTCAAAATAAGGCACAACCCATAATCCTCCCTGGTTTAAGCGAATTCCTTGGGAAGGGTGGAGGGTCTACGGCTCTGGTACATTCAGGAAATGAATCTTATATGTAGGCCTAGTAGCCCAGACCACCACATTCCAACACGAAGAAAAAGAGAGCCATCAAAAGCGCACCAGGCATCTGGATCATTTAGGACACACGTGGCTATACAGTTCTGCACAAACTAATGGCATTACAACTCTCATAAAATATCTCCACCGTGTAGGCTACATAGGCCTACATTGCCGTCAGACAGAAATATGGCTTGTTTTCTTCTCCCTTTTCTTTCACTGGCAAGGCTGGGAGTTTTAAGGAAATGGTCTTCTCATTTGTTGTAGGCTAGGCCTACGCATTAACTGAATTCTCTCTCGATACTTTGCATGAGGTCCTCTTCGGTGGCATCATACAAGATCACAGATTGGTCAATGGATGGCCCATCAGCATCAGCATCAGCATCACCACTGTCTTGACCTCTGGAGGGGGGAAAGCAAGAGCCAACATATGACTGTCTTAGAATCATGTGTAACCGAAACCCTCTAAATACCGTAACCAGTTAACTGAATAATTGAAAAGAAAAGAATGACTCACGGTGGTGGTGGTGCATCTTTGGGTTGTGTTTCCGGACAAACTGTGGCTGTCCAACCCTGAACACAATAACATGTGCATTTGTTATGAAGAGTTTATCACATCAACGTGTGCTTTTTTTATTTTATTTTATTATTTTTTTTACATTGCACCATGTGCGTAAATTGGCCGCTGCAATTGCAAACATTGCCTACTTTTTGGCTGACGTTGGCGCATGTTGGTTTCCCCAAAGGTTTGCACACTTGTTTTTCTTGTGCGTCCATTTCAGATTGCGCACGACGGCATCCGTCACCACGCGGCTCTGCGCATTGAGGCGTTTGGCGAGTGGAAATCCCATCCTCATCATTCCGTACCTTGATGTAATTGCACAGGCCAAATGTTTTAGAACTAAAGAAATGCTTCTTGGAAACTATGTTCTTGTTTATCCGGCATTCTTGGCCGTCGGAATCGGCAAGAATCTCGTCCAAGTCACCCTCTAAATCTGTGGACGAGTCCGAAAATTGTCCCTCACTCTGGTTGTCGAGGGTCATGTTTTTATTGACCAAACGTAGATCAGTACATGGCTGAACTGGCTGAACTTTCAGCGGCTCGACAGTGAGTACTCTCCCGTCGATTTGAGCAGAATGGTCAGCTGTCACGCCGTCTGCGTCCGTTTGGGATGCAGGTGCCACCTTTTTTCCTCTGCTGTTCCCACTACCCATGCTGGAGAAGTTAAACTTGTCGCTGATGTTTCTGCGAAATGCAGCCTAACCTCCCGTTCACAAAGGTCCCCATCCTCACGGGACAAGTTTGTAGGTTTTGCGCGTATCGGTTTAAACAAAATTGTAACTACAGCGTCCGTGCCAGGCGAAGGAACTTTTGGAAATGTCGTCCAGTATCGTGTCAGACATCTCAATCATTGAAAAGGCGCTGCCACGATATAACTGACAATCCTGAAAACCATGTGTTCCATTGGATTTGGACGAAAATGGTGGTTATCACAATACAACAGGATATTAAAAAGAATATCCACGAAATACCCAGTCTCGATCACCACTGAGAGAACCGTTGCATTCGTGGCTTCCAGCTTGAACAGCTGAGCGAACATTCCTCGGCGAGTTACACAATGAGCTCCTCTATTTCTCATTATGAAAACTCCTCCTTCCACATCAGCCTGGGAAAACTGACGCTGGACTTTTTTTGCTGTCCTTTCAAAGAGATTATGTTACAGTTGCTCACACGTGTCAGACAAGTTCTTGAATTAAACTGTCATACAGCATGTGGTGTGTAGGCCCACAAGGAGTCGTATTGTGATGTCTATTCTTGGCATGCACATAGGCTATCATTTAAAAAAAATTTGCTCTAATCTCTTATTTTCACTTCAGGCCTGTAAAGACAGAATAGTGAAAATATAGCCTACGTTGTCAACCATTTTTAACATCTGATCCTCATCTGTTTATCTCCAGAGTGACTTCAAAATGTCTTTTCCTGAAGTCTTCTAAAGTCTTAAGTCTTGTGCAAGTAAATCCAATAGCTACGCACACTGTTGTATAGCCTACCATTTCTAACATGATAAAATGGAAAGAGAATGTAAACTAACATGGTTTTGACATGTAGGCCTACTACCTGGAGGCTTTGCAGCGAGCTATTGCTTGGTGTTTTTGTGCTCCCTGGCACAGCTGAACACATCTGGATGTCAAATTAGCTGCTGGGCTGCAGGAGATGGAGGGAGGAGGGATCTATGGCTGAAGCCTCTGAGCCCCATGCACATCATAGCTGTGGTCAGGGAGCTCTTGCACTGCTAAAAATAAACAAGGCTGCGGCTCGAAAATATTGCCCAGTACCAGAGAGCTGCCTGCACTGGGAAAAGCTTCAGTTGGACCGTGGGGGTCGGGGAACTTCCAAGTTCTCTGGAGAACCGAAAGATTCTGGGAAGAACCTCAGGAAACTTTTAGAGATTCTTCTTTTACTT
Organism: Engraulis encrasicolus; assembly: GCF_034702125.1. Lineage (NCBI taxonomy): Eukaryota > Metazoa > Chordata > Actinopteri > Clupeiformes > Engraulidae > Engraulis > Engraulis encrasicolus. Next base: position 32,877,559 of record NC_085875.1, read on the forward strand.
AGTGGCAATTAAATGTTCCCATAGATTCTAGAAGATTATTTATGTACTCTCTAATGTTCTTCGAAGAACCTTTGGGTTCTGAGGTTCTCTGTGGCAACTTCAAGAAAACCTTGGGGTTCCTCCAAGAACCAATTTAGGTCCTTTGACAGCTCATATGGTTCCTCTGCAGTGGCAAATCGAATGTACTTGGCGGGACTTTTTATTGTTAAAGTGTGCCAGCACAATGGGCTATTGCATGAAGTATTGTGTAGTTTATTTTACACCGTGGGATTTATCTATGTGTTGAAGTGTAAATTCCTTGGAAAAAAACTCCATTACAGACAAGTTAGGCATGTTGTCTCTTTATTCACATTGTAAAGTAGGGAGAGTCATTCAATAACTCAAACGAAATTCTTAAGAAGGGAGAGAATGCAACTCTGGTGGTCAGATTAAATCTGAGAACTTCCATCTTTGCATGGTTGCTGACCTCGATTTTGCATCACCGGTCAAATACCAGATGAGAGCTCATCAGTGAGCTGGAAATCCTGGCCACCAGCAGAGATGCAGCGCTTTGCATATAGTACTTGCGTTGGTCATATGCTGGTGAATGATGTCGATGAAGATCTGACCAAGGTAGCCGTTCACAAACTTCCTGCAGAGCCAGCCAATCACACGATACGCATCGCAGGAATGGAGCAACAGAGATTTGACATGCTCCTGGTAGACGGGAAGGACAGACAGGACAAGTAGCACAGATTAGGAAATTAAAAATACAGATATACAGACTGTTTAAATCACCATTAAGATTAAGAACAATTCATATATATATATATATAGGACAGTTGGATATGGTGACAGGAAGCGAGTGGGAGAGAGAGATGGGGGAGGATCGGCAAATGACCCGGGCTGTAATCGAACCCATGTCGCCAGGTTCAGTGTCCTACCATTAGGCCAAGGCAGGGCCAAGATTAAGAACACTTGTGGTATAAAGTGCTTAGGCCTACCTTTGTGTCATTTGGAGGTATTTGGCGAATAACGTTGCCGATGACCCATTTGCAGACAGAGCAGATGCCAGGTATTTTATGGGTGATGTTAAGTCTCTGAAAAAGTTGGTCATGAAGGACGAGTTAGCTACATGGATGTTGTTAGTATTACTTTCCACTATGGTCACAAAAATAATCTAGCCTATAATATTTTATTTGTGATATCGTTATTTTGATTTCACTCCACTGTACCTCTAACTCCATACGAAGGTCTCTCAGCTCAGTTTCCAGAATAAGGTCTGCCAGGTCCTGTTCAAGATTGAGGTCCCCAGAGTCATGTTCCAGAAGTCCCATTTCGTTGTCTCTCACTGATGGTGAGCAGAAACAACACTCAGTCAATCATGATAGGAAATACACAATGTAGATATATATATATATTTTTTTAGAATTTATCATGGACAGGACAGTATGAGAGGTATAGACAGGCAGCGAATGGGGAGGGGTCGGCAAAGTGCCCGGGCCGAGAATCGATCCCAGGTCAGCCGCATGGCACGTGAGTGCCCTACCGAATGGCCACGGAAGGGCCCGGAAATACACAATATAATGCTCAATGGCACCTTTGAGATTCTGACCTCTGACTTTAAGCCTTAGTATCTATTATTTAATCTACAATTCAGAAATAAATAAATCCCCTCCCGCCCAAAAAAGAAAAGAAAACAGGAACTACAAAAGGGAAGTGTTATGTGACCTCAAAAGTCAATATCCCAAAAACGTATTGTTTTTCCTGACAAACAAAAGGTGTATGGAAATTTAATTTCTGCCTGATAAATTATATTCTGAATTAGAAGTATCAGGAATGCAATGGATAACGTTGTCTGTTTGACACATCTGTCCACAAATGATTTCACTAATACCCCTCCACCCTCATGTTTGTAGAACTTTCAGCCAACTCGTGCAAAAGCCAGGTGGGACAAAATTAATTCACTTGGGCCTAAATTAGGACTAAAATCACTCACGTAAGCCTGTAGAAGCCATGTAAGGTAAAATAATATAATCTACGCCTTACGTTACATGATGCACAAAACTAAACACAAGTAGTAAAATCCTCAATACATGAAAAATGTTTAGCTTTCTTTACCTTCAGACGGCTTCCTTGGATATTGTGGGTGTCCAGTGCTGCACACTAATCCAAAAGAGGGAATATGATGATTCCATTACTTTACAATTGTTAGTTAGGTGAATACATTTAATTAAAAAGGATGACCAATTTAGATGTTGTGACTTACTCAGACACAGCAGAAGGACACATATTCCTAGCCGCTTCATCTTTGGATGATGCACTGTTTCCTGTTTTGACATGCATTTATAGGCAGTGTTCATTTAAATATCCTGAGGTTCATACTAGGCCTACATGCACAGCAACATGAGAGGGAAGTGAGAATTAGATAGACCTAATTTGGTAACACTTTATTTTAGTGTTACATTTATTAGCACTTATGCATGCATATAATGACTGTATAAGTAACTTGTAGGCATTTACTAAGCAAAATCAAACATTTGTTAGGCATCTATTCACAAAATGTCTTGTTCATACACAATAAGAGATTTATTACCAATTTAACCTTAGTAAGGACCTAGTAGGCCTTAGTTTTTGCTTAGTACATGCCTTACAAGTTACGTATGCAGGCATTAACATGTAAAATGTATGTATTAGTGCTAATAGATGTAACACTAAAATAAAGTGTTACCAATAATTTCACTGGTGTATCATGATGATAGAGGTGTGCTCATAAGTAAGAGTGAAAGAAAAAACCTGGCAACTGTTGAAGTGGATTCACAGAATGTTATAATCCACAATCCATTAACATGCATGTACACCTCCGCATCTCCTTCTTTCTCTTTTTCTCTCTCGTTATATTCAAATATGCTTCATTTACATGGGAAATGAATCACTGTTCCCCTCTCTGTTTAGTTGTTACCTGCATGTCTGTCTGTCATGTTGTGTCTCTGTGCTTGTGTCTCTGTGCTGGTGTATTTGAATTCTGTTGAATACGCACATCAAACCAGGACATCTGGATGATTAGATTGTGTGGCCACATTTACATTTGCATGCAATTTATGCTGATATATTCTGTAGCATTTGAAAATAAAACAAATGAAAAAAACCCTCTGTCCATCTAGGGCAGTGGTTCTCAACCTTTTTGAACAAACGCCCCTGAACCTCATCTAAGCCTCCCAAAGCCCCCTTGACTTCATCATAAGCCTGTCAACGCCACCCTTAATATTAAAAAAAAAAAGACCTAAGGCCTCCAATAACAACTAAGCACCGCCCCCTCTCAACTGTATCCTTCTCAACACCCCCTGGGGGGCTGTACCGCTCCCGTTGAGAAACACTAATTTTTACACACCATCCCCCCACCCCACTAGCCTTGCTCTCACACAGACCCTTCGTGCTTCGTGCACCTTCGTTAAACTTCGTCGTGACAGCCAGGTTACCACCCCACCCCCTTTAGCATGCTTTCCCCATACCGTCCTTACAAATGCACCTGTTCACTGCTTTCATGATTACTGCTGGCAGGTTAATACGGGGACAGGTCTTTTTGTCGAATGCATTCTTCCGAGGGGACCATTCGTATGAAACGCGGGACCATTCGTATAAGCCATGGGGTGTTTCGTCGAGGACGTCAGTTCGGTCTACCGCAAAGACCTACGAAACGTCCTTAAATTTGAACTAAACATCCTTAGGTTTCAACTAATCATCCCTTCAGGCTGCCTATTTTCTGTTAGTTTCTGTTGATATAGAAATGTAAATCAGCTGATTTTAAAGCTCATTTTGACGGTTTTTGTTGATTTAAAAATGTAAATCTGCAGCAATTATTTTATTTGTATTAGGCCTCGTTATTAAATAAGCTGGTACATGCCTATTTTATTTTGTTTTACTTTCTGTTGATTTAAAGATGTAAATCAGCTGTTTTTAACGGTTTTTGTCGATTTAAAAATGTAGGCCTAAATCAGCTGTTTTAAATGCTCATTTTGGTCATTTTTACTGTTTTTAAATGTGCTTTATAAATAAAATTTAAATTACTTACACATTTTAACTGGTAGACATTGTTTTTTTTCCTGGAATTTGTACTTAGGCTACTTAAGTAAATGCAGACTTTTACTTTTACTCTGTTACATTTTTTGACAATTATCTGTACTTTCTAGTTCTTACATTTCTGGAACAATATTTATGAATGGTCCCCTCGGAAGAATGCGTTAGACAAATCGTCTCGCAACCGTTAATAGGCCTACCGGTCCCACTCCCACCCAAACACATTTTATGCTCCTAAGACATGGCACCTGTTATAAACTTGTTTTACCAGAGTGGCGATGACCAAGTAGTATTATATATTATTGAAGGCTGTGTCATGTTGTAATAATAGTGTAATACTGTTGTAGTAATATCTTTATGTGGCTACCTGTGTGTAGGCTTGACAGAGGTATAACATTCTTGACAATACAAATGAATTGATTTTTCTTTATTTGTTTATTCATAATTTCAAGGAAGACACCCTCAGTGAAATGTTGCTCTAGCAAGACTTAAAAGAACAACAAATCATTATAGTTTTATGCTCTATCTCTATGTATTTCCAAGGAACTAGTCAGGAGGTTGTAGACACTTTGTGCATTCCAATATGTGACCTTGTGTCCTCCACTTGTGCTTGTGGCCTCACGTTTTGCTGATGCCCCGCCTCTGTGGACAAAACAATTAAGTTTCCCCGCTGTCAGCCTAGCCAAAACAATTTTTGGGGGACTATTCTTCATTCACCATCCAGTTTGCAAATGAGAAAATGACTTTACAATTGGGCTTTTGCGAGATATGGAAATATAATGCTGTTGTCAGTGATGTCATCATGATATATTAGTTCCTGGTACAAGGTCACAAGCAATTTTCTTCTTGGAGCAGGCGTCATTCTTAATTATTACAGTCTCTGAGGGTGCTGGCCCAAATTTCAAATTCAATGTTTCAAGAAGGAGGCCGCACCTTGCATATGCAAGGTGCGGCCTCCTTCTTGAAACAAGGTCACAAGCACAAATGGAGGACACAAGGTCGCATATTGGAACGCACACACTATCTATCTATCTCAGTTTTCGCTGCGTGTGTTTTTTTCCTTGTAGATACAAGAAGCTTTGAAATTTCAAACCACTTTTCTTTCTGAATTTAATATGGCATTCTGCTGAAAGTTTAGTAAAAATGAAGAAAAACCCCGAGTAACAGGTGGGACGCAATGAGAGTACATACAATTATACAATCAATGGCTTGGACAAACAAAAAGGGAGAGGAACGTCTTGATTAAAGGATAACTTCTGCCAATTTCAATATGCTGTTGTATTGCTCATGCTACCCTTGACTTGTCAGCACCCGGTGATGATGCATTTTTCGACTCAGCCCTTTCCGAGATCTGAGCTATTCTAATGGGGGCAGATTTTGTTTACATTAAAAAAACTTTCTTAACATAGGTCTACTCCAAATATTATCCCAAAAGGTATCGCTGTTTGCTAGTTGTCTGCTGATGTTGCATAACCTTTTGGATGTTATTGGGAATATAAATCAAGATGTTTTTTTGAAATGTAGATAAACACCTGCCCCCATTACAATGACCAGGATCTCGGAAAAGGCTGAAAAAAAAATCTCAGCTACTGACAAGTCCAAGGTAGTGTGAGCATCACAATTGCATGTCGAAATTGGCCGAAGTTAACTTTAAGATGTAAGACATGGAAATATTAGGATCGATTTTTGGTTGTAAAAAAATGAAGACCATCTGTGATGCTCTGACTTTATTTATTTTCATTAAGTCGGCCCCTTCCTTGTCCACGAACCAGAGGAGAACAGACGCATGTGGCTTTTCTTCATTTTTTGCTGATGGAAAGCTTATCAGCATGGATTTAGAAATGCGTGTCGCTTGCTGACCACCAGCAAAGTTTCATGGCCTTGCAGATCTTGGCTGGGTTTTTCATGTGCTTCTGAATCACGTCGATGAAGATCTCACCCAGGTAGCCGTTCACAAACTTCTTGCAGAGCCAGCCAAGTAGAGGAATGGTTCCACAGGCTTTGGTCAGGACAGCTTTGACCTCCTCCTGAAAGACGGCAGGACAGATTGAGTCTAAGCAGCAGCTAAGTGGTAAGGCCGTTGGAGCAGTGAACATTTCAATGTCAAGTCAAGTCAAGTCGGTTTTATTGTCAATTTCTTAACATGCACTGATCATACAAAGAATTGAAATTACGTTTCTTACTTTCCCATGCAGACAGACATAGACTAGACTCTAGATGCATAGTATGATCGACATAATTACAAAAAAGAGAACAGGTAGGTTTGTCTGTACCTTGGTGTCAGTGCTGGGTATCACACCCACAACCTTGCTAAGGACTTTTTTGCAGATAGAGCAAATTCCTGGTATTTTATGGGTGATGTTAAGTCTCTGGAAAAAATGAAGGTCAGAGGTCATTTGAGATGTCAGAGTAATTGGATAACACCAAGTATACTTTCATCTAGTACAGTGGTTCTCAACCTTTTTTGAACAAACGCCCCCTGGACCTCATCCTAAGCCTCCCAACGCCCCCTTGACCTCATCATAAGTCTGCCAATGCCCCCTTAATACCAAAAAATTAAATGGACTAATGCTCCCAGTGACAACTAAGCACCGCCCCCTCTCAACTGTGTACTTCTCAATGCCCCCCTACCCTAGGGCTCCCCAACGCCCCCTGGGGGGCTGTACCGCCCCTGTTGAGAAACACTAATCCAGTATTATTCAAACAGGTATACAGAGCCGCTTACCTCTAACTCTCTATGAAGGTCCTTCAAGACATTTTCCACTTCATATTCCACTTCTACATCTACAGAACAGATGACGAGACCAAAGTTACTCAAGCACCTACCACTGGCGTAACGCAAGTACTTCAGGCCCCCCTGCAAGCTGCCAAGAATGGGCCCCCGAATGAAAAGAAAGGGCCTACTATCATGTGGAGGGGGCCAGTTTCTTCAAGTCAAGGGCCCAGGGGGTATACTTTACACCCACCTGACCTACACATGTCTGTGGTAGTCTTGAACCACCCTAATAGCGATATAATGCACAAACCTCTGTCAAAATATCAGTCAATCAACCAATTATTACATAGCAGATTATATCAGATGTGTGAGCCCAACTCCATCCAGTTCATTATCGAGTTCTGCTAACAGAACAATGTGTGCAATATTCCTCATAACAAGCAGCATCAGAAATGGTCTTTGTAGTCCCTTAATGCATGCTGTACCATCTGAGGCACGCTGTAATAGTCATTGAAAGGTTAATTATTACCATAGTACTACTCTACTATGACATAACACAGGGCCATTAGTAATGTACTACGACTCGATCATTGCCATTCTGGTAACAACAAATGTATAACGCTGTGTCTTCACGGGTTGAAGGTGGTGGTGCAGATTCACTTCCTAACGAATTTCCACCACTTTCTAGTTAGTGGTGCATGTTTAAACATGGCATTCATGGTATTTGGTGTGGTTGGGTACCATAAAGTGTAATATAATATCAAAAAGTGTAATTATTTCCCTCGTAAATCACTCAGGGATGTCATGTCCGGGACATTCTACAAATTGGAGACCAATAGTCTATAGTAGAGAAAGAGCCATTGAAACAGACGACAGCAAGAGAGACAACTTGTGTACTGGTAGCATATACATCATATAAATTAATACAATCGTATACATTTCAATTAAATGAACACATAGTCTGGTTTATCCAAAGAGTTTTTTGGTTATTGTTAACCGATTTGTGCAAGGTTAGCATGAACTTGTTTTACAAAGATAACGTTGGAGTTTTACATAGCCTACTGTATAGACCACATGTAAGAGAATATGCAGGCAACGCTTACCATCAGGCTGCATCAGTGGACGTCCAACAGCTTCAACCAGGCTACCGAGCACTAACAACACAAAAGGGGGGGGGGGGAAATCACTATGTTCTTCTTGAAAATCTGATTAATGACACAATAAATGGGTGAAACATTTAGATGTCTACTTACTCAGACAGAGAAGAAGGCCACCTGTCACAAGCAGTTTCTCCATTTTCAGACTTCAGACTGTTCTTCACATGAGCCTGAAGTGGTGGTCTGTGTTATTTTCAACTGTGGTGTTGTGAACTTATACTGTCCTAGGGTCAGTGGGGTGATTGACATCATCTGCGCTAATGTGACAGAAAGTGGCACATGAAGTACTGTAGATTTAGAGATTAGAATGTGTCACATGTGAAATGTCTCCAGTCTTCACAACACATTTTTGAGAAGAAATGCCTGGCTTTGGATCTAGTGGTCTTCCGATGTATTCATGAGAGAGCTGCATTATTGTTTTGTCACACAGGTTGTACCCCCATCAAATAAAATACTGGCATCCAGGGTCACTGGGTCATTTGACCAGGCCGAGACAAAGTCATCGTAAAGGGCTCTTCTCCCAAGACATACAATGTGGGGTCCCACTTCGGGGGCCCCTTTCTCCCGGGGCCTGAGAAGAACTGGCCCGTTTGAACCCCTTGTTGGCAGGCCTGCTGGCATCCCTGAACAATTAATAAAATTGTGAATACATTTTTCCCAGTTATGTGTTTTTTCAAAGTCTTGACATTTTCTAAATGATTAAATGGCCAGTATATACTGTATTGTAGAACAGGGGTTCCTAAACATAACCATGGCAAGGCCCCATAACCATGGCTAAGCCCCCCCTTAATATGGAAAGTGTACAAAAACTGTGCCAATAGGACATTTTTGAAAACCTATCTTCCATCTTTTTTAAAGTATGGAACTAATTTAGTTTATAATGATCTCCTCTTCAGTCTGACATTTTGAGGAAGTGAAGTAAAACACATTAGGCAGAGGCATTTATAGTTGACTGGTTAACACATCTGTCCCCTCTACCCTACTGGTCTCGAGAGGTGTGATGAGCTACTCAAAGACTTCTCATGCATCTGTTTTGTGCTTTACTGTTTAGAAGCTAATATTGTGGCTTGTGACATGTCAATTTGTCAGCTGATAAAGTCTATCACGCATAGGTGATATAATAAACAAGCAGTTTCATTGTCTTTGCCAAACAATGGTAGTCTTCCTAACCTGACTTACGTCATCTGGCTATGTTCACCAACTACACGTGGGGCGTTCCCTTTACAAGATGGCAAGAGTCGGGTACAGCCTTCCCACATTCATGACGAATATAGGTGACAAAAATCCATGGACATTTTGAACATCTGTTTCATTCCACTCTGCCACATTGGGCCACATTGGGTTTTGATGATTGACCAAAGGGCCATATTCCTGCCAACTCGCCTCTGTTTATAAGAAATAGTGCACGCTGACAGTCTATACAGCAATTGGCTCATTTGAATTCAATTAGCCATTTTATTAAGGATGTTTGGTACGAAAAGCACTTTGAATTTAAAAGTTTAATTTATTGTAAGGCTCTGCGGGCCAAAAAAAAAACACTCAGCGTGTGGCCCCTCGGGTCTGAGTCTGCCCACCTCTGAATGTATGCTGTAACATTCCATGGATCAGTCATGTGTATGTGGTTAGGGCATCAGACTTGTAGTTCGACTCCCAACCCGCTAGGTTGGTGGGGGGAGTAATCAACCAGTGCTCTTCCCCATCCTCCTCCATGACTGAGGTACCCTGAGCATGGTACCGTCCTGATGCACTGCTACCTAGGGGCGCCATTGAGGGCTGCCCCCTTGCACGGAATAGGCATAAATGCAATTGCATTGTGTGCAGTGTGCAGTGTTCACTTGTGTGCTGTGGAGTGCTGTGTCACAATGACAATGGGAGTTGGAGTTTCCCAATGGGCTTTCACTTTTCACTTCACATCGGCCTTGTTCATCCAACAGTATTGCAACTTTGCTTGAATATGCACAGAAGATTGAATATGCACAGAAGATTGCTTATAAGACTCATCAAGGATCCTCGCTGTTCCAAAATAATCTTCTGTCCCTTCAAAACTTGGTGATCTAAGAGACAAATATCTCTGACAGCTCTATGTTGAATGCACTTTGTTCATTTGTTTATTTTATTTTGCGTAACTTTCTCTAATTTGACACAAGCCCCAAGACCCCCTCCCCCCCATTTGAAAATCAGTGCCATTGATGATAATTTTTTAAATGTATGCAAACTAATTTTGTTATATTTTACAATGCTCTAATCTTCAGTCTGATATTTTGAGGAAGTGAAGTAAAACACATTTGGCAGCGGTATTTATAGTTGACTAGTTAACACATCTGTCCCCTCTACCCTACTGGTCTCGAGAGGTGTGATGAGCTACTCAAAGACTTCTCATGCATCTATTTTGTGCTTTGCTGTTTAGAAGCTAATATTGTGACTTGTGACATGTCAATTTGTCAACTGGTAATCCGTAAAGTCTATCACGCATTAGGTGATAGTATAAAAAAGCAGTTTCCTAGTCTTTGCAAAATAATGGTCTTCCCACATTCATGATGAATATAGGCTACACAAATCCCTGGACATTTTGAAGATCTATTTCATTCCACTCTGCATTCAAAGTGATGCCATAGTGTTGATAAAGATCATATTTTCATGTGAATTTTAGTTTTGAGCATGCCTTTTGATTCCCCTTCTTAACTATGGCTGTGCCAACAAACTTTTGAAGTGTTTTCAGTGATTTGCATTCCAAGCGACCTACACTTTGCAATCCACAGACAACTACATAAGAATACCACCAAAAGCAACCTTATACAATGATACACATGGGAAGTACTTGCAGTAGCTTTATTTGAATAAAACCAACACAAAACATTGTTGGTGAATTTATTTGCAATATGAGGTGTTACACAACAGTATACTGACACACTCTGGAACACATACTCAAACAACTTAAGCTCAACCAAATTTGAAATGTAATATGACAAAGCACGAGTGATGTCTAGCAACAAGGTATACATTTCCCGATATGCAGAATCAACAACAGCAATACACTTTATCCAATACACATTGTAAATGTTGAAATTGTGTGGTGTTAAGGTTGGGATCGGGTATGATTAAGGCCACAATCATTAAACAAACAGTAATGAAGCAGAATTTCAACCAACCATCCCTAAAAGCCGTCTGGACAGACAGACTATCAAGGCAACATGTTACCCCATTATCTTATTGGGGAATCCATGCTTTGGCACTGGCCACCAGCACAGACCGAGGGCCATGCAGATTTTCCTGGAGTCCCTCAGATGCTTACTGATGATGTCAATAATGATCTTGGTGTGGTAGTTGTTCACAAATTGGCTACAGATCCATTGCGGAACACCAATGCCAGTGCAAGCTCCATGCAGAACGGTGGTCAAGTGCTCCTATAAATAGAATAGAATAGAATTAGAAAATAGTTTTTATTTGTCATTATAACAAGAACAGCGAAACTGAGCATTCCTTGTTGATTCAACAAATAATCATAATGAAAAGGTTAGAAAAATACTTCACAGCCATACACATCAACATTAATGCTGTGTAGATATAAAACTATTGAGACCCAGAGAGGAGGAATGAGGATATTACAAAGTTACAAAGACGCAATGTAACAGAGTACAAGTGACGCATACAAGTGATGCATACATCTACAAAGTCAGATAGGCCTATTTCACAGATGCATAACTTCATTTTACCTTTGTCTCATTCTCGGACACCAGCTTGATCACGTTGTTCAGCACTATTTTGCACACACTGCAGACGCCCGGGATTTGGTGGGTAATGTTGAGACGCTGAAAGAAACGAGCACAAGACTGTTTGATGCAATTTGCAACTCTGATAAAATGAACCAAAAGCCGAATACATTAAAATAAAAAGCAGATTAAATGAACCAAAAGCATCCATTCCATCATTCAACACTTGCCACATTCATCCTAACATACCTTGAGCTCCATGCGCAGCAAGGCCAGTTCATCTTCCAAGATGTCATCTGCATCAGTTGGACCTACATTGCAATTAGATCGTTTTATATCTCACAGCTAAAACATATTGTGAATTATTGGATTGGTAGAGCATGTGCTTCAAAGCAAACACAGCAGACCCATTCACAGCAAGCCAAGGGGTAAAGAACACTGTAAAAAATGCCCGTTGAAATTACGGCAAAAAACTGTCAAATTGCAACAGTCAGTGACCGTAAAATGTAAAACAGTTTGTCTCTGTACTAAATACGGCAAGCTACTATTAAGTCAAAAAGCACTACATGACTTTATTTTTGACAGGTGTCATATGTAGAAAATACTGGACTGTTCTCTGTAAACGAAAAAATATTGGAAAATACCGTTAAGTGAAGATGAAATAGTCAAGAAACGATACATAACTTTATTTTTCACTGGTGTCTTATGTAGAAAATACTTAACTGTTCACTGAAAAGGAAATATTTGAAAATACTGTTAAGTGAAGATGAAGTAGTCAAGAAACGGTACATGACTTTATTTTTCACTGGTGTCATATGTACACAGCAAATTTGTCAGAGTTAGATTGATCAGACTGGTTAGACTGTGTTCAGCCAAAATCTAAACACCAAGAGTTGCAGCAAGACTACACAGTGTTATTTGACTCCTCTGGATCGGAGTTGTTGAGCTAAGAGAGCTAGAGAGTTAATGTTTAATTCCCCAGGGATGTTATGAAAACCATGCCTCCTCAAATGTCAAATGTTTTGGCAACATGAGCAGCCATTTTTGTTGAGTCCCCTATAAGTGAACCAAACTCAATCCTCTGTAAGTGAACCAAATTGTGAACCAACAGACAAAGAACTCTGTTCTGCTTTTCTTCACATTGTGTATACTACAAAAAGTAGGTGCTCTTTCTGGTCGTGTTAGGCTTTTTGAGTCCTCTTTTTGTCCAATAGATCTCTTGTGATTGCACTTGTTCCAGGTGCAACTTGTCAAACCACTGATAGGCTGGTTGTAACAGGCAGAGTTTGATGTCAACATGCTATTTGATTAGTAGCCATCAATTAACTTAGATTACAACCCTCTGCATGTGTTCAAGTTCATCCTGCGCAACATTTCCCTTATTGGACTTGGAGGCTTTGCCATCAGAGTTTTAGATTGAGAGGCAAATTCACAAACTAAAGCTCTATAAAATTCAGAATATCCTTATTTACATTCCTCAATTCCTCCCCAACAGAAAGCAATGGAGGTTATAATGAATTAAATATTAATTACTCCACAGAAAACAGATTGCCTGTCTGCTTGGCTCCAGGTGCCTCCACGTTGTAGATTTGACAACAGTGAAGCTGGCAACTGAATAAACTGTGCAACAGTTAAGGACATTTTGCAATAATTCACTGTAACTTATATATTTCTCCGGTAACAGCCTACAGTTTAGCCTCATTTAATGTGTAAAATATACCTATAGGCTAGTATAATCTGAAAAAGTCTACCTGGGACAGTAATCCCTTGATTCAGTCTCTTAGAAATAGCCCAGTCTATTTTAAACTGTCATTCTACCCCATCCAAATCAATCTATCAATCAATTCCTGACCTCACCTGAGTGCTAAGGGCTGTCATGTAATGATTAACTTACTGCCTGCACCTGCGAAATGCCTCATCACTCGGGTCACATGGTTCACTTGAACATGTATTTAAACCGGGACTGTTGCATTGTGCTATTCACTGGTTGGCAGCTAGCTAGCTAGCTGGCTGACTGGCTGTAAGGCCGGCCGGCCGACCGGCCTGCCCTCACCTGGCCTGACCTGGCCGGCCCGGCTAGCAGGTCACGTTGTAAGGGTGGCTGTATGGCTGGCTAACTAGCTTGTTTGTTAGCGTGCTTGCCCCGCTAGCTGTGGCCTTCATTTTACTCAAGGTTATTTTCAGGCCTTTTTCAAAAAAGGAATGCATTTTCATACCCTTCAGTGAGTAGAATCAGTCCAATCAGTTGTCTGATTGTAACTCTATAGGACTCACCTATTATGTGAAATTTATGGGAATTCCACTTAAATGCAACACATATAAACTTTGAATCCTACGCCTGAGCAACACAATTGTGCTGCTGGTTTAGCAATAAATTCTGTGGAATGAATAGAGACTCACCTTAAAAACATATGCTTTATACTGTAAATTGAACAGTCATACCGTCAAGGCATGAATAATTTCTGTTGTTTTAACAGAAATTGACAGTAAAATAGGCAAATGAATGCTGTGGAATGGTTAGTATTTCACTTAAAAAACAACAGGGTTGCATTGTTAATTATACAGCTGTATACCAAGAGCCTACATGAGTGTCACTGTTATTTAAACAGTAACTCCCCTTTATTGTAACATCTTGAAAATGTTGATTCTACAAGTCTTAATTTACCTTACCGTAAATCCATATACAAGATCTCTGTGTTTTATACGGTGAAAAAATGGCAACCACAGCTGCCAGTTTTTCACCGTAATTTTGACAAGAATTTTTTTACAGTGAAGCAGGATGTCAGATGGTCACTTTTACCTTGGAACTGATGCTGGCGCTGTCCATGGTTGAGCACATGCCCAGAGAAGCTATTTACAGCTGCAAAAGAGGATAGAAAAGTTAAGCATCTTCATACTGTTGCTTACTTTTGAACACACCTGTTAGTATATCTGTTAATGCAGACATTTAACCCACCCAAGCAGAGCAAGATACCACCGATCAGCATCAGCCGAGCCATCTTCTGAAGTGGTGGTCAGGGTTGTGCAGGTTAAGCCATTTATAGCAGTTCTCAAACCACAGATAACACCCACCTGCATGTCATTTCATGAGTATAAGTCAAACACCTCTGCAGATGCATAGATGCAGTAAGTTAACAGTCCACGGATCAGCCTTGTACATTCAACGCTATTGCAATTTTGCTTGAATATAGGCTACACAGAAGATAATGCACACCGTTCCACCAGCGGAACACTGTAATAGTCGTTGAAAAGGTAACAAACATATAGTACTACACAGTATATGGCATAACACAGAGCCTTTACTAATGCACTACGACTTGATCACTGCCATTCTGGTTACAACAAATTTATAAAAGAATTTTAAAAAGAAATTATATTGGAAGTTATTTGGAAAACTGGCCTTTTAGGATTCATGGGGAACAAAATCAGAATGTGTGTTACTACTCAGGCTATTCAACATTAATTTTGTATAGATAAACACCTACTGAGCTACTGTATACCACAAAGAGGGCCACCACACATTGTTTCAGTTTCATGACCATCTTTTGTGGTGTGGTTAAGGAGGGGGCTGTTGTTAGCTACCTTACTCATGTCCAAATAAGGTTAATAGTTTGAACCAACAGAACACGGAACAATAGGCCTAACAGTTTCTATTCAATTTTACAATGCAGTTCTACACATCTCTACATTTCAAAATATGAATAGGCCTTCAAAGTGCACTGTGTAATATTTTTAGTAGTAATATTTTCAAAATTCATGCTGTCCATTCACAAATGTTACTTTTTTAATATATACAAATACTTACCACCACCATCAAATTCAAAGTATTCCTTATGACTGGAAAAAATGCACTGTTCATACATGAAAAGGGGATCTTCTCCATGTTCACCATTTTGAATTTCCATAAATTGACATTTTTAGCCACAAACCTTAATGTACTTTGGTCATGCAAATAGTAGTTTATTTATTACTTAGTAAATATTCATGAAAATGTCAAATTTTGCAATATGCAGCACAGTTTCGATGAGCAGCATAGTTGCAATACTATGCAACTAGAGAGAGAGAGAGAAACTAGTCACCTGCTGTTCTGATGTTTTAAAATCTTTCCAGCCAGCTGTTTCAATGTCAAAGATTTTTGGGTACAATTCCTACATGCTTCCAGCAGGAAGAGTGTTTCCCATAGGCCTACTTTATATTGCATTTTTAAGATCATACTTTTTGACACATCAAATAACTTCTCAGTACAGGGGAACAGCTCCCTTCATAGGCCTACAATAGTTTTTGTGTGCCAACTCCAGCCCAATGTATACTTTGTCCAATCATCCTATACCTACTACACATAACAAGTCCAGATTATTTGAACTAGCGTCTTTTCTTTTTTTTTTTTTTTTTAACCAATTGCGCATCCATTTGTGCAGCAGCATCCTACTCGTGTAAGAAAGCATCTGTTACAGGCTTCAACGAAAACATCCACTGTCCACTGTTGACATAAAAGTGGCGCGCTGCATTGTGGGAACAGTATTCGGCCAATCAGACGCACCTGGTATCCTTGGCGCGACGTTGCAAAGGAAGTCACTTTTGTAACAACAGTATCCCTATGATCCAAGTCTACATGGATGGCGTGATCAAGGATTTGTGGAAGTGCACATAGCTACCAAATGTTACTTTATGTCAGCGAAGACAAAACGACAATTCAGTGTCTATGCAAGGAAACATTAGATGACCGCCGTCTGTGTTCGTTGTATGATACAAGCTCCTCGGCTAGCGTTAGCTTCTGCTTGTCTTCTGGTAGAGGCGTGTTAAAATGACATTTTCTCGGGAGATCAAACGTAAGAACAATGTGATATTGCCTGTACTTGATCAAGTTTCTTGTGTGTTGTTGTCTGCCCAATGTTATAACTTGCGTCTAAAGAACGCTGACATATTTAATGGAGGTCCTCTTCCAAATGAACGTATTGCTAACTCTGTTGTTACCCTGCCTGCTGTCTGCCTACCATGATCCTAAATATGACAAATAGTCCTGTCGTACGACGTAGTCAAACGTGTTCTTACCCGTCTTTCTTGCTTTGCAGATTTGCAGAAAGCCAGGAACAAAGCACAGAGTAATCATAATTTGAGGGAAGAGGCCAGTCTTTGCAATCAAATTGGAGAATTGTTGGCTAGAAATGGTAGGTATCCTGTGTTGTGTTTGAATAGACCTTGACATGACAGTAGGCTAAACAAGAGTGTGAGCAGTAAAGACATGTACCTGGGTGTACAGATGTTCTAGTTATTGACAAATTTGCATATATTCACTCCTCATTGCACACATCTTGATACTCTACATTGCATTGCTACAGTCAATTAGAACTTGCATGACTCTAGACTTGTATAACATTGCAGACACTACATTATATCCATTACATTACATATAACCACACAGAGACTCTTACTAACATACTGCTTTACATTTTTTTAAAAAAAATTAAGGTGATTACCAAGCTGCCATTGAGGAGCACAGGCGTGAGCTGGCCCTATCGGAGGCCCTGGGAGATGTGATTGGCTCTGCAGTGGCCAACAGGAAAATTGGAGAATGTTTCGCTGAGATCGGGAAGACTGATTTGGCTTTGAAGGTGAGTGAACAGTTAGTTAGTGACTTGACTTGACAATCACTTTGTAATAAAAACATGAAATTTGTATTGATGCACCGATACATATATATTGATGTATTAGGCCCCAATATTTGCTCCTTATACTCATACTCATACTCGTCAAGCACTAAATACCAGGCACCGATATTGCTATTACACGAAGCAGCACAATATCTCGTTGTGTTCCATTGACTCATACATTTTGCCAAAATCATTTAAATCTACATGGAAATTCACAATAAAACAAGCACCACAGATGGAAAAAACAAGGCTGTGCATTTATTCTCATTCTATGGGGTAAAAGTATCGGTATCAGTACTCTGTTTCGGCAAGTACAGAAATTAATGTACTTGTACTCGTATCGTTTTTGTTTGTTTTGTTAAAATTGTATCGTGCATCCCTAGTAGTTTGGCATATCTGCTGCCAATTTGTCCACTGGGTTCCATGATGTGCGGTGATCATCTCCGTGACCAGTAAAAAGGCGGACATATTTTTGGACGGGGGGTTTAGGGGCCTTCCCCCAAGAAAATTTGTGTTTCTTAGATGCAATTTTATGCATTTTAAATGCATTTCAATCAACCAGGTGTCCGACTTAATGCTGTGCCGGACGCGGGATAAGGCACTGAAAAGGCGGACGGTCCATCCTAAAGATGGCCGTCTGGCCACCCTAGGTCTATGGCAGCCATCATTTTAAGAATAGCCTGATAGTGATGTTTTTTGTAGCAAATTTTAGTTGGTACCACCACAGCTAATGCCCATAAATGATTAGTCATTTGTAATTGATGGACACTGTGCCTCCTACAGCATCAAAGGAAGCACCTAGACCTGGCACGCTCTGTCAACGATGCCGTGGAAGAACAGAGAGCCCTGGCCACCATTGGCCGAACGTACCTCTTTCGTTACGAGGCGGACAAATCGCAAGACAGTCTGGACCAGGCGGAGAGGGCGTTCAGGAAGAGCCTGGACATTGTGGACAGCCGCCTTGAAGGTCAGTCAAGATCTGGGGCCTGTACTAGGAGCATGGTTAAGTGATAGACCAGACTTGGTTCACCTACAGGAAGTGGTAAATAGATATACCTGCAGGCATAATTTAGTTTAAAAAATGAACACTCCAGGCTCTTATATCAGATGATTTACCTCTACCTCAAGGTTAACTTACGGTAACCTGGTTTACTACTAAACTAACTTCTTAGTACGTATACCCCCCTGCAGCATATCATGTCATTGTTTCACCGCGAGAGTAGTGTGAAGCCAAAAAACAAAACAAAGGATAAGGTGATCTTTTAATATCACAGGACTTTTCCCCTTAATGCAATTAGCCAGTCAAAGCAGAATTGTATTGGGGTTGTTAGCATGCTATGATGGCGTCGTCGGTATAGTACTACATCTCAGGCCTTGTAGTGCAAATAATTGTAAATGTGATCTGATTTGCTGATGTGGCCTCTTGATGTTTTGTCAGGTGTTTTGCCTCCCCGGGAGCTGAGCGAAATGAAGGCTCGGCTTTTCCACAACCTGGGCTGCATTTACGACTACCTGAAGGATCCGCAGCAATGCGTCGAGTACATCCGCCGCAGTGTCTTCATCTCAGAGTGAGTGTCTGGCGGAACGAATGCTCGGAATGAACCTAGCAGATCAGCTCCAGTAATATTCAGTAATCTGTTGGATAACCTAGTGCTTACGCTGCACTGTATCGTGTAAATGCAAACAGTATTACATGTATACAAATAATTGTTGCCCAGTATTATTCAACATCTGGTTCACACAAGGAACTTTGAGAACAAAAATATGTTTTGACTGTGTATGGTCTTAAACACAGTTTGCCATTTACTTTGTAGTAGTCATCAGGTGATAATCAGGTGGTTATGAAAATAGATTATTAAAGAGACCAGCGACAGCATTTGTATTTTGCTTACAGTGTATTGTTTATTGTGCAGGAAAAACAATTTCTTGGAGGATCTGCAGAGAACCAACTCCCTGATGGCGAGGATTCACTTTCGTAACGGCCAGCACTCTCAAGCCATGCGCTGCCAGGAGCAGGCCAAGGAATGTGCCAGAAAGATGAAGGACAAGTTTGGAGAGGGCGAGTGCCTCTGCAGTATAGCCGAGGTATCCTCTTTGGCCATTTGAAAGGAAAATAAAGGTCCGCAACACTGTTTGATGCTCCCACAAATGTAATGGCACGTTTCAGACTCTCAGTCCTTCATCACAGTGGAAACTTTTGGGAGCATCAAACAGTGTTGCGGACCTTTGTTTCTTTCAGCTGTCTTATGTTTGGTTCAGCACCTGTGCTGCTGATGTGCATGCATTCTCTGACTTTTTGGACCCTCTTTGGCCATCCCATGCTCACGTTTTTATGGTGTGGCAGAGGTCTTTGACTAAGGATAGACCGATGTGTATCGGTATCGGCCGAGACACGTGTGATTTTGTCCGATACGCAATATTTATTATTTTCTGTTATTCAGGTTTTTTAAAAGCACCAAGACACTTTATTTTTGTATTACTTGATTGTTAGAGTGGGTGTTTAAATGTTACAAGTTCTACCTCAAATTGATAATGTTAAATAAATGTTTATTTTTAACTTGAGACCTGGAATATTTGTCATTTTTAAAAAAAATTTTTAACCCTTATCGGCCCCAAATATCGGGTATCGGCCAAGGGTGATGAAAAAAAAATCGGTATCGCATCGGCCATTAAAAAACCTGTATCGGTCGACCCCTAATCGTAACATTGATATTTTGTGTTTGTGTTACATTACTGATACTCTGGCAGCAGACATTGTGAGGTGAGTGACATTGAAACAATCTTGAATGTTCTTGTTGGAAGATGGCGTTACGTTTTTGCGACTTCTCCGATCTAGATCCAGCTGTGTTTGGGAGACTTCCTGGCAGCGCGTCGTTCCCTGAAGAAAGCCTTCACGTTGGGTTCCCAGCAACCTGCCGACCGGGAGGCCGTCAAGAGGGCCTTAAAACAAGGTGATCTGCCAGAGGGGCGCTGTGGCGCAGCGTGCTAAGCCCCACACAATTGGGCTTACATTGCCCGTGGGGACCCAGGTTCAAGTCCGGCCGGGGTCATTTCCCAGTCCTCCCCCATCTCTCTCTCCCCCACTCTCTTCCTGTCAGCATCTCATACTGTCCTGTCGATGGAGGTATAAAAAGCCGCTAAAAAATATTTAAATAAAACAATAACAAAGTGAGCTCCATGACCTCAAACACCTATACGTTCTCTATCAGTACATCTTTTTTCCTTGGCCAAGTTCACCAAACAACACATTACAAGCACACTTTGACTAAAAGGCATTTTGTTTCTGCCGGTGTCTGACTGAGTTACTGTATGTTGTGGAATGTAATTTCAAATTCTTTGTATGACCAGTGCATGTAAAGAAATTGACAATAAAACCTACTTGACTTGACTACTTGACTTGAATGTGGATGGTGCATCCATGTAGTCCACGCTAGGTGAGCCATGAGGTGTGCCGCTAGGTGGCTAGCTACCTAACAAAACCGACAAAATCTGAAGAAAATACAAACTTTGTTTTTTATTTTTGTTGTTGTTGTTTCTTACTCGGTGCATGTGCGTGTGTGCAGCCATTCGCGGTGTCCATCTGCAGGAGGCGGTGGCGGAGTTGAGGGAGGACCAGACCCATGAGGCCTTGGGCCTGGCGGAACAGCTGGGTGACCTCTACTCCAAGGTCGGCTGCTACAAAAAGGCTCTCGAATCCTACCTCACGCAAGTAAGCCCATCCTCACTCCATCATGACCTGTCTTTTCCCCTGTTTTTTTGTTTTTCATCATGGGCTAGACCTGAAACGATTGCAACCCACTTTTTGTTTTGGCTTCTCTTTATTTTTGGCTTTTAATACAGTTTCACTGAACAGCATCAAGCTCCTGCGTGCGACTCCTTTTTCTTCACACTGCCCCCCCCCCCCCCCCCCCCAATTTATTCTCAAGCATTCTTATCATTCAACACAATGCTCACTTCAGAATGAAAAAAATATATATTAAAAGTGTGTGTATGTCTTAAGATTTCCCTTTCTTTCCACGAATTGGCAATGTGATACTCATAGCCGGCGCGAGTTTAGGTACCATAGTTCTAGATGTTACACACAAGCCTATTTTAAGATGCAGCGACTGTATTAGAAGATATGTAAAGACAAGTTGTCTAAATGCAAAGAAATCTTGTGGTGTTGCTGTTCATTGTCACTGATCCACAACACTCACCATTGTGTGCATGGGGCCAGAGTCCTAACCTCAGCATCTGTTTTCTTGGTAGCTGTCCAGCGCCAAGACCCTGGGGAAGTCCAGTCGGGAGCTGGCGGTGATCCACGTGTCTCTGGCCATGACCTACACGGACCTGCGGCAGCACAGCAAGGCCATCGAGCACTACGAGCAGGAGTTAGCCCTCAGGCAGGGCAACCCCAGAGAGGTGAGCAGCACGCATCACTCTGCGCATTCAGGCCGACTGAGAACCGTGCGGGTGCCTGTTCCCACACCTAATCGCGAACCGGCCGTCATATTCACGCCACAGATTTTAGTGTTCGCGAACCGGAAAGTTGATGCGCAATGGGAACCGCAAAATACTAGGTTTTTCTCCGTGAAACAAAACCATCTCGTGGCCGTCTAGGTCCATAAGCTGTTAGGGCAGCACAGTCCAATAAAAAATTTAAAAGTTGCTAATTAAGTCACTAAGCTAAAGGTACACTGGAATATTTTTAGTTGCTTATTTCCAGAATTCATGCTACCGATTCAATAATGTCACCCTTTTGATGAATAATTACCACCACCATCAAATTCTAAATTCATTATGACTGGAAAATGTTCACTTTTCATACATGAAAAGTGGTATCTTCTCCATGGTCTGCCATTTTGAATTTCCAGAAATAGCCATTTTTAGCTGCAAAAATGACTGTGCTTGGGCCATACTAGAAAATATTAGTTTATTACTTAGTAAACTTTCATGAAAAGATCAAATTTGGCAATAGGCAGCCCATTTTCAATGGGCAGCATAGTTGCAGTACCTTTTTTGTCCATTTCCTGCACAGTGTACCTTTTTAAGTTACTAAAAACAAGTTTCTAAAAGTTACATAAAAAAGAGTTACCGGTAATAAGTTACTAATTAAGTTACTAGAATTAATGTACTATTGCAACAATTCAGCCTGTGAGAAATAAATAAACGTTGGTCGCAAGGGGTCTTTTCAGTGTTAAAAGAGGGGGTGTGGTGGCTGTTTGGGTACTTGATCTGCCGCTACCCCCTGCTGATAGTGCGTGTCCTCCAACTGAAGGATGAGTCTAAACCAGGCTTTACACAGGTTCAAATCCTACCAGTCCCTACATCCATGGCTCTAAGAAAGGCACCTATTCCCACTATTCCCACACTGCTCCAGGGACTCCAATAGCCTGTAACGTCTGTAAGTCGCTTTGGATAAAAGCGTCAGTAAGTGTAATGTAATGTAATTACCTCCTTGGTCAAGGTGATGATGGACTGGGCAACGCCTTTGAGCATACAACTGGGCAATGCTCCGCTCAGAATTACTGAAAATGAGAAAACAATCATATTTTAAACAGGGCTGCTGCACAAAGTTATCAGCAGCTGTTTTTTCCTACTTTGTGGCCATGTTTTCATCCCGCCAGAACATGGGACGTCTCATATTTCATCATACCTGTATTAGGGTTCATCACGGAAATTCTATACAGAGCAATGTTTTTTTGCCTTTTGTTTTGCCCATTAATTGTCTAAAACATTGCCAGTGATGCCAGTTGTCAGGATGCTTTTTGATTTGTTATGATGTTATTGCACTACCAATGTGAGGTATTTGAAGGACATTTGCTATGTTTACATGAGACATTTTAATTCGGAATTAACTGACTTTAATTCTGAATAAAGCTTGATTCCGCTTTGAAAATGTCGCGTAAACACCTCTTAATTCGGAATTAAAAGAAAGATCAAAGTAAACTCGACGGAACTATTTAATTCTGAATTATTAATTCGGAATTAAAAACATCATGTAAACGTAGTGACTGTTTTGTCAGGAGTGCAAGACGTGGTTGAACATAGCAGCGTCTCAGGAGGAGGCTGGGGCTGCAGTGGATGACCTGGATGAGAGCTACGCCTCAGCACTGCGCTGCGCTGAGAAGGAAAGACCCTCCTCAACATCACTACAGGTGAGAAGGAAAGACCTTCCTCAACATCACTACAGGTGAGAAGGAAAGACCCTCCTCAACATCACTACAGGTGAATTGACCTGACCCCAAGGACTGAGGCGGCTATCGCTGAAGACCCTTTTTCTGGGAGTGAAATTTGGCAGCATTTCAGTGACAAACTGAATTGAGCAAAATGTAACCAAGGAGCAGGCTTCGCTCAGTGTTCATCCAAAGGACTTTAGCTATTCTGGCCCAAATTGTTGCCATAGTTTTAGGCAGCCCCCTTGAGTCAACCTTGTTGTCAAGTTCAACTTGTTTTCATTTCTCAGTAGTACCTGATGCCTCTGAACCCACTGAGATGATTATTTTGACTTTACATTTTAAAGGAGTGTGTGTGTATGATCATCTATATTCTCTCCGTCCCTCATCAGAAACGTGTGCTGCGTCAGTGGCTAACAGTCCAGCGGCGCTTGGGCTCGGCCCACACTGGCGACACGCGCCGGCGATTGGAGGAGGTGTGCTCCGCTGCGGGGCTGGACCCCGACAACAGCGATGGAGAGGAGGAAGAGGAGGAGGAGGAGGAGAACAGCGAGCCCCTGGAGGACAGCGACATCCAGCTGTCAGACTCCGGTGAGAACATGTACCCTTGTGGCCATGCACATTAACAAGCTTCACAACTCAACCTCAACCTTTCATCTCAAAAAACAAAAAACTTGCCATGAACACACACACACATGTGTGCATACAGCGTCAACCCAACCACACTAAAAGCTTTTTATTGATTATAACATAAATGGCTTTGTTTATTGTTAATGTAGGCAATAACTCTGACCCCTGTGTGCATTGTTGCTGTGTGGTCCACTATCCATTTCTGACTTCCTCAACTCCACTAATTTTATATCACTGCTCTTTATTCTGCATTATACTGCTGTATTCTGCATTGATACCACACTCTATATACTTGCTTTAATGTCCTCTTTGTAAGTCCCTTTCATTAAAGGAACAGTCCACCCATTTTTGATTTTCACATATTTGCAGTATTTCCAACCATTATTCATGAGCGTGCATATCATTTTCTTCTCAGTGTTTTCAGTACTTAGATGGATTGGATCAGAATTATAGCTTAGCATAGCTTAGCATAATCACTGGAAGTGGATGGGGGCAATAGCATCAAACCACAAGTGATCACAGGATGGGATTAAATAGCTGTTTTGCACTCTGGTGTGTTTTAAATTCATTTTACAGTAGTTTATAAGTACATTTGAGGACGTTTTGTTTGCCCCCATAGACTTGCATTGCTACGCTTAATTTGGTTATACCGTTTAACTAGGCAATGCAAACACATAGACAACAATGATATGCACATTCATGAATAATGCTTAGAAATACTGTAAATACACTCGCCTCCAAAAGAGTTGTCGCCTGTCCATCTGTTTGGAATAACAGCTAATAACCTGACTTTCAATTAATCACTTGGCTTCAAAAGTCACTCATATGAAAGCTACAACCCTCCCGAATGAAAATGTATGTACAAAAATAAATTTCATGCACCAACGAAAGATTGACCCTTTATTCAACACAGACAGGCAGATTTTGACAAGACAAAAGTTTTGTCGCCTATCGAACATAATGTGAAAATGAGCAGATAAGTCACTTCAAAACACTTCAAATACGCAGATTGGGTGTCATACTTAATCACTGAATCACTCTCACCTCTCCAGAAAATCAACTTTAGCCTTAGGTGTATGTTTAGGGTCATTGTAATCATGGAAAGCAACACAATGAAAATCAATGGAGTTCAATGAGAGATGGTGACATATTCGCTATTCGTAGAGCAATACATGTTTAACTTCATGATTTAATCAATGTTAAAAGCCCTCAAACACCTGCAGCATGCATGCAGCTCCTCATAAGAGCTGTATCTGTACCATGTTTCACTTTATGCACCATTTCTCTTTTTTCATATTCTTCATCTCCAACACCATATAGTGTTGATGCTATCAGTTCTAAAATGGTTGATCTTGGGATCTTGACTTCAGAGTATGAGTCCCATTAGCCTTCATTTTTGTCAGAATTAGGCTTGACATACTCTTGGTTGGCTTTTTTGAGACAGGGCAGTGGGAGAGACTTCTTTGGTGTTAAAGGTGAAGAATTTGGAATAAATACATGGTGCCTAAAGTCAAACATGGGAGGGATACAGCTCTTATGTGGAGCTGCATGCATGCTGCTGGTGTGTGAGGGCTTTTATCATTGATTACATCATGAAGTTAAAAATGTATTGCTCTACGAATAGCAAATATGTCACCACCTCTCATTGAACTCCATTGATTTTCATTGTGTTGCTTTCCAGGATTACAATGACCCTAAACATACACCTAAGGCCAAAGTTGATTTTCTGGAGAGGTGTGAGTGAATCAGTGATTAAGTATGACACCCGATCTGCGTATTAGAAGTGTTTTGAAGTGACTTATCTGCTCATTTTCACATTACGATAGGCGACACAACTTTTGTCTTGTCAAAATCTGCCCTGTCTGTGTTCATTAAAGGGTCAATCTTTCGTTGGTGCATGAAATTTATTTTTGTTCATTCATTTTCATTCGAGAGGGTTGTAGCTTTCATATGAGTGACTTCTGAAGCCAAGTGATTAATTGAAAGTCAGTTTATTAGCTGTTATTCCAAACAGATTGGTAGGTGACAACTCTTTTGGAGGCGAGTGTATGTGAAAATCAAAAAAGGGTGGACTGTTCCTTTAAGTGTTTGCAAAATGTAATGTAATGTAATGTAATACGACAGATGAGGACCCAGAGGAGTATGACAAGATGTTGTCTGGACGGAAGAAGCCTGGCCGGGTAAGACTCCTTCATCACCATCTCCAGGGGCCTATACTACAAAGCTGGTTCAGGATAAGTTGAGGTTATGTTAAAGTTATGTACAAGAGCTTTTTTTTAAGAAAATGAGGACTCCAGGCTCTTCTATTAGATGATTGACCTCTTAACTTAACCTTAACTTATCCTGAACCAGCTTTGTAGTATAGGCCCCAGCTCTGCTGTAGCGTCATAGGTAGTATGGTTGAAGTCTGGCTTAGGTCTGATCTCAGATCTGGGGACTATACCAAGAAGCTGGTTCAGGAGTAAACCATGTTAAGTTAAGAAGTAAATCATCTGACTGAAGAGCATGGAGTCCTCATTTTCTAAGAAAATGAGGACTCCAGGCTCTTCTATTAGGTGATTTACCTCTTAACTTTGCCTGTTTTACTCCTGAACCAGCTTCTTAGTATAGGCCCCTGGACAGAGCAAGTTCTGATTTATTATCAGGTTGTATTGTCTTTACACTATTTCCAGTACTAATACTACTAGTTACTATAGTCACTGTTATTACACTTTTTTTGAGCGGAGATCTTGAATAAGTTAACGAAGACTGTAGATGGCGTGAAAAGGAGTCATTCCACTCATTTAATAATGCGAAACTAACAGTGGTCGAAACATTGCACTGAGTCACGCAGCCAGGATGCAAACCCCTGAGAAAATGAATAGCGCCATCACACCTTCCCCTGACCTCAGGGCTGATGAGAAGTGCTATTTAATTGTCACTTAGTCAAGCCACAAGATCACGATAAGCCTCAGCCAGAGAAGTTGCCTTAGATGACTTATTTCCTCCATTTCAAGTGCACAACGTAGTAATTAATGGATAACTTCAACCAATTTCAATATGCTGTTGTATTGGTCACGCTACCCTTGACTTGTCAGTACCCGGTGATGCTGCATTTTTCGACTCGGCCCTTTCCGACATCTGAGCTATTCTGATGGGGCAGATTTTGTTTACATTAAAGACTTTCTTAATATAGGCCTACTCCAAATATTATCCCAAAAGTTATCGCTGTTTGCTAGTAGTCTGCTGATGTTGCATAACCTTTTGAATGTTATTGGGAATAAATCAAGATGTTTTTTTGAAATGTAAACAAACACCTGCCCCCATTACAATGACCAGGATCTTGGAAAAGGCTAAAGAAAAATATAAAAAAAATCTCAGGTACTGACAAGTTCAGGATAGAGTGAGCATTACAACTAACTGCATGTCGAAATTGGCCGAAGTTATCCTTTAAGATCACACAAGTTATAGCAGCTGGATGAGCATCTCATTAAGTCTGTCAGGAGGTTAACTCAAGTCGCTGTTGAACCATCTAGCTAGTAGAGTAGAGTACTTTTCTTAATCCCGAAGGAAGTTAAGGTGTCTGTCAGCCTACATAAATGCACAAATACAGAGCATATACAAATAAAAGACCTTATACACATAATTGTACTACAGTAAAAGTATAGCACACCTGTGAGTACCACCACACATGCTTAACAAAAGTGGAGTAGTGGCATTACATATAGCTTAACAAAATAAATAATTGAGTAATTAATGTAGGTCATGGTTTCTCATGGTAAAATTTGGGATGTGAACCCCTGACCTGAGGGATTCCTGATGTTGTGTGTCTTGTGATCTGCCCTGCAGTGGAACAGGCGTAATGAGAAGGGCGAGACGTGTCTGCACAGGGCCTGCATCGACGGCAACCTGCGGCAGGTGAAGCTGCTGTTGGAACAGGTGAGTAGAGTAGGCCCAAAGCCCACCACATAACAGCATGCAATACCTCTAACAATATTTAGAAATATAGCCAAGTGTTTTTCTTCTCACTGATTTGTCGGTGTGTGGGGGGGCGTGGCTTTGGGCATGGCGGGCTTCTTCACATTTGTTGATATTCAATGAGATGACTGCACAGAAATGTTTTACTTGTGTGCGATAATTCATTCATTTTCGCGATACGCATATTGACACTCTTGATATCGCGATTTCGATACATTTTTGATATATTGTGCAGCCCTACTCCACGGTGTGGCAGGAGGAGACACCAGCATGGAGGGGTTTAACAAAGTCAAAGCCAGCTTTATTGTCAATATCTTCATGTACTACTAGACCTACAAATGCATCAAAATGACAGGTGTCATTGCTTGATTAGCTTGGTTTGTTAATGGGATTAATCCTGATGGGATTAATAAAGTTTTCTGAGGAGCTGTTTCCACGTAGCTGGATATTTTTATATGTGGATATTTTTTTCTCCTGGTTGCATTGGTTTTGGCCTTCCGTTTCCACGTAGCAGATATTTAAAATCCAGATATAAAAAAGCAGGAGAAAAAATATCCCATTTAGGGGGGTAAAATGCATTTGTTACAATGGATTTATTTTTATCCACATGTTGCGTTTACACCTAAACAGGAGAAAAAAAATACCCTGTTAAAAAAATATCCTGCTACGTGGAAACAGCACCTGAATCTGAATCTGAATCTAATGGGCCATGGTGATTTTTGAATGAAGGAAGCGAAGGACATCACTCTTCAGATTTTTTCTTTGTTTATTCGCCCACAAACGTTTTGGGCAGAGCCCTTCTTCAGCGAGTCTCTGCCCGAAACGTTTGTGGGCGAATACACAAAGAAAAAATGTGAAGAGTGCTGTCCTTCGCTTCCTTCATTCATTTATGTTTTATGTGGGATTCAGCACCCAGTTAAGAACTGTTACAATAGCCTATTTAGGCGATAGTGTGAGCGCGTCTTCTCTACTTTTGAAGTTCCATGGTGGTTCATGACATTTTCACCTGTCTGATCCCTGTAGGGACACCCGGTCAACCCCAGGGACTACTGCGGATGGACCCCTCTCCATGAGGCCGCCAACCACGGCCACCAAGGTAGAGCTCTCGCCCACTAAAAAACACACACACACACACACACACACACACACACACACACACACACACACACACACACACACACACACACACACACACACACACACACACACACACAGACACACCAGAAAGAGAGAGAGACCTGGCCAGCAGTAGGTTCCTTACCTACATGTTACAAATGATAATTGACTCTGTCATACATTTGGGGGAGAGGGTGA
The DNA here is from genome assembly GCF_034702125.1 of Engraulis encrasicolus. NCBI lineage: Eukaryota > Metazoa > Chordata > Actinopteri > Clupeiformes > Engraulidae > Engraulis > Engraulis encrasicolus. Next base: position 32,906,905 of record NC_085875.1, read on the forward strand.
GTGAGAGGAAGAGAGGGCGCTGCGGCCCGATGCTTCAATTTTTGAGCCACGCAACCAAACGTTGGCCAAAAAGGTGCTGAAGTTGCGGGAAATAGCGATGATTGGTTAAAGTTGAGATATCGCACAGAATTCGTGAGGATTCACTGAAGTTGAACCAAACACACACACACACACACACACACACACACACACACACACACACACACACACACACACACACACACACACACACACACACACACACACACACACACCACCCTCCTAGAGGTTCATGAAACTCAACCTTGCAACTTTTTCCCATCCCTCCAGAGGTTGTTGGCATGCTGCTGGAGCGGGGCGCAAACATCAACGACCCCGGCGGCCCCATGTGCGATGGCGTCACGCCGCTCCACGATGCCCTGAGCTGCGGACACTTCGCTGTGGCCCGACTGCTGGTGGAGAAGGGGGCCTCCGTTAAAGTGCGAAATGCCAAGGTAGGATATAACACACCTGTATACGAGTTCACTTGTCTTGCTTTCAATTTCTCTTAAACTTTTTTTAAATTTAAGTCTGAAAAAAACCTCAAAAAAGCATAAACTGTTTGCAGGGGGACTTGCACACAGAATGACAAACTCAATTTTTTTTCAAATTGTGTTTTTTTCCTTAGCCTTAAAGTAAAAAAAAAACATGAAAAAGTAGAGGGCTGGAGGGCTGCGGCGTTCAAGTGGTAAAACTGATGGTGGTTTGAAGATGCTCTTTGGCCAAGACGTAGAAAATATTTAAAAAAAGGCAGGACGCCAAGGCACTCTTCTAAGATAAAACCGCTTTATTAACAAGGCTAGTTCATGTTTGAACTTAAATGATTAAAAATACTGCCACTGCCAACATGTTTCGGCCGCTACAGGGCCTTCATCAGGGCACAAGGTGAATCAAGCAGTGTAGCACACAAGAGTCTCAAACACACTAATCAATCAGCTGATTGACTCAAGGTGACGTAGGCGGAGTCTGCTCCTTGAGTCAATCAGCTGATTGATTAGTGTGTTTGAGACTCTTGTGTGCTACACTGCTTGATTCACCTTGTGCCCTGATGAAGGCCCTGTAGCGGCCGAAACATGTTGGCAGTGGCAGTATTTTTAATCATTTAAGTTCAAACATGAACTAGCCTTGTTAATAAAGCGGTTTTATCTTAGAAGAGTGCCTTGGCGTCCTTTTTTTTTTTAAAAAAAAACATGATCTGTCTGAAATTCTGTGTGCGAGTCCCCCCTGCAAAAAGATTATTGGGTGCACAGCCCTGAAAAGGTGTTGCACGACATCACAGTTTTGTGTCCGGGATGATGGTGGACACCTACAGTGTGTTAAGCCACAAGATCATAGTCAAGTTTAGCCACTTCTAATGATGAACTAACACTACTCTCTGCACAGCATCAGTCAGAAACATCACACAGACCAACAATTTATAACTTGGCTTCGTAGAAAAAAGAGAGAAGTACTGCACACTCCCGAGTTGCAGAAATGATCTTTTATTGTGACAATGTTTCGTCCTATCAGCCTTCCTCAGGTTACGTGACCTGAGGAAGGCTGACAGACCGAAACATTTAAAGATAATTTCTGCAACTGGGGAGTGTGCGGCACTTCTCTCTTCTTTCAAGTGTTTTACAGGTTGCCAACACCTAATTTTCTGGTGTGTGTTTTGCACCTCCACTCATTAACTTGGCTTCATAAACATCTGGTTTACCCAGTTTTCTGTTCAGCTAGCTAGCTTTTTTGGTCTTATGGCCTTATGGTGGGCAGAATCATGTAGCAGTTTTCTTTAGAATGGTTTAATACAGCATCTACAGCATCTGCTCATTTACCTATCTACATATTTTCTCTATTCCGTCTAGTTTCGTCTTTTGTCCTCTTGCTATTCTTTTTTGTTTCTGTCTCTCTTTTCTACTTCACTTTTTATTTTCATCTATAACATTGCCTTGTATGATATTGTGCTATACAAATACAGTTATTATTATTATAAATTGCAAGGTGCAGTTATCTGCTGCTCATCCTCTTCATGCCAGCTTGTACTGGAGGTTAAACCTGTGGTGAGGGATGGCAGTTGGCCTAATTTGCTCAGTGTCTGTCTGACTCATATCAGCCTTTTATATGGTCATAGTGGTTATTCTCATGCTGTTCTCATTGTCAGACTTACACACACACACATACACACACACACATACACACACACACATGCACACGCACACGCACACGCACACGCACACGCACACGCACACACACACATACACACACATTCTGACACTGATCAGGTTTGAACTATCTTTTGCAAGTCAAGTAGGTTTTTATTGTCAATTTCTTTACATGCACTGGTCATACAAAGAATTTGAAATTACATTTCTTGCTTTCCCATACAGACATAGACTAATCTAGGTAAGGACATAGACAGTATAGACATACACAGTACTTATACATGGACTTAAGACAGTATGGACATAGACAGTGCTCATACAGACATTTAAAGTGCAAGACTGGACAACAGAAGACTTGTAGAGGACATACATTAAGAGGTAATTGTTGTGCTTTTGTGCTTTTCCTAAAAAGTCCTTTATAGCGTTCTGACATAGTAATAGTAGCATTTTGAAGAAAAATAAATATTAAAAAGGTCTATCAAGTACACCAGCAGCTGTGTGTGTGTGTGTGTGTGTGTGTGTGTGTGTGTGTGTGTGTGTGTGTGTGTGTGTGTGTGTGTGTGTGTGTGTGTGTGTGTGTGTGTGTGTGTGTGTGTGTGTGTGTGTGTGTGTATGTGTGTGTGTGTGTGTGTGTGTGTGTGTGTGTGTGTGTGTGTGTGTGTGTGTGTGTGTGTGTGTGTGTGTGTGTGTGTGTAGTGCAGGTAGAAGGTGTGTGTTTAGTGCAGGTAGAAGGTGCTGTGTGTGTGTGTGTGTGTGTGTTTAGTGCAGGTAGAAGGTGCGGTGTGTGTGTTTAGTGCAGGTAGAAGGTGCTGTGTGTGTGTGTGTGTGTGTGTTTAGTGCAGGTAGAAGGTGCGGTGTGTGTGTGTGTGTGTGTATGTGTGTGTGTGTGTGTGTGTGTGTTAGGTAGGTAGAATGTGTGTGTGTGTGTGTGTTTGTGTGTGTATGTGTGTTAGGTAGGTAGAATGTGTGTGTGTGTGTGTATGTTTGGGTTTAGTGCAGAAAGTGCAGTGTGTGTGTGTGTGTGTATGTTTGGGTTTAGTGCAGAAAGTGCAGTGTGTGTGTGTGTGCGCGCATGTTTTGAGGTAGTGCAGGTTGAAAGTTCAGTCACAAATATAGTAGTGCAGGTGGAATGTTCAGTCGCAGATATGGTGGTGGGGGATGGGGGGGGGGGTTGTCAGTGGCCTTGCTGGCTAGAGGCTGACCGTGGAGGGAGAGTGGGTTGAGTGTTCAGTATCTTGATCGCTTGGTGGGAGTAATGAATAATGCAAAGGAGTAATGAATAATGTTTGATCCAATGATGAACCCAAGTGTGTGTGCGTGTTTAGGGTGATACTCCGGTGGACAGTCTTCGTCAGTGGTACAGGACGTACAGCAGAGAGTTGGACCCCAGCACCAAGCAGGAGTGCTCTGACACGGAGAGGCTGCTGAAGAAGGCCCTCGCAGGAGGAGGTATGAGGGGGAGGGGTATGACTATGAGCACACTGTTATATCTGCATGTAACGAAATAAAGACACCGGTTTATTCCGCATGCCATGCTCTTTATTCACTGAACCTTTACCACACTCCAGAGCCCCACTTGATGGCCACCGCGGGCGTCACGTGACCTTACCAGAGAGAGTAGAGAGAGAGAGAGAGGGAGAGAGAGAGAGGTTCCATTGGCCCATTGTTTCCGGGTTCTATTATTGCAAGGGGGAGGGGGGGGAATCCCCCCTTAGGCAGACCTAGGCAGACCTAAGGACTGTTCTATTCAATGCTAGGAGTATTATGACACGCCCCTTTAGGCAGACCGCAACCTAGTCATGTTAGGTGCCCATAGAAACCCATTATGTTGGCATATCTCTATATAGTTAAAGAATCTCTGACCTTACCGTAACACCCCTAATAGGCCACAAGTTTAAACATGAACCAAACACCACACACACACCATTTGTAGACACACACAGTACAAAACCCGAGTTCACCAACATTCACACAAGCACGTGACCAGTTTCAGTACAGTGGATCCTCAAAAAAGAGAGACTATGACGTCAGTGCATTTCTTAGTTTGATTCAGAGGTTTGAGGGGATTGTAGTTGACGGTGCCTTTCTCTCTCTGTTACCCCCTCTTCTCTCCTCTCTCTCTCCCTCTCTCTCTCTCTTTTCTTTCTCTATTTATTTATTTATCTTCTTTCTTTCTTTCTCTCTCTTTCTTTCTTTCTTTCTTTCTTTCTTTCTTTCTTTCTTTCTTTCTTTCTCTCTTTCTTTCTCTCTCTCTTTCTTTCTCTCTTTCTTTCTCTCTTTCTTTCTCTCTCTCTCTCTCTCTCTCTCTCTCTCTCTCTCTCTCTCTCTCTCTCTCTCTCTCTCTCTCTCTCTCTCTCTCTCTCTCTCTCTCTCTTTCTTTCTTTCTCTCTTTCTTTCTTTCTCTCTCTCTCTCTCTCTCTCTCTCTCTCCCTTTCTCTCCCCCCCCTCCTCCTCCAGTGGTCGCTGCACCAGTCATCCCTAGGCCCCAGGCTCCGCTGTTGGACAGTCAGCTGTTTGATGCGGAGAACTCTGAGCCGCTCCTGTCCTCCATGCAGCGCTCCCCGCCACCTCGTCCCAGGAGCCCCGAGCGTCGTCAAGCCCCGCCCAGCACACAGCGCAGGCAGCCAACCAGCGCGGCCCGGCGCCACAGAGGGACGGAGGACGCCATTTTGTTTGGGGTACTAATGCCGGAGCCGCGGCTCCATCATCACTCTTATCGGTAGAATGTTTGCAGGCGACCCAGCTATTGTCCGAATCTCATCAACACTGACCATTGCTTAATTTGGCGTAGTAGTCTCAGGTCACCGTTTAAAGATTTTGAACGAAGTGGATGAATTTACCCTTTTTTTTCCCGATTGATTTCAGTGCCTGTTCATTCACATTGAGTGCAAATCAACACGGAGGGCTTGACATGGTCAGTTTGTGGAGGAATATTTGAGGAATATTTTCTGGGGCGGAAAAACGCAGGGATTCCATATGAGGTTCCACAGCCGTGGTCTGTCTGTGCTCTTTAATATAATGCATTAAAAAAGTATAAACACACAAATTCATCAGTGTGTGTGTATCTTAAAGGATATTTAGCCCTGTTCTGACTTGTCTGCAATGCAATGCAGGGGCCTCTTGTTTGGCTATTTAGAAATTTGCTTCTTTAGAATTACTGTCTATATAGGCATGTCTGATACCACGCTGAGCATTTGTTTTCAAAAATGTGCAACTCACCAAGTGGTTAATGCGTTTTTTTATGTTTTGTTTGGCATTTTGAAAGATTCAAGAGCAGAGATTGACAAGGCGTTTATCCACTGCAGGCTGAGAGCAGCTCCTCAGATCAAAGCGACTGTGAGGAGCCCATCAGTCCCCTGCGGCCCGTCAGGCCCAGACTACGTTTCCCAGCAGCCCCGTCACCTCCACAGGTTACCAGACCTGAGGAGGAGGAAGAGGAGGAGGAGACTGCTCCCGTTGCCATGCCCACCCGGGAGCCACCCCCCACCACAGCCACGTCCAGCACCTCCTCCGGCCTCTCCTCCGGGAGAGAGGAGTACCGCCAGGCCATCAAGAACCTGGGCAGCGCCCAGAACCGCCTCCTCTCCCAGAGCCTATCGGAGCCCGCGTTCAGCAGCACGCCGGCCCTGTCGGCCAATGAGAGGGCAGCCCTGGTGCCGGAGAACGAGTACCTGGCAGACGATTGGCTGGAGGATGACCTGGGGGAGATGCAGCCCAAGAAGAAGAGGAAGATGGGGCCCGAGCCGGAGAGGAGGAGGGAGAGCAGCAGCAGCGGAGGAAGAGGAGGAGGTGGAGGTGGTGGTGGTGGTGGTGGAGGAGGTGGTGGTGGTGGTGGTGGTGGAGGAGGTGGTGGTGGAGGACAGTCGGCCAATCAGATGAGCTGGTCCTCAACCGGGTCCACTTTCTCGGCCTCCACTTCCTCTGAGTCCTCCAACAGGGGTGGGCAGCACTTACTCACACCACACACTTTTTTTTTCATTTTTAACACCAGTGCACTTCACACTCTCGTTCACAGCCAACCCTCCCAGTATCACACCAACATCCTCCCAGGGAGGGGTGCGAAATGTGTTGTTAGTAACCATTAGTCATGTGCTGTTGCAAGCCTCAAAGTGCAGAACATGTGGTCAGTCAGACATACTCATGAGCCTTACATCCTTGTCACAAACTTCTACTAATGGTCCGGCGGTGTCTATGTTGAGTCAAATACAGGCATACACTACACAGGCTTTACTTACAAGAATAAAATACAGAACATACTGAATGGTTTAATGTGTTGATTAGTTGTGTACATGTCACAATATAAGACACTTGGTCAGTACGTTAGTTTGTCCATTTGTCGGTTGTGAAGAAAAGAGAACTGATTAATTTCTTTGAGAGTTTGTACGACTTTCTGGACCTGAGGTTGCAGTGCGCTCGTTGATTACTTGAGTACATGCAACACTATAAGACACATGGTCAGGATGTTAGTTTGTCCATTCGTCTGTTGTCTTTGAGAGTTTGTGTCTACATAGTATTGACAATGTCTCTGGGCCTGTGGTTGCAGTTCGCTCGTCCTCCAGCAGGGGTCTCTCCCTGAAGCGGAGCCAGGCCAAGGCGGCGCGGCAGGTGAAGATGACCCAGCTGTCCGGCATGGTGATGCTGGGACGCCGCGAGGTCAGCAGGTCCCCCAGCCCCACCATCCCGCCGGACGACGAAGCCCTGCCCTTTACCACACCGCACCACCAGCATCAGCACCAGAACCAGAAACAGCACCAACATCACCAGCATCAACATCAGCACCAACACCAGCTCCAGCACCACTCACTACCAGCCAGGGTGAGGCCATACACAGACACCATATTTAGTTTAAAAAAAGCCACACTCTCGTGTGTAATTCTTGTTTAATCTAGTGGGTGAGTATGACAGACAGACGTTTTGGCCTAAGCCTCGTTCAGCGTCTTACACAGACGCCTACACCTAGGGATTAATGAAGTTAATGATTCTGCGGTGTTGGATGGCAGTCTGAGGGACTAATGTATGCACAGTGTGGAATATGGTTGTACAATTGAGTAGTTTATGTTTGTGGTTGCAGCATTGTAGAAATGCAAGTTCAGACTTTAGGACATGCATTCATGTTAAGACAATCTGGGCATTTTGAGTTTGAGTGCCATTCTCTAAGACTGCATTGCAGCATAGGAAGTATGTAGAAGTATAAATGTATCAGTTGTGTATGTTTCTCTTCCATCCTGCTGCTTCTCCAGACTCCTGCGCCGGCCTTTGCCCCTGCGATGCCTGCACCAATCAGAATGAGAGTCAGGGTTCAGGACAACGTGTTCCTCATTCCCGTTCCACACAGGTTTGTCACCCCCCCCCCATCTTCTTCTTCTTCATCATCAACAACTTCTTTCTCTTCTTCTTGTTCATCTTCTTCATCATCTTCTTTTTCTTTTTTTCTTCATCTTCTTCGTCATCATCTTTGTGGTGTACATGTGACAAAACATTATTTATTTTTTTAAACCTTAACAATGTCACACATACACCACATCCTTGGCTGACGACTACCACTATTGATGGGCATGCTTGACACTTGCTGCTGCGGCAGGGGAGGGGGTGGGACTGTGTGTGGGTAGCGAGGTGTGTGCTGTTTGCCGCCCGCCGAGGGTACACGCATTCTTAGGTCTCCATTGTCGGAAAACCCACAGAGGATTAGAAGTGAGACTGTGAAAAAGGACAATATTGTGCATGTCAAGGTTGTAATATGTCAATGGTAGCTAAGAAGACTATTGACAAATGAACTAGCTGAACTGTCAATGCTTTACTATACGTATGTATGGCCATACCACAGTTCTTACAGTACATCTTCACACGCATGTTCTAGTCAGTGTTTTGTGATGTTGCGTGTTGACAGGAGCCTCTTTCCGGTAGCATAGCCGAGTTCTCCATGTCCCAATACATGCTGAAGTGTATGGCCTCAGCTGTCCCTGTTGCCATCCTCTAATACATTTTCCAGTCATTAGTGTGTTGTGATGGTTTGTGTGTGTGTGTGTGGGCGTGCGTGTGTGGGCGCTTATGTTGGCTGACGTGTGTGTCCCTCCTCCTCTGCCCTGCAGCATAGCTGAGTCCTGCACAGTGTCCTGGCTGTGCGAGCAGGCTGCCCAGAGGTACTACCAGACCTGCGGCCTCCTGCCACGCCTCTCCCTGCAGAAAGAGGGCGCTCTCCTGGCCGCGCAGGACCCCCTCCTGGCCGTCCTGCACACCAACGAGGAGGTCAGAGACCCGAGAAGGGCCAGGGGGATAATAATGCAATCTTTTTTTAGAAAGTGTGCTCAACTCCCAACTGTTTCTTACAAGGTCCTCGGGTGTGAGCAAACAGCAAAGTTCATGTTAAGTAAAAAAGCCGCACCCGAGAGTGCGGATAATAATATAATATCAGTACTTTTTGAAAGCATGAATTAAATGAATTTATAATAGAAAAAATACTTTTGAAGGATGATACAATAACAATACCTTTAAAAGGATAAAAGGGCATTTATTTCATTTTGCTATCACGAGACAGAGATGTCATGTTGATAACCAGAACATTTAAAAAAAAAACTTTTTTCATCACTAGCCAAATTTGCTAGTAGATGTTCATTCTTAACAGCCAAACATACACACTATCAGTCATCGTGACTAGTAGGTTCTCTTTTTAATTGCGAAACTGAATTTTCACCAGCTTTTGGCCGGTTGGCTGGTGTTAAGATAGAGCCCTGTTAACAACACAAATGCACAACGATAGTATGAATGTATTTTTCCCTGCTGATAGTTTGTTTTGTAATGCCACTAGTAGAGTCTGGATGGCAGAATGGATTCTCTGATTACATCCAGACTGTTCTGTTTACCATAGCAATAGGTCTTGTTTTGTGGGGTGTTTTTTTGCGTGTTGTTGATAGTGTGTTTGTGTGTGTGTGTTGTGTTGTTCAAGTTCAAGAGTTTATTTGCCATGTCAACAAAGTTAATAGTTCTGTTTATGTGCATGGTGTTGAATGTGTTGTGTTGATTGCTGTGTGTGTGGTGTTGAATGTGTTGTGTTTGTGTGTTGATTGCTGTGTGTGTGTGTTGAATGTGTTGTGTTGTGTTGTGTTCTGTTTGTGTGTGTGGTGTTGAATGTGTTGTGTTGATGTGTGTTGATTGCTGTGTGCATGGTGTTGAATGTGTTGTGTTGATTGCTGTGTGTGTGGTGTTGAATGTGTTGTGTTTGTGTGTTGATTGCTGTGTGTGTGTGTTGTGTAGGTGCTGGCTCAGGTGTGTTCGTGGGACCTGCCCCCTCTGCCTGAGCGCTACCAGAAGGCCTGCCGCAGCCTGGCTGTGGGTGAGTGTCCTGTCCTGTCCTGTCCTATTCCGCACAACCAGCCTCTCAATCAAAAGTGTAGGTTTGGTTTGGAAAGTGGTGGGGACATTAAATATGACTAATTGTCCAGATACTATTTTTGCATTATATTTGTGAAAAAGAGATGGGGACAAGCTACTGTAGGTTTATCTCAAAGATGGACATGACCCCACCATCCACACCTAAAATTACGCCCATGCTCTCAATTTCCTGCAGCCCTCTGTCACTAGCCTGATAAACCAGCCTAAATGTGAGACCGGAGTAATTTAGTCTGGCCCCGATGAACAATACCTCGGAAGATTGTTGATGAGAACAACCTGTTCTTTTTTTCAAACCGCGCCAGCACTCTGACCAATCGGTGATCTTTGCCATTGATGTGCTTTCCCAACGGTGTTGCGAGGTTCGTCGTCACTCCCTCAAAAGCCCGCCCGCTTTGATTAAAAACAAATCGCTGCGTTTTGATTGGTTTTGCCAGACTCAGGGCACAGCGTTCAAAGGTTCTCAGATCCGAGGTCAGACCTACTTGCTATCTGAAAAACGTAGGCGTCCAGCGAGTGGTGCTGGTTTACCAGGCTACTCTGTCACCAGATGAGCAAACATTTACGAGCAAATCAGATGGAGGTTAAACCATACCACAAAAAAATTGTCATTACATCTGCTGCACTAGAGGGACATGAGGATGTTTTTTAACTTCAGTAAACTGACAAGCTGTGGCGATGAGCACAGAACATTAGAATGCAACATTTTGTTCTCAGATACTTCTCTCGTAAGCGGTTATGGCATCAGACTTGTAGCCCAAAGGTTGCCAGCTCGACTCCCGACCCGCCAGGTTGGTGGGGGAGGGGGGGGGGTGGGGTGAGTAATTAACCAGTGCTCTCACCCATCCTCCTCCATGACTGAGGTACCTTGAGCATGGTANCGTCCCGCCACACTGCTCCCTTGGGGAGCCATTGAGGGCTGCCCCCTTGCACAGGTGAGGCATAAATGCAATAGTGTTTTGTGCAGTGTTCACTTGTGTGCTGTGGAGTGCTGGAGTTGGAGTTTCCCAGTTGGGCTTTCACTTTCACTTCATGTGGAAGAGACCCAAACCTTACATGGACATCTGCTCAGAGCCACGTACTGTACACCCCCTAATGCCAAAATGCCAATGGCTTTGCTCAAAAATGGACTGCGCTCAAAATTGACTTCACTTAAGAATAGTTTATCTATAGCTGTTTATTAAAAGTGCGATTGACGGCAGCAAGTGATGGCATGATGTTGCTTTCTAACCGCATAGAACCGTGGTCTGGGCCCTGCCGTGGCCAACCGGTAGGGTACTCGTCTGCCATGCGGGCTGACCCGGGCAGGGCTGATAGTATTCAGGCTCCATGCCTGATTTCAGGCTTGTCAGAGTTTGCAAAATTAAAAACATTGATAATAATTAGCCATTAGGTTATTCTTATCTCAGAAAGTGTTACAGGTTTAGGGTTTTCTTCTACTATCAGGCTTGAATAATGTCAAAATAGGCCTACGTTACGTCACTATGCAGTATCTTGTCATCGTCGTTAGAGCAGGGGAAAAAGTTCAGGCTCAGGATTTTTTTTTCACTATCACCCCTGACCCGGGTTCGATTCCTGGCCCGGGTCCTTTGCCGACCCCTCCCCATTCGCTTCCTGTCCACCTCTCAAACTGTCCTATCATCAATAAAGTCGTAAAAGACCAATAAAATACAGCAGAGAAGGAATGGAAGCACAATGCATATTAAAGGTGCAGCTGAATTAATCTTCTGTTATGATCAATGCATTGCGATGATTAATTGCCGTGCATTAACTAACCACGACACTGAGCACTTGTGTAGAGATATGAGCTCTTCACACATCTGCCTGACCACATCTTCACAAGAAACCAGCGGGGGTGTGGGTATCAACTTTGTTGGCGGCTTTGGTGTGACTGCCATTGACTTCCTTTCCACTGTGCTGTCACACATCTATTTGTCATTTGCCTCCTGTTACTGTGGAAAGGCTGCATAATTTTACACCATGTTGAACCATTTTTCATTTTGATAGGGCAGTCAGTCTTTGCATTTTAATATTGGTGTATGGTCTTATGTGTGTACATTTTTTTAATGTCAAATATGTGTGGCTGTCCTGGTTTGTATATGCCTTTATAAGGCAGTGTGAACTGTTTTTCACATTTATGTGCATAGGGCTTTGTGTGCGAGTATTCATGCTTGCCTGTGTGCGTGTGTCTGTGTTTGTGCTTATGTATTCATCATAAGTGTCTTGTATATGCCAGTATGCAGATGAGTTTGGGGTGTATGCACATACAGTATGTGTGCTTGAGTTCACTTATATTCTTTGTGCTTTTTCTGTGTGTGTATGTGTGTGTGTGCGTGTGCGTGTGTGTGTGTGCATGCTTGTGTGTATGTGTGTGTGTGCGTGTGCGTGTGTGTGCGCGTGCGCGTGCGGGTGTCCTCGTCTGTCCCTCCAGAGGAGAGTGCCCGTGTGTTGCGTCTGTGTGAGGTGCAGGATGGGGGCTCCTCGGTGAGCGTGTGTGGCCTGAGTCTCTCTCCCCCGGCGCTGGCCCCCCTCCTCCGGGCCCTCAAGCTCCAGGCCAGCCTCACCGAGCTCCGGCTCTCAGCCAATCGCCTCGCAGACGCGCTCCTGCCTGAGCTGATGGCCGCCGTGGCAACCATGCCCAAGCTCCGCCTACTGGACGTCTCGGCCAATCTGATCACCGGGGAGGGACTGAAGAAGGCAGCCGATTCGCTGGATGGGAAGAGTCAGCCTGCCTTCCCAGTGAGTTACCCGGGAGTGTAGGGGAGTTAGTGGGCCACAGCACTCTTGGCAGTACCATCGATGAGTGGATGGATTTGGATTTGAATTATCTTTTTTTGTTAATTATCTCATTATTAACTATCCTTTTTTTAAAAAGAATCATTTTTTGCCATGACAGTGGAGGAGAGACAGGAAATGAGTGGGGAGAGAGATGGGGAAGGATCTCGTAGCGTAGTAATCCAGTGCCCTACCGTTAGGCCACAGCAGGGCCTATTAATTATCCTTTTAGTGTTTTTTTCTTTCTGCTGTGGCCTAATGGTTAAGGGGGTCTTTAGATCCATTTTCGAGGCCCTACCGTGGCTGATATGGTAGGGCACTTGTCTACTACGCGGCCGACCCGGGTTCGATTTCCGACCTGGGTCCTTTGCCGGCCCTTCCCCATCTCTCTCTCCCAACTTACTTCCTGTCTCTGCTTCACTGTCCTGTCTGAGAAAAAACAATAAAGGCTTGTAAAGCCTCTATCATCTGCTAATGCAAACTTGCCCAAGTGAGTACATTCGAAACCACATCTGTGGTCGAAACACCAAGCTCATCAACTTCACCCCACATTGTCTTACCAGTAAGGGCTTGGGTGAGACCTGTTTCGCAGGTCCACCTGGGAGGTCGGCCAATGCAAGCTTGTTTGACACCACCCACCGACAGCTTTAATCTGTGTCTGATCTGTAGGCCTACTTCATGCATTTCAGTATATTGATGATGGCGCAGAGTTGGTGTTGCCTATAAAAGGCAGCACAGTTAGGGTGGACTCTGTCTCTCCAAATAAGGAATATACATCCTGGTAGGCTAGAAGCTATCGAGCCAGCCTTCAACTAAACACAACTGCTGACATACATACGGTACATCACTCGTTGGACTTCAACTTGAAAAGACATGACTCAGTACGACATCTTGGTTGGCTTGGTGGTTGGTGCTGTTTTACAGGCTGCATGACCATAGTCAAGGTCTTGGATATAAACGCCCAAAATATATTTTTAAAAAGTCTATCTTACCACTCACTAAACCTCACTCTCTTCCTCCTCCTCTTCCTCTTCCTCCTCCTCCTCCTCCTCCTCCTCCTCTCGGGTTTCCTCTCTCTGGAGAAGCTGGGTTTGAGCATGAACACTCTTGGTACTCTCTACACCTCATTCTCTTCACCTCTGCTCTCCTCTCCCCCATCCTCCTCCTCCTCCTTCTCCTCCGATATGTCTCCCCAGTCTCTGGAGGAAGAATATTGACATGTACCCTCTGTCTCACCACTCTCAACACCTCTGCTCTCCTCCTCCTCCTCTTCCTCTAGATTTCCTTAGCATTTGGAGGATGGATATTGATGTCTCTCTCTCTCTCTCTCTCTCTCTCTCTCTCTCTCTCTCTCTCTCTCTCTCTCTCTCTCTCTCTCTCTCTCTCTCTCTCTCTCTCTCTCTCTCTCCCCATCCTTCTCCGTCTCCCTCTCCCTCGTGTGTTTTTCCCCAGTGTTTGGAGGAGTTGGATCTGAGCATGAACCCGCTGGGTGATGGTCATGCTCAGTCTCTGTCGTGCCTGCTGTCCTCCTGCCCGGTGCTGGCCTCTCTCTCCCTGCAGGGCTGTGGCCTCACCGCTCGCTTCCTCCAGCAACATCGCCTCCTGCTGGCCAGCGCCCTCGCCGGTAAACACTCCACAGCCCAGCCCACTCCCATGTCACTCCATAGCATAGCATTCCCATCCTAGTCTATATACCCTGCCACCCTTTCCTCTCTCAAACCAAAGTTTTGTACAGCGTTCTTGCATGTCCTCTCTCCTTTCCACCCTCTCAACTCCTTTGATGCTATGCTGTGTATGTATTTTTCACCACCATTAATTTGTGAGTATTAATTATGACTAGGGAAATTACACATAAAGACGTGGATCTTCTCCATGGCTGCCATTTCTAATAATGGATATATTTAGCGGCAAAACCCCCGTCACTAGTTAGCAACGGTGTTGTCGAGAAACGCACCCCTGACCAAGTTAGCAACTTAGTGGGTTGCAAATGGGAAATTGCATTGCAACCAAGTAAATTGCTAACTGGTTATCAACAGTGCTTTTCAGGAAACAGGATCCAAACCAGTAAATATTAGTTTATTACTATATCAAATTTGTGGGCAGCATAGTGGCAATATACCTGCTTTGGCCACAATCTTACATACAATCTTTACCTTTTAAAGAGGCTGCCTTTTCATTGGTTTCTGCTCCTGACTTGTGTTCTCCTGGATGCAGGCACTGGTCACCTGAGGTCCGTGTCCCTCTCCCATAATGCACTGGGCTCCACTGGCTTTGAGCTGGTGCTGAAGACGCTGCCTCTGCACTGCCTCTCCCACCTCCACCTCTCGGCCGTCTGCAAGGGGCCGGCCGACCAACCAGCCCTGGAACTGCTGGTCACCCTCCTCACTCAGGTATAGTAGGCCTACCACGTCTGAACGTATGGGGTGAGGTATGGTACTACTCTGTTAAACATGGCAAGCCAGTTAAAAGGATATGGTAAGTTGCCCTGCTGCCTTAAGTTTGTAAGCTCAAGACTTGACTCAACTCCAGGCTTTCTCAAGTTGAGTGAACTTACAAACTTAAGACAGCAGGGCAACCTACAGTTTTTACATGTACAGGTATCTGGCTACAGTATTTTACAGTGTACGTCTGAAGGTATGGAGTGATGAGTCTGCACACTCATAACCTGAAGAAGACAATAGTCAAAACGTAATCCTGCCATGATTTTTTTTTTTTTATCAAAGAAAAAGGGATTCTAAGTGTGAGGACTCCTCACTCAGCCTTTGTCCTGCTCCTTATTCTGGGATGTGCACAATTTCCAACCTCAACTGATAGTAGGCCGGCCAAAGATTCTAGAGTGCTGTGCACACGATTGGTCTGTGTAGATTCTCATTCATTCCAGTTATGCTACTTGAGTTGTGAGTAACTGGACGTCTTCTTGCGTTTCATAGGCATTTCAATCCTTATCTAAGAGACTGGTTTAGTGGATGTAACAGGGAAAGTGTTTATACTTGCTGGCTGTTTGCTGCCGTAAAATGTTGCTGCTGTAAAAATGTTCATGAGGAGGTGTGAATGTACAATATCATGGGCCTAAATTGTAAGTCTTGTAAGAATCCTGGCGTGTGCGTGTGCGCGTGCGTCGTTTTAATTATTTATCTCTTCATAGGGTGACTGTGCCCTTACCCATCTCGGTTTGGCCAGCAATGGATTAACCGACCACAGCATCGCATCACTGTCCAGGTCTGTCTGCAGTCACCACTGAACTCTGCTCCACACAGTTATCACATCACATCTCATTACATTACACTAAGCTGATGATTTTATCCAGAGTGGCAAAGTTACATGTTTCATTCAACTTTTTTATCGCTTCGGAGACCGTAGTATTGAAAAGCACCATGCAACAGTAGCATGCAACAGTAGCATGTCGCTTGCTGCATGCATTCGCAGGATGTGGTTTCTGTTGTGTTGGGTTATTGCTTCCCTCCTAGTATTATTGACACGTGGTAGCCATTGAAACCTGTGACTAATGTTTTCCACTGCTGTGCATGCGCGTGTGTGCGCGTGTGTGCAGGTGCCTGCCTGTCTGTCCTTCGCTGGTGTCTCTGGATCTGTCGGCCAACCCTGACGTGACGTCAGCCGGACTTCACAGCCTGCTGGTGGGCCTGCGAGACGCCCGGCGCCCCCTCACCCACCTCAACCTCCAAGGTACGCATGCATGCACACAGTCTCACTCAGACACACACACAGTCTCACTCATCGGGTACTGAAGGTGCATGGTAGATGAAGGGGAGTCTTTTTTAACCTCTATATCAGTGGTTCTTTACCTTTTTTTCTTAACGCACCCCCTTGCCTGTGCCCAGGACAAGCCGTGCACCCCTATCCCAAACGTCTACACATGTATCGCACTAAAAACTGATTTAAGTGATTAATTACAATGACTTGAGACATTCATCAATATCTTAATCACTTTACATGGGGACTAAAACATGTTTTAATTCGGTTTTGATTTGGCCAAATTATAATGTTCGCAAGCAGAATTTTGGTCGCATCCTCCACAGAAAAAAAATCCATGCACCCCCTGAAATCTCTGGCGCACCCCAGGTTAAGAAACACTGCTCTATATGACCATTGACTGAGTTTATTATTAAACTTATTATTAAAAACTTAATCTCTGTCTCCCCACTTCTGCCCTCCCTGATTCAGTTTATCTGAACGAGGTACTATGACCGTGAACTGAAACTGAAAACGTGGCTTCCTGTTATGTGTGTGCGTGTCAGGTTGTCAGGTTGCTGGTCCGTGGCACGCGGTGTCCCTGGATGACCTGGCGGAGCTGGTGCAGGACCTGCGCCTGTGCTCCAAGAGACTCAACAAGCTGGACCAGCAGACCCTACAGCAGAGCTGGCGGCAGCAGCAGCAGCAGCAGCAGCTGGGTGACAGTGGCCAGGTACATGGGGGCAGTAGCCAGGTACTGCTCCGGCACGCCAAGTGCATGATGACCACCAATGGTACAATATGTACATGCCTGCAGTACACAACTTGCTGTCAACTTGCTACATAGACTCTGTCCCACTCTGCAGCAGGGGGGTGGCAGTGGCCAGGCATTGGGGGTCAGTGGCCCAGTGGCCAGGCATTGGGGGACAGTGGCCAGGTACAGGTGGGCAGCAGTAGCCAGGTACTGCTCCGTCACGCCAAGTGCATGATGCAGTACATGCCTGCAGTACATAACTTGCTGTCAACTTGCTACATAGATAGACTCTGTCCCACTTTGCCAAGGTGGTCAGGATGTGGCCCAACGTAAATTATGGCACCACCAGAAAGACTTGATCGTTCACGACGTGTGCATTTCTTTAGTAGACCACTGTATGCCATGTACTGTAGACACCAGTGGCGGAACAATTGCACACAGGGCCCCAGTGCAAAACACTTATCTGGCCCCCTGTATGGCCTGACAAGACCACAATTGGGCCCCACTACCAATGCAAGAGTGCCCTGGGCCCAGGGGCAAATGCCCTGCTCGCCCTCCCTATAGCTCCGGCCCTGGTAGACATACACACAGGTGATTCCCCATCAAGCGAAGTGCATGATGGCTACCACTGTGTAAATCCTACCAAGGCTCTTAATTAACACCAGCCAACTGGCCAAATGCTGGTGATATTTCAGTTTCAAGCAACTTATTATCCACTTCGACCCATTAGTGAGAGTGTATTTGTCTAGATTATTAGAATATAATCTACAGGTACAAGACATTTTGGCTGGTGACAAAAAAAAAGTTCATTTAGAGCCCTGAATGCTACCATCACAAACAGCCAATGGGGATTAAAACATGGACACAGACTTATGAACAAACTCCCCCAGAAACTGCAAACGGAGGTGAAAACATGAACACAGACGTGTACATTTCTGTCTGCTGCAAAGGCTCTTGCTGGTGCTGTTTGACTTGAGGTTTTCAATATGACTCCACTGGCTCTATGTAAAATGACCCCATCAGAAATGTCCAGCTGAGGTAGAGCATGTGCTGTCTGATACATGGATTCTCTTGTGCTGTTCCACTGAAGACTGTCTGAATTGGCTCCATCCTGGTCTTAATGTACAGATGTACAGAATTCTACCTGTGTATTATGTGTTTTTGTACGTGTTTTTGTGTGTATTTAAGGGGTTTTGATTCAAACTCTTTTTTTGAATGAAATTAAACATTATCTGGTGATACTGCAGATACTGTTTTTATTGTTTCCAAGGACCACACTAGTTCCTGAGTGTTTTTCAATACATAGTTAGTTGTCAATGAGCATGTCACCAACATACCCACAGTAAAGAGGGACAGGAATTGTCTTTTGTAAATGAAACTACTACTCTTTACCCTATTTACACCGAGCCTTTTGAAAAGGCCCACGCAGTTCTTGGGCTACAAAGCTTTCTACAGCTTTGATGTGGAAGTTGAAGAGAACTAAATGAGTAACCGCAAGGCAAAGCTCTTGGTGCAAAATGACTGTGAACTCTCCCCTGTTGTGGTGTAATGTCGCTCATGCTGAGAATCAAGAACAGTTGAGCCTTAAATGATATTGTGCTGCAAGGACCTTTTTATTAACTGTGTTAACATCAGTTCACAAAGTTTTGTGTTCATGCATTTTATGTTTAGAGGCCGTATGCTTTTATCAGGACCCTTTAAACCAGAGAGCAAGTGAAGCTGAGGCTACTTTTGATCATTTTGTCTTCTGTCATATTGTGTGTCAGACAAGGTAAATGTTCAATGCTACTCCAGATAAATTAGAAACAAAGTATGTGGATGAGTCATTTTAGCATTGAGAAGTTTTGTTTATTAATGACAATTATTACACACATTTTATTCTAACCCAGATAAAATATTTAAAGATAATTTCATTTAACAATGAGTACTAAATGTTCAAATATGTCCGTGCCGCTTTCCCAGTGGCATGTCACATGTAGATTAGTTCCTTTTTCCTGTAGTTGTGGAACAAATACAAGCAAACAAACGGTTAGATTTGGAGGGAAATCCTTTAAACTAAAGCTACAGGAAATTGTCAAAAAATGTACTGCAACTTTGCTGCTCATTGAAACTGGGTTGCCTATTGCCAAATTTGATATTTTCATGAAAGTTTACAAAGTAATAAACTAATACTTTCTAGTACAGTCAATTTTGCAGCTAAAAATGTCTATTTCTGGAAATTCAAAATGGCGGACCATGGAGAAGATCCCCCTTTTAATGTATGAAAAGTGCAATTTTCCCAGTCATAATGAATACTTAGAATTTGATGGTGGTAAGTATTCATGAAAAAGGTAACATTAGTGAATGGGTAGCATGAATTCTGGAAATAAATAACTAAAAATCTTGCACAGTGTACCTTAAACGTTTTATCAATAATAATAATAAAAAAGAAATGTGCAAAAAACTCACTTGCAGGCCTTCAGGGAGACACAGATGGACCTGACTTCATCTGTGGTGGAGAGCTCCTCTACCAGTACTGACAAGTACCTCTTGACAAAGCCCTTACACATGGACCTCAGGAAGCCGATCTGCTCACAGCCCGCTCGCAGTTTCCCCGTAATCTCGTCCTGTGAGAGAGAGCCATCACCAGCATTAGCACCAGGGCTCTAAATTAACTTTTTCCACCACCAGCCAATTTGGCTAGTGGACATTTTTTCTTACCAGCCAAACAGAAGTTCAACTAGCCATTTTTTTAATCTCGCCAAAATAAACTATGCATTAGGCTAGTTATTTTTTTTCTAATTAAATGGTCATTTTGTCCAACTGTTTCTACAACACAGATACACTATAGGCCTGCATAGGCTACTATATGCCTACATAATAATTAAGCATATTATAGGCCTATATATTTTTACATTTTTTTTAAACTTCTGCTTTATTTTTTACTTTCATTACTTAGGCCTAATTAATTTGATTAGTTTTTGTTCAATTCCTCTGAAAACAGCTGAATCACATCGCACAATCCACTCACATAACAGACCTTTAACATACAGTAACCAAGCACACAGCCAAACACTACAAAACCTCACATACGCACACCCCAAGGAAGGAGAAGAGATGAGAGGAAAATGAGAGGAGAGAGGAGGAGCTCTTCTCTACCATGCGCAACAAAATGACAAGAAGCCTAGTTTAATTAAAAGTAAATAATATCTCGGGAATCTTCGCTTCCTTTGTTACTTCCACAGCTTCGTCGTTGGTTGCTTTTTTTTCTCTTTCCGATGGCGTGGGCTTTCCAACTTAGTTGCGCCACGACTCTGAACATTTCAGAAGACAACTGAACTGACAGCTACGGTCACACTACTCTGACAGTCGGCTCTCCTCCTCTGCCCTGGTCGCTATTTCGTTCCACAAGTTACCACTCATTTTAACGTCACTATTTACAATTACTACTAGCATTCACCAACACACAGAACCTTGCTCTAACCCCCGCCACATTCTCATCACTCGCACAAAACATAGTCTACACAACAGAAGTAGCGCTATGCATAATCTGCGTAAGTCCTGTTATTGAAACGGTCAGGGTTTCGCTGCTTCAAAAATGCAGCCTGTTACAGCAAGGTTCATATAGTAATAATAGCAGTAGTGACGTTAAAAGGGTTATAGCGAAAGCGACGAGAGCTGCCTGTCAGAATAGTGTGAGCGCAGCTTAGCTGACAGAAGGCTGGTCGTCTGAAATGTTTTCAATCCTGGCGCGCGCAACAGCATGGAGTTGACGCTCGATGCACTGGAAAGCCCACGGTGGGAGGCTACGTCGTGACGCTAGTGTCCATGGGTAATGTAGGAAATCTCGCCCTATAACGTTCGTCAGAGCAGCGGTTTACCGTTCATAAGTTACTGTACTCGGGCGCTACTAGCCAAATTGGCGGGTAGGTATTTTTTTCTACTAGCCAAAATGAATTTTCACCCGTGTTTGGCGTGTTGGCGTGTGTTAATTTAGAGCCCTGATTAGCACATACAGTACTACCCAGTACTACACAGTTAACATGGAAGTTTATGTAGAAAGCATGGCCGTAACTACCATTGACTCAATTGTGTCCTCCACTTGTGCTTGTGGCCTCGTACCAGGAAGTAATATGTCATGAGGACATCACTGACAACAGCATTATATTTCAATATCTCACAAAAGCTCAATTGTTAAGTCATTTTCTCATTTTCAAACAGGATGGTTAAGGAAGAATAGTCCCCCAAAAATTGTTTTGGCTACGCTGACAGCTGGGAAACTTTTTTGTTTTCTCCACAGAGGTGGGGCCAGAAGGCGGGGCGAGGCCACAAGCACAAGTGGAGGACGCAAGGTAGCATATTGGAATGCACCCAAGATGCTCATCAAGACGATATTACAAAGGCACAGCTACTCTGAGTAGAAACATTGTGCAGTGGGCAGGGCCGGATTAAGATGGCCCAGGGCCCCTTGGCTACAGGTTGCTGTGTGGCCCCATGGAAAGGCAGATTCTGCAACAAATTTACATAGACAGTGTCATAACATGAGAGAGACGGTGTTATTTTTTCAATATTGCATCTTGTCACAATTCTGCGATTTTTCACTTTTGGCCAATCAGGCAGCTGAGGGCCCCTAGCCTGCAGCCACATCTAGCCTGTGTGTTAATCCGGCCCTGGCACATTACCTACAGTAGAAAGATCAGTCATTTGCTTGTGCTCAGATGACATGTTGGTAAATGAGGCCCTGGTTCTCACCGGTGAGCTGGCAGCTGAGATGGACTTCTTGACCTTGTTCAATAGCCACTTGCAGGCCCAGCACACGCCGGGTGGCTTCGCAACGGCCACACCATTGACCTGAGACACACAAACACACATACAGCAGACACACACACACACACACACACACACACACACACACACACACACACACACACACACACACAGCATACAGAAAGGCGCAGACACACACACACACAGACGGACACGCTCATGCGCACAGGCAGACACGCACACAGAGCCCGATACTGTATTTATAAATCAAACTTAACACCAGTCTGTTTGAGTCATCAGGAGTCTTTGAAATTCATTTGAGTAAGATAGCTGTCGAAGTGATATTAGTTACCATTACAAGGACATCTTGGTTGAAGTCAGGGCTGTCTTCGTCGAAGTCAGGACCTCTCCAGTCATAAGCAAAACCTGAAAAGAAGATGGTTAATGTTCACATCATATCCATCACAAGTGTTCACTAATATAGTTGTAGTCTGTTCAGTTGAAGCAGACTGCATTTATCAACAATGTAAATTGAAGGCGTTGCTGCATGTCTTAACTCACCGGCACCTATGAGGGCAGAGACCAGGATGACCAAAGCTGTTTTCATCTTGATGGAGAAGAGCAGCTAGGTGTTCTGTGGCTAACTAGGGGGGCAAGAAGACTTTATACTAAGCAGTGACATCAGAGGCACCACAGTAGTTTTTTTTGAGACCACTTTGACACCCACCCATGCTGCCACTGACACCCACCCACCCAAGCTGATGGCTGCCACTTGTTTTATTGTCTTTCTGATGTGTCCTCATGTAGTAGGTAGGAGACCAAGACCCTCGTTATAGCAACCGGAGCTGACCACCACTTTCCACCACCCCAACTCTTCTTCTAGAACCTCCTCAAACTCATCATGTAGTGGGTGATGTGATAGCCGCTTGTTGCTGTCTGCACCCCACCCGTCCGTGCATGCATGGGCTGTATAATATCGTTTTCTTCACCTTGAAGGTGCACTGTGTCAGCCCGGTTCTCACGCAGACCCTTTGTGCATTTTCGCTCAACTTTGCGAGAAACATCCATCTGCGTGAGAATCAGGTTAGCACTGTAAAATTTTTGGTAGTTTATTTCAAGAATTCTTGCTGTTCATTCACAAATGTTACCCTTTTTCTGTGCTGATAAATACCTCGCAAACACAAATACAGTAGGAAAGTGTTATTTCATAGTTAGTTGAAGATGTGATAGAAGTTATATTGTTGTATAGGCCTACTTCATACATTTGCATTCATGACTAATGAAAAATTCGTTTTTTTGTCCCAAAAAGTATTGTCAGAAATTAAAAGGTAAATGCATTTCAAGGCAGTTTAGCATGGTGCTGGTGTGTCATAGCAGCACCACTAAAAAAAGAGGAGGTGACAAATTTGGCATTCTTCTGCTGGTTATCTATACAGAATAATTCCAGAAAATGATGAGTGACTTCATTTTAATCAAAACTAGTATATGACCAATATTTTCAATGACCCATACTTTCAAATGACAATGTCAAGTCAAAAAAACAGTGACTGTGCAAAGTAAAACGTGTAGTTTCCTGCCATGGGTAGCTCAAGATAGTTCAGATGGTGCGGTGTGCATCTGCAGGGCTGAAAAGGAAGCTTGAGTCAGGGCTAGGGACATGTGGAGACGCCCATCTTCTCAGAAATAAATCTGATGCATGTCGTAGTTCATGTAACACAGTGTTTCCCAAACTATGGTACGCGTACCCCTAGGGGTACGCGACGTCATTGCAAGGGGTATGGGAGAGGATTTGGAATTTGAAAGAAAAAAAATTGAAGGAAGAAAAAAAAATCAAATGGCAAGGAATAGTGGCAACATAGGCCTAATACAATAAATAAGAGACCTTGCAATCAGTCCCAGCACTTTACTACGCAGGAGGTGAGGGAAAAATTCTCATTACGCGTTCTCATTACGCGTCTGCCTGGGGTTTTTTTCTAAAGCGATCCACCTGCTGGCGCGTACGGACCACTTTGTTGTTTGACTTGTGCGCGTGCAGAAGGCAACAGTTTCCCTCCGAATTGAGATGCGCATATCGATCGCAGATCTTATTTGAAAATGTAGGCCTATTTGCTGCCATTTTATGGACGTTTACATACATTTTCATTGGTGGCTTGGTTACATATTGTTTTGAAATAGACGCCTTTAAATTCTAAAGGTCGTCTAATATTCACGGAGAAAAGCGCCAAAGCTTAACCTAATTCGGCAACCATCATTCATTACTATTCCACAACACTCAATGACAGATACCGAAACAATGTCTCGTCCACAACAAAGTAATAATATCCATCCTTCATTGTGAATGCTGCATGCGTGCCTGGCCGCTATAGATCTCTCGCGCAAATTGGGCTATGGCTAGATAAGAGCAATGGCTTGGTGACCATGTCGTCAAATCACTTTCGTTTAACCTGGCGTGGTCAAACGGGCAAGGAACACAGAACATGAATAAAACCAGAGCAGTCATGTTGGATGGCTGTAAGTTGTAAAACTTCTCTCCCTCTCCCTCTCTCTCTCTGCCTGCGCGGACGGTATTGATTGACAGCTGAGACCTCCGTTCTGCAGGCGACGTGGTGTTTAATAAATAACAATCTCGTCGTCTCTTACATTCACAAGAGCACCAAAATTAATATAATTTCTTAGCATTATTCGGCAAGCACCCTTCACAACAATGCTTCAGCACTCAAAGGAGTGTATTGAGGAAATCTGTGAAGTCCATCCACGTTACATTGGTTGCTGATCATCAGCCGTCAATATTAACGCCTGACGGCGCAGGAGAACAACAAAACAATATGCCTACTTTCGAAAGCGACCCTCCCTCTGCTTTTATTTGTGTTGCTTTTGACAAGCCTGAAAACTAAACGCCGACACAGGCTATGTGTAGCAGACGACTCACATTAACCAGGATTTCAGTCACAAGAGCTCGTCACGCACCCTCTTCAACTGGATGCAGAGCTCCACAGTTCCCCCTCCTCCACAGTTGGATGGACATGAAGTGCTCCAGGGGGTACGTCATGTGAAAAAGTTTGGGAAGCACTGATGTAAAGGATATGCAATATGCAAACTGCTAAGTCTGGTTATTGTCTAAGTCATTGAAGATTTAAAGCCAATGTGATCTCTCTGAAAGGAAAGCCTTTCCATACCAACAAAAACCCCAGAAACCTTTATTTGAAGAGTTCTTTTCCAAAATGAGATATATCCATTTTATAGAATGTTGGGAAATTTACATTTTTGTATTGGGTATTCCATTGAAATGCATTGCAAAATGCGTTTTTATAGAGGTTTTAAAGTATGTTCCCAAAATATTTGAATGGCAAGAATTCACACATAGATGATAGGACATCTTAACAGTGAATTCCAATATTAAAATGCAAAAAGTCAAAAATGGTGGATATAGCGTTTTGGAAAATTGCTCTTCATTTTATTACATTTACATATGTACTCCATGAATCTAGACTGTGCACAATATTCCATCTCAGAAAAGGAAATAACAACATTAACTTTTTCTAATAATGCTTTATTATTTCCCCCTTTAGCTCACAATGATACAGAAGATCATTATTAATGGCAGATAATCATGTTTCATATATGGTTTCACATCTGATCTTTGGCCACTGGTGTAGCTCTGCTCTTTGGGGGTTTTAACTGCAGTCTGCAAGGCCCTCACAGCAAGTACTTTCTCCTGAATAGACAAGAAGACAAACAGAGATGGAGTCAGGACCGCTGGCTGGGCGCTGGACAGAGTCATCACCGAATGCATTGAGTGTAATAATAAGGACCCAATTCTGGGCCCCCCTTCTCCCAGGGACCAGGAAAACTGAGCTCCCCACATAAAATCAGATTTGTTCATTCGTCTTTTTGCAAAATCACTTGTTAACGGCACTGGCAGAATGAATACATGGGTAGGACTTTACATTCTGAAACTCAGAGGTCGATGCACATTTTAAGGTAAGAAGGAACTTAAGGAAGTACTCTAAGCAGAAGGCAATAGACCCACCTGCAGGCTTTAAGGTGAACACAGACGGTTCTGTCATTCTCTGAGGAAGATATCTCATCCGGGAGTTTGTCTGCAAATTTTCTCACAAAGAATCTGCACACACGCTTGAGGAAACTGGCCTTTTGACACGCCACATCCAACTGCTCTCTGATCTCCTCCTGTGAAGGAAACACACCGTATCACAACAACACTCTACTGTTTGACCACTGTGTCTTAAATTCAAGATGAAATATATTTTTGGATTAAGTTAGACTACTCATATTAGAAATGTAAAATTTTCTTGTAAATAATGCTCTTAAACTGTGGTTTCTCTTAGTTGAGGTATTTGTTGGATTGCTAATGATATATACAGTATGCATTATGAAATATTCTCTATGTTTTCCATGAAAACTGTAAAAATGAAGACATACTGTATTTATGACTTATGTCACAGAGAGATTTGTCCCCCAATGAGAGACACTATTGTTGTCCTGGCTGTATTCTGTGTGGCTACCATAGATACCGTGGCCAACGGTAGGGCACTTGTCTATCATGTGGCTGACCCGGGTTCGATTCCCGGCCCAGGTTCTTTGCCGGCCCTTCCCCATCGTTCTCTCTCCACTCGCTTTCTGTCACCACCTTGACTGTCATATCATAAATAAAGTCAAAAAGACGAAAAAAAAGATACCATAGATAAGACACTACTGCGTAGGCAGGGCACTGCACTCTTACACCAGGGACCTGGGTTTTCATTGCGACCCTCGGTAATTTCCCAGTCCTCTCCATCTCTCTCTCCCACTCATTTCCTGTCCAACTCTTCACTGTCACTATTGTAATAAAGGCAAAAAGCCTCAAAATGTATATATTTTTAAAAACTACTGCATAAAATAAAAGAGCAAGACATGGGCATAGAAACTTACCTTGCTTTCTGCTTCATGAAGGGATCCCCTGACCCTCTTAATGAGCCATTTGCAAACTCTGCAGACCCCTGGGATCTCTACATTGGCTCCCAAGGCAATCTGCCAGTCCTGGTTGTACAAAAATTCAAAATCAAGAATGAATGACCCAGTAAGCAAGTAAGTAAGTAGAATTTCAACTCAAATTCAATCTACAGAAAGTGGAATCGGAAATTCTTTTGAGAGTTGTCAAATATATGTCACCTTTTCATCTTTATCTCCTTGAGTTGTCCAAACTGTGAATAAAGTCAACACATCAGAAATTGCTTATTACATTTATTTATTTATTGAATATATCAAATTTATTAATGTGCTTAAAAGACCATCTGACCATCAGAGCTTTTTGAGCATATAGCTTTTCATAAAATGTAACATAGGCTACACTGCCCTACAATTTAAGAACGCAGTAACTCTTAAAACTGCAAACTGAGAAAAAAGGCTTCAAAGTTTCCTACATGGCGCGACAACTGTGTTGTCGATAAAGTGGTGGTGACACTTTCTGTTATGCTTTTTTAGGACAGAAATTAAATGCACACAAAAAAACTCCCGCAAAAATAACATTTATGTGTCTTTTTGCCACAAAAAACAGAGTTACTGCGTTCTTGGCTAGTATTACTGTGGACTCCCAAACCAATTCCGATTGGAAAGTGCAGCAGTAACTCAACAACACCGCCGTAACTTTTTTGGGGTCATTTTTGCACTTTCAAAATGATTTTTCTCTAAAACGGGACGGTGTTGGACCACCATTTTTTTGACACAAGACAAATTAGGTAGTGTAGAGCCCATTTCCGAAATTATTTTTTTTCCCGACCATTTTGAGTTACTGCGTTCTTGTTTTGCACGGCAGTACAGAGAGAAGATCAACACAGGAGCTTAAAGTTTGTACACACAGGAGCTGTCAGATTCCAAATTCAATGCAGTCCCCCTGATGATTTTTTTAATGACTAAAAGGTAGCACTTAATATTACCGTGTATTTTTTAGTGTAACTACATGTATCAACATTTATGCAATATTACTAAAGCACAGTGTACTATAAGTAGCCCACAATTCTGTCAATCAAGGAGAGTAAAACAAATCGTAACAGAATGTTAAAAAAGCTTACCAAAACAAGTCAGCAGGACTAAGAGAGCAGCCAAGCGGAATGCGGCTGAGTTGCCCCTCATACCTACTGCAACCTACTGCACTGCAATAGGCTACGAACAGCAGAGCAGCACTGTGTATCTTTATATAGACCTAAAACTGCGATGAGTATCAGTCAGCCACTTCAACTTTGTGCTGAATATAAATGGCCTGAATGCGTAAACTCAGAACTAACACCCTATGCTCGCTGTCATGCCAGTTGAGAGAAATTGACCTTTGAACCCGTTAGAAAAATACTGCTACTAATAGGCCTTGTAATAGATCAGTTTTATACAGCACTTTTCTTGGTACTCAAAGCCGATTAACAAAATTCACACACACACACACACACACACACACACACACACACACACACACACACACACACACACACACACACACACACACACACACGTACACACACACGTGCCACATAGGCCTACTCTGCATGGTGCATTACACTATGGCAAAACTCAGAGCTGAGACAAAAAACAAGGCCAGACATTTTGCATGGTCCCCTCTAAATTGTGGACCAGTCTTTTTTAAATAATAATAATAATTCATAAATGTAAAAAATATAGCTATATTATGGCCCCTGAGGACTGCTGGCCCACTGGCTGGCTGTATCCCAGGTGACACATGAAAGTGTACTTTTGATAACTATACTTAGTACAAAGTGTACTATTTTCAGCGATTGAAAGTGCACTTCATTGCACTATTAGTGCGCTGGCCAGCACTACTAAAACAGTACTTCTGCACACTTGCAGCACACTGAGTATGCTAAATTGGCACCGCTTTTGGACAGCTTTAAGTGCACTACAAGCCTACGTTTGAAATTATGTTCGTATGGCATAAAGAGTGTGTTGGAGTACACTTCTAGACATTTTCTTGTTACTTGAAGTTCAATAAGAATATATTAACTTCATGCTTCTGCGGACTATATTGGAACATTTTAAGTCTGCAAAAAGTATATCATATTAAGCATAAAGATATTAACAGATACAGTAAGCTTGAAGTACATTTACAGTATTTTCCCAAGTACATGAAATAACATACATGTAAATGTATAACTATAACCCACAATGTTTCTCAGAGCTTATACATTGAACATGTATTAGTGATATGCATACATCGTACAACTGACATTTATAGTCATTAATACAGGGCTAGAGATACACATATCACTCCTACTCAACCACCTTCCTATGCTATAATTACATTACTTACCCTCAACCACTATTCTTTGTTTGGTCACCTACTTCTTTCTCACCTCCCACCATAAGAGAGAAGGAAGTGTGAGTCTATATATACCAGGACATATATGTGACCATCGTCATGACGGTGGGAACATGGTCATGTTTTGTGTACCACTTTAAATCACACTTCGAAGACATTTGGGTGAAGTAGGCTATAATCATAGTGCACTAAAAACAAAGTACAATTACAATTGCATATTAGTATATTCCTGCAAATACACTTAAGCCAAACATCCCCCAAGTCCACTTTAAGTATGGTTGGCTGAGTGTACTTTATTTGAGAGCATCTTAATTACATCTAATTTTAAGTACACTTTAAATAAGCATATTGTAAACATACTTTTTCTTAGCACAAAAAGTAAGAGTGCACTTTTAACGTGCTAAGTACACTTCAGATGTATTTCTATTATACTAAATTGAAGTACTTTTTCACCTGGTATGGCAGTCTACCATTCCAGGCCTGGCTTAACTCTGATGCGAGAAAATTCGTAGTGTGATTTCATGTCTCTGCAGCGTTTCAGTCTGGGTTGAATACTGTCAGTCATTACTACGTCACCACATGGGAGCTGTTGTTGCAGAGCGCTCCCTCGTACTCCCTCATGATACAAGTTCCCTGCAGCATGCACTAGCATCACACTAGGACTGTACTCACAAACTTCAAGTTCAAGTTCAAGTTCAAGAGTTTGCCATGTCAACAAAGTTTGCCATGTCAAAAAAAATTTTGTAGCATATTCCCCAATATCAAACAAAACAAGTACAAACAATGGACGAGACACACAGCTGCAAAGCACATACAATAAATATAACTATGGGTACAAACAAACAGAGAGGGTCCCAGCAGACACGGGAGTAACCCCAGTGGTTCAACTTAGCTATTTTGACCCAGTAGCCATTTATGTCTAGGCCCTGCTGATTTTCTACTGGGCATAGTACTCTACAAAGTATACACTAATTGAAAGATAAAATTATAAGAAGGTACATAAGGTACATGTATCATTAATTAATTAATATCATTATATAATAGGCTATATTTCATGTGATGCATGTATCTCAATGGGCGTCATATCAATAAAGTACTGTAGCAACTACATGGTAAGGTCTTGGATTACAAACCAGTAGTCACAGAAAACTCAGTCAGTGCTCCCTTAGTGTACCCAGGCCTGTACAGTATACTCCCTTAGTGTACCCAGGCCAGTACAGTATACTCCAGGCCTACAGTATGCCCTGGCATACAGGGCATTTCCTGGTGGGTCATTTTTTGTATTCTCTTACACTGTAGATCATTGCAAGCCAGTTAAATGTAAAAAAGTAAATTGCCCTGCTGCTATAAGTTAACTCGAGACTTAACTCAGCTTGAGGTTTTCTTAAGTTGAGTAAACTTACAAACTTAAGGCAGCAGAGCAACTTACTTTTTTACGTTTAACAGGCTGCAGTATGTTACAGTGTAGAGGAAGGCCCACCATTTAAAATGGCCAAAGCCTTATATTTTGGTCCCAGCGCAGCCCTGAGTGTTCCCCTGAGTGAAGAAGAAGAGGAGTCTATACTTGGGTAGGTCTGAGAGGAGTGAAAAGGGGGTTGAACAGGTAATAGGTTTGCAAAACTGAAGAAAATCCAAGGCACTCTCCTTTTGAAAAAGTTAAAAAGCCTTTATTGTGATGGCTTCAGAGCCGGTTCTGACCTCCATGGGGCCCTAGGCAAAAATATGCCAAGGGGCCCCCATAAAGCGCGCAACCGCAACACCCCCCCCTCCCCCCCCCCCCCCCCCCAGCCCCGCAAAACGAGAACCACAGACACAAAGTTAGACTCAAATCAAGTTTAATTAAAAAGTCTTGAGAGAAAAACATCAATAATGTAATCTGAACAGATTGTGAACATGTAGATCAGTGGCTCCACCTCCTCCTCAGTAACAGCATCTACACAGAGGTACAAATATAACAGGTAAGTATATAGGTGCATTGAGGTTCTTTGCAAATCCATGTGAGTTCATCATAGCAATGAATGTGTATTGCTACAAAATAAGGTTGTCAGTCTATACATTTAGACTTAAAATAACAGTTTGTATTAACTCACCATCAAAAGTGTCCCTTTCTGCACTTTCTTGAGGCAAAGTCATCAATGATGTCATCATAACAGATTTTCTTCCCCACATCATGGTTAATGCTCATGATGGCCAGACCACTCAGGCGCTCCTGCGACATGGAAGATCTTAGGTAGCTTTTTACCATTTTTAGCTTGCTGAAGCTCCTTTCTGCTGAGGCTACTGTAACAGGCAGAGTGACAGCAATCCTTAGAGCAATCCAAAGATTAGGATACAGCTCCTCCAGACCCTTCTCACAAAGAAAAGACAGAAGCTGAAAGGCAGTCATATTGCTTGATGGTAAGGGAGATAGACTTTTTATTTCCTCTGCTATGTCGACTCCACTGATGTCAGTCTCTTCGTTGAAGGTCAGAGCCTTTTCCATTTCCATACACTGCACCTTTAAGGACTCACCGGACATCTGACATGCAGAGCTGAAGTTCAACACCACTCCATATTTCGCTTTCACCTGGTTCAGGGTTTCAAATCTCTCATCAATGGATGCTATTGCAGTGTCAACCACAATGTTGAAAAAGCTGACTTCGAGATTCCGCATGGCATCAATCACTGGCTCATCATGTGATTCATAGCTAAAAAGCCTCTTGGTGGTTCTCAGCCTCTTCTCCTTCAAAACTGCATCCACATTCATTTCCTCACAAATGCTTCTGGCAGTTGTCTGAGCATCAGAGAATCCAGTGTCCCGGTAGAGAGTGAGAGAGGCCTTTGCATTTGTAGTTAACTGAACAGCGATGTCGAGCTGCATTGAGGCAGATTGGAGGAGCTTGTTCACGGTGTTTGTTGTTGACAAAATCTCACACCAGACTACACAGCAAATCAAGAAGCGGTAAGATCCGATCTCTTCCGCAAGTGACTGGGCCTCCACTTTGGCTACAGGATCGTTGGCTTCCAGCAAGGCTTCTCGGATGTTGGGGGCCTGGTGTCTGATTGCATTGACACTTTGGAGCCTGCTCTCCCATCTAGTGTCACTCCATGATTTCACTGAGATATTAACGTGCTGTTTCAAGATGCTCCATCTCTGTGTGCCAGCAGAAAAAAATGTGAACAACTTCTGCACATAGCCAAAAAAGCCAACAGCATCTTTTGAGCATTTGGCAGCATCTGCAATCACCAGGTTCAATGTGTATGCACCACAGGGGACAAAAACAGCTCTGGGGTTCAATTGCAGCAGTCTGGCTTGCACGCCCTGGTGTTTCCCCTTCATATTCGCTCCATTGTCATAGGCCTGCCCTCTGCAATTGTCAAACACAATTTTCAGCTCAGCCAACTTCTCCAAGATGACTCTGGACAGGTTTAAGCCTGTTGTAGCCTCAACATTGACAAAACCAAGGAAGTGCTCCTTTATTTCTGGCTGTCCCTTGGAAGTCACACTTCTCAGAATGATCGACATCTGCTCCTGATGACTGATGTCAGGTGTGCAGTCCAAGATGAGGGAAAAGTATTTGGAGTCCCTCACTTCAGCCACAATCGTTTGCAGAATCCTCTCACTTACGAGCTGTATCAGCTCATTCTGTATGTCTTTGCTAAGGTAATGAGCCCGTGTCTCTCCATCTTTTATTTTGCTGACATGGCTCTCCATCACAGGGTCATATTTAGCCAGTAATTCAATCTCTTTCAGGAAGTTTCCATTATCTTGTTCGTACAGTCTATCTGACGAACCCCTGAATGCTAGATTTCTTTCGGCCAGAGACTGTGTGATGCTAATGAGGCGAGTGAGGACGTCTCGCCATCTTTTCCTTTCTGCCTCCAAAGCGGTCATCTGCATCTGGTCAAGCGTTTTCCCCTGTTTTAAACGCAGGTCCAGTTCCCTCCACTTAATCATGCAGCTTGTGTGTTCAGGACTGCCTTCGTGCTGTCTCAGAATGGCGTTGATGTTAGACCAATCGGTGATACCGTCAACTATTATTCTGTGTTTTTCAGTGGAAAACAGCTTACAGCAAAAGCAAAATGCAGCATCGTTCTTCAGGGAGTACGAAAGCCAACTCCTCTTAATCATTTCCCCGTTTGACAGTCGTCTTTCAAATAAACCTGCATGAAATGCTCTTCTGGATTTATCTTTAGGGTATGTCAAATTAAGCCCTTGCCCATGTCAGACATTTAAAAGACCCCAACGCTTTGACTCCATGAAGAAGGCATGTCTGCCGAAACACGTTGGGGTCTTCTAAATGTCTGACATGACAAAGCCATCACGAAAATGGCCGCAACAATGTTTGTGTTGGCATGAAAAGGTAAAGAAGGTTTCAGTTGGTTGCTGGTTGCAGCCATTGTTTCTGCAAGATGCCATGAAGGCATCTTTCCACTTTCACTTTCACTTTCTGTTACTTGGAAGACACTACAGGGCATAGTGACGTTAGATTCTTGTCAAAAGTCATTGACTAGAGGTATAACGTATACATTCCTCCCATCTACTTACTCATACCCTCACTATCCTAGTAGGCCGTGGAAATTATAAATAGGTCTCTGATCAGAAAACAGGATGTGTGTTGTGTAAGTGCAGCACCTGTAATGTGTCACGGGTGTAGATCACTAGATTCTCACCAATGCTTCGTAAACTGTGAGCCGGGGCCCACTGGCGGGCCTTGAAAGTATTCCAAGTGGACCTTGAAATAATTTTCTACAATATAAAAATAATATATTTATACGTATGTGTGTTGCTATTTGAGTTGTATTGATATTGGGTTTTATTGGAAGGTGGGCTCCAAACATATGAAAGTTGGAAAAGGTGTGTTTGATATTCATCCAAAAACAAACTGAGAAGTTACATCAAAAATCACATTCACAAATTGATTACGCTGACATAGACCAAGCACACCACCCCTTATAAGTACAAATGGACTCTTTTTTTAGGGTTTACAAATATGTATTTGACTACAACAACAACCAAAGATGCACGCATATCCCAAACATGCACAGATGACTTTCCTGTAAATACTCAACTTTTTGTCCACATTTTCACTCCATAAATGTACAGAACACTAAGTGCAAATATTGGTTTTTATTTAGCATTAGGTTCGAATTAGGTTCAGTTGTGTATATGCATTAGCAGGAATGGAAGCGGCAAGGCATTGATGTTTTTGTTTTTTTATTTTTGTTATTTTTTGCGGCTTTTTTATGCCTTTATTGTGACAGGGCAGTAACAGAGGAACGGGGACGGCTTGACAAATGATCTTGGGTCACCGGCGGTCAGAGGTGTCAAGAGTAAAAGTAAAAGTTAAAAAAAGAAACACAGTTTCCTTCCAACACACAAGTAACTTATCTGAGTAACCATGTAGACCTATGTACTTGTCTTACGATTAGCTAACTCTGCAGTGGTTGGATCAAGTTTGTGGTGGGTCCTTGATAGGTTTTCAGTGTTTTTCAGTAATAACACAGTCTCTCTCTCTCATTAGGTAGGGGCCTACAAGTCAAGTCAAGTCAAGTTTATTGTCAATTTCTTTACATGCACTGGTCATACAAAGAATTTGAAATTGCGTTTCTTGCTCTCCCATGCAGACATAGACTAATCTAGGTAAGGACATAGACACAATGGAGTAAGTTATGTAATAGCTATGTAATGTCATGTGCCATTACACCACAAAAGTACTTTTACTTTTACTTTTACTTTTGACACCTCTGCCGGCGGTGTAGCAGTCGAGTGCCCATCCATCTGAGCCACAGCCGGGCCTGTTGGTTTGGTGTTGACCTCGCTTTGGATTACTCTGGGGGTGATGTGGATTGTCCGTTTAACTCAAGGAAGAGCGCGACACTGCTTCTTCACAATTCACCACTTTTTTATTTTTCTTTTTGTGCTGACGTTTCGGCACTAGGCCTTCATCAGAGTAACCATACCACAAGTGAAAAGACTTCTTAAATAAACAAGTGCATCATGGGACACCCAATAGGAGGTCCCTCCCAATATGTGTGGATGTGGATTGTCACATGAACTCTGGCATGCCCTCTGTCTTCGGCCTGCACACAAACAACACAAACATGGATGCCCCCATTTATTTCATACATACTGTACACAACAACGCAAAAGTGACTGCAACATGCATAACATATCTGACTGACATCTAAAACAAATATTGTGTTACTGGGATAAATTGGATGGTTATACCCAAACTGTAAAAAAGAGTGGATATGACATACAGAAATGATCTGTAAGGAACATGTACATGTACTACTTGTACTGTAGCTTCTATATTGTAGTTGGTAACACCTTACTTGAGGCATGACATGACACATACCATTCACACACAGAGACCATTCAATGTCAGTCTGTCATGATAACAGCAAAATGACACTTAATGACACTTTATTCTCATATTTATTATATAAACATAGTCTTTATGACACTCTTATGACTGTGTCATGACAGTTATGACAGCACCTTGACATGATTGACAGTACTGTCAAAGTAAAGTAAAACCTTACAGTTTTTACAATGCCGGTAAAATACTTACTTGCATGCTTTGAGGTTAACGCATGCGGTAACACTTCCAAATAAGGGGCCATAATTAACAGTAAAGTAGCTACAAAATAATACTTAAGTAAGGGTTAATAATCATTACTTAATGCCACATTAGACACATATTAATTGTTATTAATGCATTAGTAAGCAGTTACTTAACTATTAGATAACTATTACATTGTGTTACAAGTTAATTGCATATTATTATTTAACTAATAGATAAGTAATGGCACAGTTAATAGTTAAGTAGCTATCATGTCATACTTAACTAAGGACCAAAATTAACACTTACTTAATACAAAAGTAAGGCATAACTAATGGTTAATTAATACATAAATATTGGGTTTTGGGACCCTTATATTAGAGTTGGCTGAGGATAACTAATGGTTAATTAATAGATAGATATTGCTGTTTGGGACCCTTATATTAGAGTTGGCTGCAGATGACTAGTGGTTAATTAATCGATAGATATTGGTGTTTGGGACCCTTATAATAGAGTTAGCTGAGCATACCTAATAGTTAAGTAATTAATCTACTGTGACATCTAGTTTTCACTCATTCAAATCACTGTAATTGTGGCAACAGGAGCCATTATATAGCAAGGATTGGACGTACATTTCTCAATGATGGTGGGGTGATGAGATGTAATTTTTTCATGTACCACTTATTAATTTTAATGGTAAAAACCCTAAAATAAATGCAGAATATTATGAAGAGTTAAAGTTTTGAATCAAAACTAAAACATTCCTTAGTGATAATGAAGTTAATGTTTGAGAATATTAGCTCAAAGAAGTGCAGTGCATGATGGGTACGCAATCTACAGACAACAATATTTCGGTATTATTTAATCATTAGATATGCCTTGCTTTTGTATTAAGTAATTGTTAATTAAGGTCCTTAATTAAGTATTACTTAATAGCTACTTAACTATTAACTGAACCCTTACTTAACTATTAGTTAACACTTACTTAATACAAAAGCAAGGCATATCTAATGATTAAATAATATCGAAATATTGTTGTCTCTAGATTGCGTACCCATCATGCACTGCTCTTCTTGGAGCTAATATTCTCAAACATTAACCTATTATCACAAAGGAATGGTTTAGTTTCGCTTCAAAACTATTACTCTTCATAATATTCTGCATTTATTGTAGGGTTTTTACCATTAAAACTAATAAGTGGTGCATGAAAAAATGACATCTCATCACCCCACCATCATTGAGAAGTGTACATCCAATCCTTGCTATATAATGGCTCCTGTTGCCACTATTACAGTGATTTGAACGAGTGAAAACTAGATGTCACAGTAGATTAGTTACTTAACTATTAGGTATGCTCAGCCAACTCTATTATAAGGGTCCCAAACACCAATATCTATCGATTAATTAACCATTAGTTATCTGCAGCCAACTCTAATATAAGGGTCCCAAACAGCAATATCTATCTATTAATTAACCATTAGTTATCCTCAGCCAACTCTAATATAAGGGTCCCAAAACCCAATATTTATGTATTAATTAACCATTAGTTATGCCTTACTTTTGTATTAAGTAAGTGTTAATTTTGGTCCTTAGTTAAGTATAACCTGATAGCTACTTAACAATTAACTGTGCCCTTACTTATCTATTAATTGAATAATAATATGCTATTAACTTGTAACACAAGGTAATAGTTATCGAATAGTTAAGTAACTGCTTACTAATGCTCAACATATGCATTAATAACAATTAATATGTGTCTAATGTGGCATTAAGTAATGATTATTAACCCTTACTTGAGTATTAGGTTGTAGCTACTTTACTGTTAATTATGGCCCCTTATTTGGAAGTGTTACCACGCATGCTGTCTTTGCATCATCCGCAGAGGCGATCTCTGCTGCTAGTTTGCTGAGATACCTTTTCACAAAGCCCTTGCACACGGACTTCAAGGGGCCGAGAGAGGCACACACCTTTTTCAGTTGCTGAGTAATCGCCGCCTGTTTGATTAAGAGGGTAAAGTCATTATGGGGTTCAAATGATGTGACCTTAAAGAAGAATTCTGGCCTATTTCAACATGCAGTTGTATTGGTCATGCTATACCCTTGCCCTGTCAGTACTCCACATAGCAGCATTTTTCAGCTCTTTTCAAGACCCTGATCATTGTAATGGGGACATAGTTTGTTTAAAAATGTTATTGCTTTGTTGTAAGGTAGGCTATTGATTTTGCATGTCTTATGGGATTATATTTGGAGTATGCTACAACACTTTAAAAAGTATGCCCCAATTAGTGTAGCCAGGATCTCAGAAAGTGAGAAAAAGCACCACTGTTGGTTACTGACAAGGATAGCATGAGCACATTAACAAATAAGCTTAGTGAAGTAACAGTGCAGATGTGGGTTAGAAATAACCGAAATATAGCAGGCCAGCATGTCTTTCCTTTAAACTACACCGTGTAATATGACCAGTGACCGTAAATTTAATTCACCGTAACTCAATGAAACACACACACACACACACACACACACACACACACACACACACACACACACACACACACACACACACACACACACACACACACACACACACACACACACACACACACACACACACACACACACACACACGAGTTATGAATTGTATTGGATTGTGTGTAACGTTACCTGGTCAGCATTCTGAGGAAGGCCTTTCCTCACTTTGTCCACGATCATTTTGCATGCTTTACACTTCAGGGATAGCTCTGACTCATTCTCAGCAGACCCCTACCACAGAGGATAATAACATTTAAAAACTAGAAGCACTCAGAGAGCACAGACCTCCGCCAAGGAAGCTGCTTGATAGAACATTTGACTATGTTACACCCAAAGTCTTTCTGCCTTCTTTTTGTTTAGAGTTCCCGCAATTCAATTTCTGGTCACTAGGGGCGATGTATAGGCCAGCAATGGGGAAGAATCTTTAAAAAGGTCCTGGTTCCGGTTCGTGATCCGTATCACCACCAGAATTTAATCACTTGTTCATTGGGTCATTACTAACAACTCCACGAACTTTTGTCCAAATCCGTTGATTTGTTTTTGAGTTATCCTGCGGACAGAATCTTTTTTAAAAGTCCTGGTTCCGGTTTGTGATCCGGATCACCACCAAAATTTAATCACTTGTTCCTTGGGTCATTATCAACAACTCCACAAAGTTTCGTCCAAATCCAATGAGAGTTTCTTGAGTTATGCTGCTGACAAACAGACAAACCAACACTACCGAAAGCATTACCTCCTTGGCGGAGGTAAAAAAATAAAATAAAAAAAAGTGTACTTTACTGTTTGCTTGTATGTGTTTGCTTCTTTTTGTGTATGGCCTTGAGGCATTCGTTCATTATTTGTAATGACTTGGCTCAGAGTTACCATTGTAGAAACGTAATCCTTGAGTTTTGTGGGCTGTAGCTAAACTCTCACATGTGGAGTTGCAGTCATACAGAAAACACGGGTGGCCACTAAGACAGAATCCAAAAAAACACACACTCCTGACATCCTGCCCACCCATTTGCTTCCTTCACCAGCAGCATGCATGCAGACAAAACTCTACAAAGGAACTAGTTAAATGCTAGCTATACATTGACATAAAGTAACATCACTTACGATCACTTACGATCACCAGCACACTATTGCGGCCAGAATAGGTATTGCAACTATGCTTTTCTTTGAAAGTGTGCTGCCTATTGCCAAATCTGATCTTTTCACAAATATTTACAAAGTAATGAGCTAGCATTTACTAATATGACCAAAGTACAGTAAGCTTTGCCGCTAAAAAAATCTATTTCTGGAAATTCAAAATGGCAGACTATGGAGAAGATCCCCTTTTTCATATAAAAAGGACAATTTTCCCAGTCATAATGAATACTTAGAATTTGATGGTGGTGGTAAGTACATGTTAAAAAGGTAACATTTGTGAATGGGCAGCATGGATTCTGGAAATTAATTACTAAAAACATTACACGGTGCACCTTTATGAAAATGGTGAACATGCAGTAGACCTATACATGTTTGCCTCTTTGATTCTTACCTCTTCAGCTGAGTCTAGGTCAGGAAGGCCCAAAACTGTGGAGAGAGGACAACACTATTAGAGAGTTGGAATCTTGGAATCAGAAAACCCATCAAGCCATGTGGCCAATTCCCTGTATCATAGAATAAAGTCAACTACTAATAGTAACACTACTGTATAATGTAAAGAAATAATCGAATGGAGGAAAGCTTCAATCATCTTACCTGAGATTATGAGCATGAATCCCAAGGTGACGTGAATGGCAGAAGTCAAAGCCATTTGGACCAAACAGCAGCACTACTCAAAGACTGGCTACTGATGACTGAAGTAGAGACTACGTGTTGTCTCGCCAACTCTGCCCTGCAGACCCACTGAACACGCTCTGCAGACCCCTTTTTATTGCACTCTCTCTCTAACCACAACAAACGACAAAAACCAGCGACCACATTTTGCAGA
This sequence comes from Engraulis encrasicolus, assembly GCF_034702125.1. Taxonomy (NCBI): domain Eukaryota; kingdom Metazoa; phylum Chordata; class Actinopteri; order Clupeiformes; family Engraulidae; genus Engraulis; species Engraulis encrasicolus. Next base: position 32,946,769 of record NC_085875.1, read on the forward strand.
TACCACCTCTCTCAGATGCAAGGCCGCATTAAGATGTCCTGGGGTCTCAAGGCTACGGGTTGCTGTGAGGCCCCCCCGAAGGTACATTTTGCGCCAAATTTACATAGACAGTGTCATAATTATGAGTTATAGGGGATTAAGGATAACTATTGCATCTTGTCACAATTCTGCAATGTTTCACTTTTGGCCAACCAGGACCCTCCTGGCAGGTGGGGGGCCCTAGGCTGTAGCCATATCTAGCCTGTGAGCCCCCCTGGCAGGTGGTGAGCATCGCTGTCGAGAGAGAGTTGAGTAGCTCTTACGAAGGACGTTGCTACCATCGTTAGCAAAGACGCTTTCGAGAATGCCACCCCAGAAACACTTGCTCATGGATCCATGAGGTGCCACATCTGTCAGCAGTGACAGGGTGGCTCCCTCACGCTGGGCCCTGGGGCTGGCAGTCACACATATACATATAACACTGTGCAACACTGCGTATAAAGCATTAATACCAACTGACAAACTTCAGCACAACCAGAGGAACCATATCTCCTGCATTGTTGACATCGGTTGAAACCATGGGCCACATTTTCCTCATCGTGATGTTGCTGTTGTCAGGTGAGTTGAAGAGTCAAAAAGCTTCTGTCAGACCTTATGCATGTGGGTGATTCAATAATTAAGGGTACATTTCAGGGCTTTTCTGTGTTTCTGTTTTTTTTGTTTTTTTTTTCAATAAATGACCTACATGCCTATTCAAAGATTATGGACTTAAAGGTAGGGGACATGGACATTGGTCTTTTATTTCAAGACTTTTTAAAGTTGAAAATAGAATTTTGAAAGTAAGACATTCACATAAATATGATCATATCCAACTCGTTAATAGAATGAACTGAAGATGGTTGAGACATGACTCATGTAATTTTCAGTAATCAGGTGTCCTGATGCTCCATCTCTCCACAGGTATGTGTGGCTATGGAGGCTGTGCAGAGGGGAAGCCTAGGGATGGAGGTGTCAGACCTGGCTGGAACAATCCTGGGCATGCAGTGACAAAGCATAGTCACGCTGGCAAGGTACAAAAAGCAATCTTTCTTCTCTCAAGTGTGGATGATCAGAAACATAATGTTTGTAGCCACTTTTAATGTTGTGTGTGAATATCATTTTTATAACGTACTGTAATACATTTTGGACATCATCAGAGGAGTAAACATTATCATAGGTCAGTTTTATTTATAAAGATAAAGTCAAGTCAAGTCAAGTGTACTTTACTGTCAAAAATCTATGTAAAAGGGTTAGCATAGAAGTTTGAAATTGCCTTTGACCAGTCTCCAATGTGCAGTTTAACTAAACAAAGACATTTAATTAAGACATTGATAATAATCTCTCTCTCTCTCTCTCTCTCTCTCTCTCTCTCTCTCTCTCTCTCTCTCTCTCTCTCTCTCTCTCTCTCTCTCTCTCTCTCACACACACACACACACACACACACACACACACACACACACACACACACACACACACACACACACACACACACACACACACACACACACACACACACACAACTAACCTACTCATACATGAATTTGCTATTCTTTCTCTGACACATTCATTCACAGCATAGGACACAGTATAGACACAGTAAGACACAGTATAGGGTGGGCTTGAGTGTAGTTTGAGTCAATGTGAATAATTTGGGGAAATCTACCCATTGAATTTGGTTGTCATTTATGCATAAATTAGCATGAATTGCATTGGGCCTACAGTAGCCTACTTTCTAAACATGACCCGCAGTCGTGCTGTCATTGATGTAAGCAACAGTATTACATCTAATGTGTTTCTTGTCTAATCCATTCTACTTATAGAAAGCGGGACCCTTTTGTTCGCTTTGTACACTTCTTGTGAGGAGATTTCAGAAAGTTTGTAACGTTAGCAAGGTAAAAGCCTCCTTTCTTTCCATTATATTTAGTTGTTGTTGTTTTAGATGTTGAGTTCTTTAGATGTTTTCATTCATTGTCTCTGTAGAGGACCACACATTCCCTTGACATTTGACTGCCCTACAAAGGCGAAGTGCAGCAACGACATATTTTGTCAAAATTGAGTTTAGATTGACGATGGTCTTCATAACATTTCCTAGATATTGTATGAAATTTGCAACCACAATAGGCCTATCTAACCTATGAATATTTTTTTCAATGTTGGCGTAATAACTGCACTTTGCCTTTGTAGGGCAGAATAGCCTACATTACTGAAAGGACAACTTAAAAATAAATAAATAATAGATTTCAATGTCTATATTTGGATTAAAAAACATGATGCCATAATGACATTGCCATGGTGCCATTTTTTTCTCTCACACCAACGGTATACAGTAGGCCTATTTACAAAATGCCATGCATGTATTTCTGCACAGGAACAAGTTGCAGAAAAGCTGGAAGAGATTTGTAGCAAATTGTTATTTGGCAAAGAAAGGTGCAGGAAGTTTGTTGGAGAAAACAAAGACAAATTGTTGGATGGTCTTACCAATCCCAAATCACCCTGCACTTTCCTGAAGTTTTGCTAGTAAGTACCAATTTACAATATCAATGAACATAGGGCCTACCAGTAGTATATACAGTAGGCCCTATATTTATTTGGATCTTCCCCTTAATTTGATCTACTAGCCTTTGTTTCACAGTCAAACATCGCTACTTACAATATAATCTGTTATATTTGCATTGGTTGGACTTAATGTAATTTTAAGATCTGTTATGTCCACACAGAACGCAACAGCCCCTATGAGGACCTCTGGCCCGGAAGTGAGCCGTTGGTGATGAGACTGCTGTAGGACTGACTTCTGCTTCTTGCTATTTGATTACTATTGCTTTTGTACTCATCTTACCTTGACCCTTGTTCTCTACTCTCTACACCCCCACCACCCCACCAAGATGAAAATGGAGTGGCAAAAACACCCCAATAATGACGCTGATGTTGATTGTTTTTTATCTGCCTACACACACTTCAGTCAATAAAAACATTCTCAAAATTTGAGAGTGTGGGTGCCCATGAAGTTAATTATGAAGGTCCATCCCTAGGTCAATGCCTAATGCCTACTACGTTCTGTAAAAGAAACTTGTAATGGCATTGTTCCAGCAGATGGCAGGATTACCTAAGTGATCTGCCTCTGGGCTGATCTCTCCGTAGCATTGTTCATAGCAGTGCTTTTTCATTCAATTAAATACTTTGATTCAGATCTTTGTCTTCCAAATGAACATTCTCTTCCTGTCTAAATGTGTTCAGAGAGTGCACCTCTGCCATCTGGCGGACAGAAACACACACGCACCTCAAATGTACAAACAAAAAAAATAAACGTGGGCCTACAGTGCACACAAATCATAACCATCTTGATGCAAGTAAATTTTAAAGTTTTTTTTGTCTTTTTGACTTTATTTATGATAGGACAATGAAGGTGTCGCGAGTGAGAGAAACAGGGAAGGGACGGCAAAGGACTGGGATTCGAACCTGGGTCAGCCGCATGGTAGACGAGTGCCCTACCGGTTGGCCACAGCAGGGCCTGACAGAAGAAAATTTGGGCAGTCGATTTGACTTTGAGAAAAAGTAAAAAAAAAACAAAAAAAAAGAAACCAGAGTGCCACACTCTCCTGCTCTTTTTTATTTAAACATGTAATAGCTATGGGGCCTATGTGTAAATGGTATTTATATTGTCACTACTTTGCCCTGACAGCCAGGTTTGAAGAAGAGAGGGGAAATCTTACACAGAGGACCTTTAATGTGCTACAAGGTTAATAATACAAAACAAGCAAAACACAAAAGCATGACCATGTTGGATTGCCATAAAGGAGATGGCATGACATGACATGACACACAGCTCAGTCCAACATCCTCTCCACAATTTACAAAGCATTTCCAGCTCTTCTACTGGGTCTGTGTGAAGATATGAAACAAAAATGAAAGTTACATATTCACTTTATATTATTGTATTTTTTCTGTGATGTAATAGGCCTATACATAGGCTATTTATAATGCAAAACCACATTACTAGAACAAGTGTAAAGCAATCTAAAAGCATTTATAAAAAAACAACAATGTTTGAGTCATAGATCAAATGGCTGTCAAAATGCTCATTCATTTAAGTAAACACTTACTTGCAAAAGTCCATTGATACGCAGGCCTTTCTGGGATCATGGACGTGGAGAAAAGTATTGACCAATTGCTTTTCATATTTTTTAATAAAATCGTGGCACTCGCGTTTCACCCAATTTGGACAGATTCCCTTGAGCTTTTCAACAATTTTCTCCTGCAAAAATAGAATAATTGTTGTGTTAAAATATATTCAAGGTATTGTATGAAGCAACAAACTGGTATACATATGTACAGCAGTGTTTAAAGGACAACTGCACTATTTTGTCTGTAATGATTTAGAACCCCACTTACCGTTTTTTTTATGTTTGCTGCTCTCTCCGTTCTTTGGCTAATTTAGATGTTGTCTTAAGGTAATTGGCTTTACAATGGCTTTACAAATATGTTCTTAAAAACAACTTAAACATTTTTTTATTTTTTTTAACTATCCATCTTACTAAGTGGTTAGGGCTATTCACTGGCATTCCCTACAAGGTTGAAGGTGAAATATGGCTTCTGTCATTTTTTATTTGACATTTTGTGAATAAAAACATGCATTTACAAAATGCTACATAAAACACGAGAGAAGACATGTTTCTCTACCAAAATTGTTATGGGATCAGTGAATTAACACTCCAGAAACCAAATGTTTAGGGTTTTAGAAAAATATTTGGACATTCTAAAGCCAGTTGAGACAAAATCCAAATTAACCAAATAACAAAGTCAGCAGCAAACATGAAATAAATGGTGAGGGGGACTCTAAAACATTGGCAACTCAGAAAAGGGGCTTAATGTTGAAAAAAGTTCAGTTGTCCTTTAAAGGGACAGTTTGGTCAATTTCAACATGCAATTGTAATGCTCACACTACCCTGGACTTGTCAGTGCCTGAGATTTTTTTTTCTTCTTCTTCAGCCGTTTCCGAGATCCTGGTCATTGTAATGGGGGCAGCTCTTTGTTTACATTTCAAAAAAACATTTTTATTTATTTCCAAAAACATCCAAAAGGTTATAAAACATCAGCAGACAACTAGCAAACAGCATTACCTTTTGGGAAAATATTTGGAGTTGGCCTATGTTTCACTTTTTAAAAATGTAAACAAACGCTGCCCCCATTAGAATTGCTCATATCTCGGAAAGGGCTGAGCCAAAAAATGTGGCATCACCAGGTACTGACAAGTCAAGGGTAGCGTGAGCAATACAACTGCATGTTGAAATTGACCAAACTGTCCCTTTAAGTTGAATAACCCAAGAATATCTTTGGCATGGCACGAAGGGAAATACAATTTCTGTGCTATACTTTGCCATGTGTTTTCTATACATGTGATCCTGTACAAAATATATGCAAATGATTTGTCTATACTTCTACATCAATAAGTGAAGGGATTATTAACACTTGTGTCATTTACCTCGGTCATGTCTTTGTGAGCGTGACCAGTAGCCTCCAAGAGCTTCCTTATAACAAATGTGCAAATCTCACATTGCACCCTGCCTTGAATCTGTAAAAGCAAACAGACAGATTGGTGGAAAAAACACACTATGCTTATTCATCATTACCACATGAACAACATGACAGAGATTTGTGTCGATGGACAAACTGATATCTGGCAGTGTCCTGTGCTATTCACATTGTGTCTACACCAAATATACACAGTGTTTTTCAACAACCAAAATATTTTTAAGCTAAATAATATTTTTTTTGTCTCATCTCACTTTTTTTTTTTTTTAAAGATGGTAGATAGATACACAATGATAGGCATAGTGACCAGGGCTGCTGTATGTTAAAAAGCACACAAATATGTACATGTATAGGCTGACACATTATAAACAGAGTATGCGCATCAGAGAGAGAGAGAGAGAGAGAGAGAGAGAGAGAGAGACAGAGAGAGAGACAGAGAGAGAGACAGAGAGAGAGAGAGAGACAGAGAGAGAGAGAGAGAGAGAGAGAGAGAGAGAGAGAGAGAGAGATAGAGAGAGAGAGAGAGAGAGAGAGAGAGAGAGAGAGAGAGAGAGGCCCCTTTAAGCCAAAAGTGCCCTATTTCTCCCTCAGTCCAGCCCTCGTCATGTGTATATAGGCACACATGCATGCATTTGTGCATGTGTTCATGTGGGTTGTTGGGTGCATGAGGGTAGCCTGGTTCCTACAGACCTCTGTGTGTTTGAGCTCTGGAGCCCCCTGGTGGCGCTCAACACACACGGAGACCTAGAGTACATTGTAAAAAGTAAAAGGTTCCCTGAAAAACAAAGTACTCTTGAAGTTCTTGAAGAACCAAGTTCGGTCTTCAGAGAACCCAGGAACCCAAATGGTCTTTGAAGAACCCTTTGATTGCCAATGTGGAAGAACCCCTAATGGTTCCCTAAGGAGCATTGGGTATTTTTTCCAGAAAGTTTGGGTTCTTTTAGGGTTCCTCTGAGAACTTTTACATTCCCTCCATGATCCTCCATAGCCTGATTAAGGCGTATGATAGAGAGGTATAGGGTTGACTTTAAGACAGGTCGCGTTAGGTAGTTTAAACCCTTAGCACAGAGCCTGTAACCTTACTGTCACCAAAGTTGTAAGGGCTTTTTCTTAATCTGTTACGCAAGGCTCTCTGTAATGTCAACGCAATGTTGTTATGACGTAGTTGAGTATTTTCAGCAAAAAGTGAATAGGCCCGCCGGCGACCCCATCTGCACTAAGAGGCTACATTACATTACATTACATTACATTGCACTTAGCTGACGCTTTCATCTACTCAAAGCGACTTACAGTTATTATTTTTCAGGGTATTGGTTACAGTCCCTGGAGCAATGTGGGGTTAGGTGCCTTGCTCAAGGGCACTTCAGCCATGGATGGAGATGTAGGGAGAGGTCAGAGGGGATTTGTAACTGCAACCGAAAGAACAACTCTCTATAACCACTATAGGCTACTGCTGCCCCCTAGGCTACGCAGTCTCAGAGCAGGGGTCCGTTTCTCGATTCTTGTCGTTGCTAACCGTCTAAAGACCGTCTTAAGACCATCTTAAGACGTGACACCATTGCCTTGGATTTAGTGGTGAGCGTCACTGTTGAGAGAGAGTTGAGTCGCTCTTACGAAGGACGTTGCTACCATCGTTAGCAAAGACGCTTTCGAGAATGCCACCCCAGAAACACTTGTTCATGGATCCATGAGGTGCCACATCTGTCAGCAGTGACAGGGTGGCTCCTTCACGCTGGGCCCTGGGGCTGGCAGTCACACATATACATATAACACGGTGCAACACTGCGTATAAAGCATTAATACCAACTGACAAACTTCAGTACAACCAGAGGAACCATATCTCCTGCATTGTTGACATTGGTTGAAACCATGGGCCACACTTTCCTCATCGTGATGTTGCTGTTGTCAGGTGAGTTGAAGAGTCAAAAACCTTATGCATGTGGGTGTTTCTATAATTAGGGGTACATTTCAGAGCTTTTCTGTGTTTTCCTGGGGTTTTTTTTTCTTTCAATAAATGCTTATTCAAAGATTATGGATTTAAACTTAGGGGACATGGACTTGAAATGTACTCCTAATTATAGAATGGCTCATGTGTCCAAGTCTTTTATTTCAAGACTTTTTAAAGTTGAAAATAGAATTTTGAAAGTAAGACGTTCACACAAATATGATCATATCCAACTCGTTAATAGAATGAACTGAAGATGGTTGAGACATGACTCATGTAATTTTCAGTAATCAGGTGTCCTGATGCTCCATCTCTCCACAGGTATGTGTGACTATGGAGGCTGTGCAGAGGGGAAGCATAGGGATGGAGGTGTCAGACCTGGCTGGAACAATCCTGGGCATGCAGTGACAAAGCATAGTCACGCTGGCAAGGTACAAAAAGCAATCTTTCTTCTATCAAGTGTGGATGATCAGAAACATAATGTTTGTAGCCACTTTTACTGTTCTGTGTGTGTTACAGAAGAATATAATTTTTAGAACGTACTGTAATACATTTTGGATATCATCAGAGGAGTAAACATTGTCATAGGTCAGTTTTATTTATAAACATAAAATCAAGTCAAGTCAAGTGTACTTTATTGACAAAAATCTATGTAGCAGGGTTAGCACAGAAGTTTGAAATTGCCTTTGACCAGTCTCAAATGTGCAGTTTAACTAAACAAAGACATTTAATTAAGAAATTGATAATAATCTCCATCTTTCTCTCTCTCTCTCTCTCTCTCTCTCTCTCTCTCTCTCTCTCTCTCTCTCTCTCTCTCTCTCTCTGTATCCTCATGCTCATAATGTGTCAGCCTATTCATTGACATATATTTGTGCTTTTCAACATATGTTGCCCTGGTCACTATGCCAATATCATGTCTTTCATCTTCCTTTAAATAGAGAGGAACTCTAAACATTTAAACGGAAGTAACAAACCCAAAATGAAACGAGACTGAAAAAAACAAACATTTTTTTAAAGATTTTTTTAAGTTTTAAAAAGCTTAAAACTTACAAGCATTTTGATGGTTGAAAAACAAAATATATACAGTATTTGGTGTAGACACAACATGAATTGCACAGGACACTGCCTGATATCAGTTTGTCTATCTATCGACACAAATTTCTGTAATATTGTTCATGTGCTCATGAAGAATAAGCATAATGTGTGTTTTCCCCACTAGTCTGTCCGGTTTTCTTTTACAGATTCAAAACGTGGTGCTTTGTAAGATTTGCAAAACTGTCATACTGAAGTTGAAAAGGTCTATTGGTCACACAAACCTTACGAAGGTAAATGACACAAGTGTAAATAATCCCTCAAGTTGTTGATATAGACAAATAATTTAAATGTATGTTGTAGGATCACACTGTATTATAGACAACACAGGCCAGTATAGCACAGATTTCCATTTGTGCCATGCCGAGGATATTCTTGGCTTATTCCACTTTAACACTAGCAGTGCCACTATGCGTACACCAGTTTGTTGCTTTGTACAATACCTTGAATATATTTTAACACAACAGTTAATCTATTTTTACAGGAGAACGTTCTTAGAAAGCTCAAAGGAATCTGTCCAAACATACGTGGGTTTAAAAAGAGGTGCCAAAATTTTGTAGCAAGAAACACAGTCAAATTGGTAAATACTTTTCTCCGCCTCCAAGATCCCGCAAAGGCCTGCAGAGCAATGAAATTTTGCAAGTGAGTGTTTCCTTTAATGCATATGCATTTTTGACGGTCATGCAATGTGATCTATGACTTGTGATCTATGTGATCTATGATTGTTTTACTTTGCTTTTAAATTGCTTTATGCCACTTGCACTATACAGTAATGTGGTTTTCCCTCATAACTATTTTAGAATAACAATAATATAAAGTGAATATGTAACTTTTATTTTTGTTTCATATTTTCACACAGACCCCGTAGAGGAGCTGGAAATGCTTTGTAAATTGTGGAGAGGATGTTGGACTGTTGTATGTCATTTCTTGTCATTTTTTTATAGCAATCCAAAATGTTTTAATGTTTTGTATTACAAAACTTGTAACACATTAAAAGTACTCTGTGTAAGATTTCCCTTCTCACCTTCAAACTTGCCAGGACGAAGTGTAGATATATAAATCTATTATAAATCTATAGCTATTACAATTATTCTGTCATTTGTGAAATGAATGAGGATGGACAGCACCCCATGTACAGATGTAAAATGTAAAGGCAAAATTAGTACTTGATATTTATGTTGTTGGTGGTCAATATTCATAAAAAAGTACAGTAGTGGACATGCAGCACAACTTTTGGTGACAAACCAGTACCACTATTGTATGTAGCCTTCTGTGTGTTATGCACAGTACCTTTAACGAGACACTGAGAATTGTTGACGCCTTTTTGTCATGGATAGCCTACTTCTGCTTTGTTGTGTTTTATGACACGGACAAGATCAGTGTGGTCCAGCAATGGGCAGGATGAGGTTTAGTGCCTTGCTTAGCGTTGCACCCAGGGTTCGAATCCGGCCTGGGTCATTTCCCAATCCTACCCCATCTGAGGCTGACAGGAAGAGACTGCAGAGAGTGACCAAAACAGCGCAAAAAGTCATAGGCTGCCCCCTGTCTCCCATACCCACCATTTACAACTCCCACTGCCTAAGCAGAGCCAGGAGTATCATTAAAGATCCCTCACATCCTGGCTTTCATGTTTTCACACTGTTGCCCTCTGACAGGCGCTACAAGGCATTACCAGCCAGGACCAATAGGATGAGGAACAGCTTCTTCCCCAAAGCTGTTGTGACAATGAACTCTCACTTACTGGACAATGTTCATCTATAAAGAATTGTGCACCTTGTAGGGAAGCTCAAATCTCAGTATAGCCTACTTTGTATAATGACAATAAAGGCTTTCTATTCTATTTCTATTCAATTCTATCCTATTCTATATCTCTCTCTCCACATTCGCTTCCTGTCGCTCTTCACTGTCCTATCTGAAATAAAGGGGAAAAAAGCCCATGCAAATATTAAAATAGCGCTAAATACAACTCTCTAAGTGTTAATTCAACATTCAAAAAGTTGACATGAACACTAAATTGAGTGGGACCATATATGGTCAGAAAAGTGTTGAATTAACACTGCACTGCAATTAACACAATGACACTGTGAAGACCAAAAAGCACAGATGACAGCGATAGATCATAGAATGTTGCCATTACGCCCAAACAATGTCTAGAATGCAGGACGGCTTTGCAGCCCAAGTAGGCCTATATGCACAATGTCTTCAACCTTACGCACTAACCTTGGTTGATGGGAGTGTTTGGCCACATTTGTGTGACAAATCCTGTGAGACAGGACTAAAAAAAACACACATGAATACAAAACTCTCTCTCTCTCTCTCTCTCTCTCTCTCTCTCTCTCTCTCTCTCTCTCTCTCTCTCTCTCTCTCTCACACACACACACACACACACACACGCACACGCACACGCGCGCGCACACACACACACACACACACACACACACACACACACACACACACACACACACACACACAACTAACCTACTCGAATTCGAGACGATTCGTGTAATGAATTGTTGATAGGCAGACTGAAGGGACCTTTAGTTGAAACCTAAGGATCTTTAGTTCAATTTTAAGGACCTTTCGTAGGCTTTTGCGGTAGACGGACCGTCCTCGACTAAAGATCCCCTGCCTTATACTAATGGTCCAACGTTTTGTTCGAATGGTCCCTTCAAGAATCCATTCGACGAAAAGACCTGTACCCACCTACTCATACATGAATTTGCTATTCTTTCTCTGACACATTCATTGACAGCATAGGGACACAATATAGACACAGCAAGACACAGTATAGGGTGGGCTTGAGTGTAGTTTGAGTCAATGTGAATAATTTGGGGAAATCTAGCCATTGAATTTGGTTGTCATTTATGCATAAATTAGCATGAATTGCATTGGACCTACGGTAGCCTACTTTATAAACATGACCCGCAGTCGTGCTGTAATTGATGTAGCAACAGTATTACATCTACTGTGTTTCTTGTCTAATCCATTCTCCTTCTAGAAAGCGGGACCCTTTTGTTCGCTTTGTACACTTCTTGTGAGGAGATTTCAGAAAATGTGTAACTTTAGCAAGGTAAAAGCCTCGTTTCTTTCCATTGTATTCAATTGTTTTAGATGTTGAGTTAGATGAAAAGAATTCAAAAAGAGGGCCTGTGCCTTTCAATATGGCTTTAGTTATGTGGTGGTGCGTTGGCTTGAAATATTGAGTAATGCAAGTCAGAAAGTCTGAAGCTCGCACTCAACAAGGACTTGAAAAGAGATGCCCAAATAAAGTGGGTTTTTAATGATCTCACAATATGCCGTGCTATATTTACAAAAGTGCAAACGTTTTGGGTGATCCCATCCTCAGTGCAAAAAAAAAAAGAGAAAAGAAAGAAAAAATCTTTAGACGTTCACATCCATTGTCTCTGTAGAGGACCACACATTCCCTTGACATTAGACTGCCCTATATAAAGGCAAAGTGCAGCAACGACATATTTGGTCAAAATTGAGTTTAGATTGACAATGGTCTTTATAACATCTCCTTTATCTTCTGACAAAGCCTTGTGGTTCAAATGTGTCAAGTTTTAGAGATATTGTGTGAAATTTGCAACCACAATAGGCCTATCTAACCTATGAATACTTTTTTCTGAGTTTCAATGTTGGCGTAATAACTGCACTTTGCCTGTGTAGGGCAGAATAGCCTACATTACTGAAAGGACAACTTTTTTAAAAATATAAAAAATCAATAGATTTCAATGTCTATATTTGGATTAAAAAACATGATGCCATAATGACATTGCCATGGGCCCTTTTTTCCTCTCACTCCAACGGTATACAGTAGGCCTATTTACAAAATGCCTTGCATGTATTTCTGCACAGGAACAAGTTGCAGAAAAGCTGGAAGAGATTTGTAGCAAATTGTATCTTGGCAAAGAAAGGTGCAGGAAGTTTGTTGGAGAAAACAAAGACAAATTGTCGGATGGTTTTACCAATCCCAAATCACCCTGCACTTTCCTGAAGTTTTGCTAGTAAGTACCAATTTACAATATCAATGAACATACCAGTAGTATATACCGTATTTTCCGGACTACAAGTCGCACTTTTTTTCATGGTTTGGCTGGACATGCGACATATACTCTGGTGCGACATATATATGTTTTTTTTCTCCACGGGAGAGCACTATGTGCGCAACTAGGCCTATGTTGTGTTGCTTAATACCACTGATAGAAAAAATGTTACAACTTAGGCTACCACAACAAAAAATAGCATTTACAATGACGACTGAATAGAAATATACCACCCAAAAGAAGTTAATATAGCCCACTGCTGAGTTCAAGCTGAAAGTAATTAAATATGCAGCCGAAAATGGCAATAGGGCAGCTGAACGAAAGTTTGGATGCAATGGAAAACTGTTTGGGGACTGGAGAAAAGCGGAGGAAAATGTGCTGATGAATACAGGACCTAGGCCTATGTGTTCTCGAACAACGCGCGCGCTGCGAGTCAACGGTCTTGTTACGGGCTCCATGACATTGCCAAAGAAATGAATAAGACTTTTGCGGAAGTCAGGGAGCTCGTGGATGTATCGCGTTATGCAATGCAATCCCCTCTCGTGGATTTATTTGCGCTATGCAACGCAATCTCCTCTCTATCCGAGAACGAGCGTCTGTGTTATTAAAGACAGTCAGTCGACTTCCAGGTGAAAATCGGTCATTTCCGCGAGTTTCTGACAAACGAGCACAACGTGACACTACCATAGGCTACACAACATGGATGAAATCCCCATCACCTTTGATACCATCATGGGCTGAAGTCTCAGGGTAAAGAAAGGCGTGCTCTGGAGACGGAACAAGTTGCCTCGAACCCTCCCACGGTCCAAACGCAAAACAAAGCCGAAAATTGAATGTTATTCTGACTACAGGGCAACATGGCGCGTTATCACTGTTTCTTCCTCTTTTTCTTTTTGTGGTTTTATGGCGGTTGGCAAACCATCTTAGTTGGTGCATTACCACCACCTCTGAATGCGTTGCCACTGCTTCAGATGCTGGTTTAAAACAATGCCGTCTTTGAGCAGGAGCTTACCATGCGCCAGTTATCACAACATAGATTCCATGGATAGAATAACCTTTCAAAAATGTGCGACGATTAGTCCGGTGCGACGTATATATGTTTTTTTCATCTTCAAAATGCATTTTTGGGCCGTTGCGACTTAAACTCCGGAGCGACATATAGTCCAAAAAATACGGTACAGTAGGCCCTATATTTATTTGGATCTTCCCCTTAATTTGATCTACTAACCTTTGTTGCACAGTCAAACATCGCTACTTACAATATAATCTATTATATTTGCATTGGTTGGACTTGTCTTGATGTAATTTTAAGATCTGTTATGTCCACACAGAACGCAACAGCCCCTATGAGGACCTCTGGCCCGGAAGTGAGCCGTTGGTGATGAGACTGCTGTAGGGACTGACTTCTGCTTCTTGCTATTTGATTACTATTGCTTTTGTACTCATCTTACCTTGACCCTTGTTCTCTACTCTCTACACACAGCCCCCCCCACCCCACCAAGATGAAAATGGAGTGGCAAAAACACCCCAATAATGACGCTGATGTTGATTGTTTTTTATCTGCCTACACACACTTCAGTCAATAAAAACATTCTCAAAATTTGAGAGTGTGGGTGCCCATGAAGTTAATTATGAAGGTCCATCCCTAGGTCAATGCCTAATGCCTACTACGTTCTGTAAAAGAAACTTGTAATGGCATTGTTCCAGCAGATGGCAGGATTACCTAAGTGATCTGCCTCTGGGCTGATCTCTCCGTAGCATTGTTCCCATGCTTTTTCATTCAATTAAATCCTTTGGTTCAGATCTTTGTCTTCCAAATGAACATTCTCTTCCTGTCTAAATGTGTTCAGAGAGTGCACCTCTGCCATCTGGCGGACAGACGCACCTCAAATGTACAAACAAAAAAAATAAACGTGGGCCTACAGTGCACACAAATCAGACGATCACATAACCATCTTGATGGAAGTAAATTTTAAAGTTTTTTTTTGTCTTTTTGACTTTATTTATGATAGGACAATGAAGGTGTCGCGAGTGAGAGAAACAGGGAAGGGACGACAAAGGAGCGGGATTCGAACCTGGGTCAGCCGCATGGTAGACGAGTGCCCTACCGGTTGGCCACAGCAGGGCCTGACAGAAGAAAATTTGGGCAGTCGATTTGACTTTGAGAAAAAGTAAAAAAAAAAAAAAAAAAAAAAAAGAAACCAGAGTGCCACACTCTCCTGCTCTTCTTTTTATTTAAACATGTAGAGTAGTAGAGTAGAGTAGAGTAACTTTATTGATCCCCAGGGGGAAATTCAGGATGTAATAGCTATGGGGCCTATGTGTAAATGGTATTTATATTGTCACTACTTTGCCCTGACAGCCAGGTTTGAAGAAGAGAGGGGAAATCTTACACAGAGGACCTTTAATGTGCTACAAGGTTAATAATACAAAACAAGCAAAACACAAAAGCATGACCATGTTGGATTGCCATAAAGGAGATGGCATGACATGACATGGCACACAGCTCAGTCCAACATCCTCTCCACAATTTACAAAGCATTTCCAGCTCTTCTACTGGGTCTGTGTGAAGATATGAAACAACAATTTAAGTTACATATTCACTTTATATTATTGTATTTTTTCTGTGATGTAATATACATAGGCTATTTATAATGCAAAACCACATTACTAGAACAAGTGTAAAGCAATCTAAAAGCATTTATAAAAAAACAACAATGTTTGAGTCATAGATCAAATGGCTGTCAAAAATGCTCATTCATTAAGTAAACACTTACTTGCAAAAGTCCATTGATATGCAGGCCTTTCTGGGATCATGGACGTGGAGAAAAGTATTGACCAATTGTTTTTCATATTTTTCAATAAAATCGTGGCACTCGCGTTTCACCCAATTTGGACAGATTCCCTTGAGCTTTTCAACAATTTTCTCCTACAAAAATAGAATAATTGTTGTGTTAAAATATATTCAAGGTATTTTATGAAGCAACAAACTGGTATACATATGTACAGCAGTGTTTAAAGGACAACTGCACTATTTTGTCTGCAATGATTTAGAACCCCACTTACCGTTTTTTTTTTATGTTTGCTGCTCTCTCCGTTCTTTGGCTAATTTAGATGTTGTCTTAAGGTAATTGGCTTTACAATGGCTTTACAAATATGTTCTTAAAAACACCTTAAACATTTTTTTTTTTAACTATCCATCTTACTAAGTGGTTAGGGCTATTCACTGGCATTCCCTACAAGGTTGTGTCATTTTTTATTTGCCATTTTGTGAATAAAAACATGCATTTACAAAATGCTACATAAAACACGAGAGAAGACATGTTTCTCTACCAAAATTGTTATGGGATCAGTGAATTAACACTCCAGAAACCAAATGTTTAGGGTTCTAGAAAAATATTTGGACATTCTAAAGCCAATATTTGGTCATTCTAAAGCCAGTTGAGACAAAATCCAAATTAACCAAATAACAAAGTCAGCAGCAAACATGAAATAAATGGTGAGGGGGACTCTAAAACATTGGCAACTCAGAAAAGGGGCTTAATGTTGAAAAAAATGCAGTTGTCCTTTAAGTTGAATAACCCAAGAATATCTTTGGCATGGCACAAAGGGAAATACAATTTCTGTGCTATACTTTGCCATGTGTTTTCTATAATACATGTGATCCTGTACAAAATAAATGCAAATGATTTGTCTATACTTCTACATCAATAAGTGGAGGGATTATTAACACTTGTGTCATTTACCTTGGTCATGTCTTTGTGAGCGTGACCAGTAGCCTCCAAGAGCTTCCCTATAACAAATTTGCAAATCCCACATTGCACCCAGCCTTGAATCTGTAAAAGCAAACAGCACAGATTGGTGGAAAAAACACACTATGCTTATTCATCATTACCACATGAACAACATGACAGAGATTTGTGTCGATGGACAAACTGATATCAGGCAGTGTCCTGTGCTATTCACTTTGTGTCTACACCAAATATACAGAGTGTTTTTCAACAACCAAAATATTATTAAGTTTTAAGCTAAATAATGTTTTTTTTTGTCTCATCTCATCTCACTTTTTTTTTTTTTAAGATGGTAGATAGATACACAATGATAGGCATAGTGACCAGGGCTGCTGTGCTGTATGTTAAAAAGCACACAAATATGTACATGTATAGGCTGACACATTATAAACAGAGTATGCGCATCAGAGAGAGAGAGAGAGAGAGAGAGAGAGAGAGACAGACAGACAGACAGACAGACAGACAGACAGACAGACAGACAGACAGACAGACAGAGAGAGAGAGAGAGAGACAGACAGACAGACAGACAGACAGACAGACAAACAGAGAGAGAGAGAGAGAGAGAGAAATGTTGGTTACCTGACCAGGATGCCTACTGCTTGTCATTTCTTCTCCAGGTTTGTCCCAGGAAAGCCTGACACCATCCTCGGGCATCACCTCTGCCACCATCCTGGCACCATCCTCGGGCATCACCTCTGCCACCATCCTGGCACCATCCTCGGGCTCGCCCTCTGCACAGCTTCCATTGCCACAGATACCTGTGGAGAGATAGACCTGAAGATTTCATGTTCATCACCAATGTCCAAGTTTAGAAATATTGTAAGCAATACATGCACAATGCACATCCAATAAAACAGGTGCTGGATCTAACAGACACATAAAAGGAAAGTCCACAAACTGTTCCTGCTCAGTCACCGATTTGTTCAACATTACATTTCAGTGTGCAACACTGGCTGATTTTCTGAGGGTTTCCAATTCATTCATAGAAGGTTCTGCATTTTTTGACTCACCCGAGGACAGCAACAGAATACAGATGGAAATCTGTTTCCATGGCGCCACCATTGCGAATCCAGGCGATACTTGGTCCCTCTGTTGCGCTCCAAGTTGGTGGACAGTAATGTTGTGCGTGCAGTGACATGCGACTTTCAAATTTATAGCTGAAAAATCCTGTACTGTGTGTTCATTTCAATGCTGACAGTTGTCACATGTGGTTAGCCGGCCTCACGGTAGTTATTTGGAACAGTTGTTGAACAGT
This sequence comes from Engraulis encrasicolus, assembly GCF_034702125.1. Taxonomy (NCBI): domain Eukaryota; kingdom Metazoa; phylum Chordata; class Actinopteri; order Clupeiformes; family Engraulidae; genus Engraulis; species Engraulis encrasicolus. The sequence goes on from NC_085875.1 coordinate 32,964,445, forward strand.
TCTTCCCTACAAAGGCAAAGTGCAGTAACTAGGCTATGTAGCCTGATTATCACCGACTTTCAAATCTCTTCGAGACTTGGTCTGACCAAGAGCATAACCATTAACATTTCCCAAATGTCATGGTAGACCCGCCTCCCTTGGTTTGCGTCCCGACAAAGTGGGAGGAGTTCCCGATTTTTCGGGAGCTCAGAAAGTACTTACATTGCTCTTGACCTGACTAGATGCGACGCTGAAAGTGTTGTGTCACTATAGGCCAGTCAATCTAGCGTTTGACCAGGGACAAATTGCAATAGTAATCATTCCTTGTTTTTTGTAATCCCTAGGTATGTCTAAATAACATATTAAAAATCTACAGCTTTATATTTAGTGGAACATACTTTTTTTCAAGGTCAAAGTTGGAGATTTCCCATTCATTTTCCCATAGGGAGACAATAGGAGATACTTGGGGAATAGGCAAAAATTTTAAACAATAAGATATCAATTTGAAACTTTCGCAGTAATTTACTCAAGCAAAGACAAAGATCTTTTGTATTGCAAGTTATCTGAAATATGATGATTAAATATGCAAATGAGATCACATCTACTTAAATATGTGATAAATTATGCAACAACGGGCAAAACATAAAACAAATTGCAAAAGTAATGATTTACACTTTTTATTGATACTTAATCCACCCTACATCACATATGAAAAATCTACCTTCATCACTTTAGTGGAACATACTTTTTTGAAGGTCAGAAGTAGCAGATTTCCATTGCATTTTGCCATTCAGTGGGTAAAATCGGATACTTTTGACCTCGGGAAAGGTATGTTCCACTGAATTGATGAAAGTAGATTTTTAATATGTGATGCAGAGGGGTTGAAGGATCAATGTAATGTATGAACCATTACTATTCAGTGTTTCCCACAGAAATTTTGGAAACTATGGGGGCAGCCGGGGTTTATTTTGTCCGGGGGGGGGGTGTCTTCTCACACGGGGCCTTTTTTTTGGGGGGGGTGTGGGGGTGTATTCTTGCAGCGTAAATGCAAAACGGCAAAACAATGACTACAGTATGACATTGGCGCATGGAGAAACTGTAGGCCTGGGCCTATATTTCAGCCATTTATATTTTGAAGGCTACATAAGATTTTACCCATGACTTGTATAATAGTAGTACATTGTCATTGTCAAAAAATGCAGTACAGTGAATAATTTCTGTTTACAACACAGTTTTCGTCCCTCATGCAGGGGTCTGGGAAACAATAATAAAACAAAATAGGAGCAGAGATAAGAATTTAAGAGCACTGTGAAATTGTTAACGCATAGACAAAAAGGGTCTTAGAGGGTAGGCTATGCCTTTTCCCCAACACATATCTGTAGGCGTACACATTCTACATGAGGGGTGCTGGTCACAGGGCCAGTTTTTTTCCAAAATTCCTCCCATTAAAAGGGCTGAACAACATATTACACAAAGCCTAGGAGTGTTAGTAAACTCATCCCAACTGTCCCTTCTCTGAAGGTTTTTTATATATTGCTTGCTCCCAAACCCCAAGTAAACTACAACAACTTGACTAGGCTTTTGATCCCTGTCTTTCAAGCACTTGTGGTTCTCTCTATAGCAGGGGTGCCCAACCTTTTTTTAACCAAGATCTACTTTTGAAGTTTGATGGTCTGCCGTGATCTACCAAGTCAAATTCAAGGATGTCAGTATGAAAATATAAGATCACCATTTATTAATCACCATTATTATGAACAAAATGTTTTTAGTAGGCAACTATGGCCGTATCTTTTCAGTGTGTATTTAAAGCGTGTTGAATAGCCTATGTTTACAAAGCAATGCAGCACTGATAGTATGCAGAGATAATTTCAGTCATACACAAGTCATAAACAACTGAAACAATTTCAAAATGATAAACATTTGGTATATAAAAGGCACATAGGCCCCTATTTCAAAAATATGACGAAGCATATAATCATGCCTTCAGTGGTATAGGCTAGCAAATTAAAAAGGCTCAGAAATTCACCATTTGTATGGGGTAAATAGTAGGTTACTATGAGAGAGAGAGAGAGAGGAGAGGAAGAGAGAGAGAGAGAGAGAGAGAGAGAGAGAGAGAGAGAGAGAGAGAGAGAGAGAGAGAGAGAGAGAGAAATGAGAGAACTCATTGGATTGGTTAACACCCCTGTTAAGTGTGACTTCTTCTATGAAGGTTTTTTTTTTCAGCTCTCTGGGACAGTAGCACAGCAAAGGCTTTCTATTGTGAGTTTGGCCAATCGTTTTGTCCACAACTGAAGCAAGAAACAGCACAAATTGAAGTGAATTCCATATGTCAACAACTAACATTTCCCTTACACGCGGCACGCGATGTAAACGCAGTTAGCGATGATGCATGCGACTAGCGATTTGGACGAAGATCCTCGCATATCGGCGTGTCATAACGCATCGTTGCGCACATTGTCCCGATGTTACACGTGTGCACACATGAATCAACTGTAATACCCTTACGGTCACTTCCTAATGCTTTCCCCTCATTCTGTGTTACCGTGGGACTACTTATCTAACCAATACAGAGTCTATAGGATGTATTTACTCCAGGAGGAAAATGCGAAGGAAATTCAAAATCGTAATTCAAATCGTTTTAACAAAAACGGATATCGTTTAAAAAAAAAAAAAGTAAAAAAAAAAAAAAATTTTTTTTTTTTTTTTTTTTTACATTTTCGTAAACTATGGCGGCCAAATTTAAACTATGGCGGGCCGCCATAGTTTCCTCAATGTAGGCCTATGGGAAACACTGCTATTGCAATTTCTTTTATGCTTGGTCTGTTACACGTACCACAGATTTTAGCACATAGGCCTATTTCATATGACCTCATATGCATATTTCATCATCATATTTCAGAAAACTTGCAACACAAAAATTGTTTGCCTGAATGTGAGTTACCATCTGTGTAAGTTTCAAATGAATATGCCATAGTTTAAAATTTTACCCTATTCACCTTATATTTCCTATATTCTCTCCCTATGGAGAAATGAATGGGAAATCTGCCAACTTTGACCTCGAAAAAAAAGTATGTTCCACTAAATATAAAGCTGTAGATTTTTAATATGTGATACAAGGGGGTTTAAGGATCACTTAAAAGTAGGAACCATTACTATTGCAATTCGTCCCAGGTTTGGGCCTTTTTAGAGCTAGATTGAATGGCCTACTAGGGCATGGCCTGGCTAGTAACTATCCCAACATTGAAACTGAGAAAAAGGCCTTCAAACTTGGGTATTTGGTTAGATAGTTACTGCACATTTGACATAGCAATAACATAGTTAAAACAGAACACATTTGGATCATATGGGTTTGTCACAAAATAAATAAAAACTGAAAACCATTTTGTGAAGACCATTTTCAGTCTAAGCTCAATTTTGGCAAAATAGGCTATGTAGTTACTGCACTTTGGCTTTGTATGGCAGAGTTGCTCTGACAGTGTGCAGACTCATGGATCCATCCCACCACAGCAACCACACGTCAGCAGTTATGGTATGCACACCATGTCACCCTCACCACTCAAGCTGCTGTCACGGCAGCAAGACGTAGGCCCACATGTCACAAATTGTCCTTACAATGCAAATTAGGATGAAGCTCTATACACCAATGCATGAAAGAGTACCAAGCGTTAAATGTGTATTTGGTTAGATATTCCAGAAAACGTTGTCTGTTGATTTGGTCACAGACCGAAAGCCAATGTAAAGGATCCTGGATTTCTTGGATAAACAAACAATCCAGGATAAACAAATATAACAACATTTACAAATATGATGAATGACTTACAAATCAATGTTGCCTACCAACATTCACAAATAGCAAATAGCCTAACAGAAATCACAGGCAATGAAAGATAATGTAATGCTATTCATAAATATCACAGCACAGTTCCATTTAGGCTACTTTCAAACCGATCAACATGCACTGAGCATATTTTTTTAAAATATATTTTTGGGGCTTTTTCAAATGTATTATTTTGCTATTTTACCAAGCGATTTAGGCTACCAAAAAGTGGCCCAATTTACCTTATGTCACCCTACACAGTATTTGTGACTAGTTTTATATTCATGTGTGCTTTTTTGAGTCCTGTCTCACAGGATTTGTCACACAAATGTGGCCAAACACTCCCATCAACCACAGTTAGTGCGTAAGGTTGAAGACATTGTGCATAGGCCTACTTGGGCTGCAAAGCCATCCTGCATTCTAGACATTGTTTGGGCGTAATGGCAACATTCTATGATCTATCACTGTCATCTGTGCTTTTTGGTCATGTGACCCACAGTGTCATTTGCAGTGTTAAGTCAACACTTTTCTGACCATATATGGTCCCACTCAATTTATTGTTGAATGTTGAATTAACAATTAGAGAGTTGTATTTAGAGCTATTTTAATATTTGCATGGGCTTTTTTGCCTCTATTTCAGATAGGACAGTGAAGAGCGACAGGAAGCGAATGTGGAGAGAGAGATATAGAATAGAATAGAATAGAAAGCCTTTATTGTCATTATACAAAGTAGGCTATACTGAGATTTGAGCTTCCCTACAAGTTGCACAATCCTTTATAGATGAACATTGTCCAGTAAGTGAGAGTTTATTGTCACAACAGCTTTGGGGAAGAAGCTGTTCCTGGCTGGTAATGCCTTGTAGCGCCTGCCAGAGGGCAACAGTGTGAAAATATGAAAGCCAGGATGTGAGGGATCTTTAATAATACTCCTGGCTCTGCTTAGGCAGCGGGAGTTGTAAATGGTGGGTATGGGAGGCAGGGGGCAGCCTATGGCTTTTTGCGCTGTTTTGGTCACTCTCTGCAGTCTCTTCCTGTCAGCCTCAGATGGGGTAGGGTTGGGAAATGACCCAGGCCGGATTCGAACCCTGGGTGAAACGCTAAGCAAGGCACTAAACCTCATCCTGCCCATTGCTGGACCACACTGATCTTGTCCGTGTCATAAAACACCAAAAGTTGTGCTGCATGTCCACTACAGTACTTTTTCATGAATATTGACCACCACCAACATAAATGTCAAGTACTAATTTTGCCTTTACATTTCACATCTGTACATGGGGTGCTGTCCATCCTCATTCATTTCACAAATGACAGAGTAATACAAATGACACAATAATTTTAAAAGCTATAGATTTATAATAGATTTATATGTCTACTTCGCCCTGGCAAGTTTGAAGGTGAGAAGGGAAATCTTACACAGAGGACTTTTAATGTCTTACAAGCTTTGTAATACAAAACTCTAAAATATTTTGGATTGCTTTAAAGAAATGACAAGAAATGACATACAACAGTCCAACATCCTCTCCACAATTTACAAAGCATTTCCAGCTCCTCTACGGGGTCTGTGAAGATATGAAACAAAAATAAAAGTTACATATTCACTTTATATTATTGTTATTCTGAAATAGTTATAAGGAAAACCTTATGTGGAAAACCACATTACTGTATAGTGCAAGTGGCATAAAGCAATTTAAAAGCAAAGTAAAACAATCATAGATCACATAGATCACAAGTCATAGATCACATTGCATGACCGTCAAAAATGCACATGCATTAAAGGGAAAACTCACTTGCAAAATGTCATTGCTCTGCAGGCCTTTGCGGGATCTTGGAGGCGGAGAAAAGTATTTACCAATTTGACTGTGTTTCTTGCTACAAAATTTTGGCACCTCTTTTTCAACCCACTTATGTTTGGACAGATTCCTTTGAGCTTTCGAAGAACGTTCTCCTGTAAAAATAGATTAACTGTTGTGTTAAAATATATTCAAATATTTGTACAAAGCAACAAACTGGTGTATGCATAGTGGCACTGCTATGTTAAAGTGGAATAAGCCAAGAATATCCTCGGCATGGCACAAATGGAAATCTGTGCTATATTGGCCTGTGTTGTCTATAATACAGTGTGATTCTACAACATACATTTAAATTATTTGTCTATATCAACAAGTTGAGGGATTATTTACACTTGTGTCATTTACCTTCGTAAGGTTTGTGTGACCAATAGACCTTTTCAACTTCAGTATGACAGTTTCGCAAATCTTACAAAGCACCACGTTTTGAATCTGTAAAAGAAAACCGGACAGACTAGTGGGGAAAACACACATTATGCTTATTCTTCATGAGCACATGAACAATATTACAGAAATTTGTGTCGATAGATAGACAAACTGATATCAGGCAGTGTCCTGTGCAATTCATGTTGTGTCTACACCAAATACTGTATATATTTTGTTTTTCAACAATCAAAATGCTTGTAAGTTTTAAGCTATTTAAAACTTAAAAAAACTTAAATAATGTTTTTTTTCAGTCTCGTTTCATTTTGGGTTTATTATTTCCGTTGAAATGTTTAGAGTTCCTCTCTATTTAAAGGAAGATGAAATACATGATATTGGCATAGTGTCCAGGGCTACATATGTTGAAAAGCAGAAATATATGTCAATGAATAGGCTGACACATTATGAGCATGAGGAGAGAGAGAGAGAGAGAGAGAGAGAGAGAGAGAGAGAGAGAGAGAGAGAGAGAGAGAGAGAGAGAGAAATGTTGGTTACCTGACCAGGATGCCTACTGCTTGTCATTTCTTCTCCAGGTTTGTCCCAGGAAAGCCTGATACCATCCTCGGGCATCACCTCTGCCACCATCCTGGCACCATCCTCGGGCATCACCTCTGCCACCATCCTGGCACCATCCTCGGGCATCACCTCTGCCACCATCCTGGCACCATCCTTGGGCATCACCTCTGCACAGCTTCCATAGCCACAGATACCTGTGGAGAGATAGACCTGAAGATTTCACGTTCATCACCAATTTCCAAGTTCAACAGTAGTGTAAGGAGCATGCGCACATCCAGTAAAACAGGTGCTGGATCAAAGAGAAGGAAACTCACTGTATATCACAGATTTATTCAACGCTTCGGTAGCAACAGTGTACGACACTGGCTAATTTTCTGTGGGTTTCCAATTCATTCATTGAAGGTTCTGCATTCTTGAACTCACCCGAGGACAGCAACAGTATGCAGATGGCAATCTGTTTCCATGGCGCCACCATCGAGGATCCAGGCGAGACTTGGTCCCTCAGTTGCGCTCGAAGTTGGTTGACAGTAATGTCGTGCAGTTAACGTGCGACACTCAAACTTATGGCTGAAAATCCCCTGCTGTATATTAATTTCATTGACAGTTGTCACATGTGGTAAGCAGTCGACAGACTGTTGGCCGCACAGCCGTTGACAGCTTTGCAACCCACCCCTCATTTTCTTGGGCCCAGGACAACTGACCCCTCTGTCCCCTCCTGTCGACTTCCCTGTTGGTAGACCCATGGGCCCATTCCACCTCAGCAACCCCAAGTCAGACGTTATGCTCATTATATCACCCTCACCCCTAAAACCAATTCACGGCAGCAAGACCGACGTACGCCCACATGTCACAAATTGACCTTACAATGCACATTAGGATGAAGATCTATACGCCAATGGATGAAACAGTACCAAACAGTAAATATTTTATAAGATATTCCAGAAAACTTTGTCTGTTGATTTGGTTACAGTCCAAAAGGCAATGTCTGTACAGGGGTAGTTGATGTAACGTGTTAACTTTGCTGTCACAGGCTCTAAAAATTAAGTAAATTCATGCTTTCAAAATTGTCAATGCTTTAAATGATTAAACTAGTATCTATGTTGTGAAAAAGTAGTGTGTAATAAATCCAGAGTTTAAATAAGTATACTTCATTTTGAGTCAAATGTCACATTTGTCCTATGGTGTGACTATCACAAGCCTGCTGGTTCTCCATATTAAAACATTTTTAAATAAATAATCAAAGCTCAGTCACTTGTCTAAACAACTCTGGCATGTTTTTCAAGGTGTATATCTTAGCAAGTGGCAATGCTTAATTTTTTCCTGTTTTTCTGAGACAGTATGGACTTCTGAAACGTTGTCACAGAAAACAATGTCCTGTGGTGTGACGTCATATTTTTGGGTAATTCTGTGGACAATTATCTATTGTTGAAGCTCCGCCTGTACATAAATTGTGACTTAAGACCCTTAAGAAGTCAATGGCAAGGGTGGATTTTAGTTTTTTCTCTCAGAGATCTTCAATCAATCAATTACGTTTTGCTACCACAAGATGTATTAGTTTTGTAGTCCTTTGGTGTGACAGCCATAAAATACATTTTGGCAATAGTGTATCTTTTTTATATTTTTTTCTTATGTAGATATATTTTATTGAATTTATTGTATTTTATTTTATTTATTAAAATGCATTTTTACTAAAGGTGAAATTGTATTTCAGTTGGCAACGACACAGCTTTAAATTAACTCAAAAGCTCTTAAGTCGTGATGGTAAAAGTCCTTTGGTGTGACACTTTGGAGTATCACACCAAAGTACAAGCAGGTCACACGAAAGGACTAGATATCTGAGAAACAGCTTTTAAAACAACTGGTTGTACATTTTTAGTTTGTTTTTGTTTGACTAGATAAATATTGTGTATTCAAATTACTTATTCCTTCATCGGCCATTGGAATTTTTACTTAGATACAAAGGATATAAAATGTCATGAATGGTGCTTTGAAACCATAAAATAGAACAGTAACTGTGAAGGAAAGATGAGTGAGAGAGTATAGAGAAGTATAGATGAATAAAGTATGCGGTGGAGAGCTCAATATAGCATAAATGTGCTGTCCAGTTTGAGATACCAAACAGACAGGTGAGGTGTGATGGTCATGCCAAGGTCACACTTCAGTATGAGTCTTATGAGCTCTTCAGGTTAAATTTAATGACTGCATGGCTGTCATTGAGTGTTACGATAGGCTGATAAGCAATGACCTAAAGACTTAAGCGTAAAGTGTAGGTCCATATTGACTACAGTAGAGTAGAGTAGAGTGGAGTAGAGTAGAGTAACTTTATTGATCCCCAGGGGGAAATTCACGTATCCAATAGCTTACATAAATGCACAAATACACAAATGCCCACATGGACATTTCAAGACACAAATATCACAGGAATAGTCAGGGAGGGGAAAATAAAAAATAAAAATAGTAAAGATATAAAAACGTAAAAAAGGTAATTGTGCAGAAAGACATTCTGTGAGTTGCGATAGACCAATGCAGAAAAACATACTCTGTCAGTTAAGGTAGACAATCTTAACATGACCTGGAACAAGTATTGACGGATACATCTATGATATAGTATAGTATGTAGACGTAGGCAGTGTACAGAGTATGATAGGGGTGGGAAATTCTCACAATGTCACAGTAAAGTACAGGTAAGTGTATTAGGCAAACACACACACACTCACACACACACACACACACGCACACACACACACACACACACACAAGAGGTTTCCCAGTCTGTGCCAGCTCTGGCATCTCAAGCAGTCCAGTCCCCTGTTATAATGTCCTTCTTTGTGTTGTTAAACAGCTGAATTGCCCATGGGACAAAGGATTTTATTAGTCTGTCAGTCCTGCAGGTGAAAGCACGGAGTCTGTGGCTGAACAGACTCAGTTGGTTAGTGAAGGTGGCGTTAAAGGGACAGTTTGTTCAATTTCAACATGCGGTTGTAATGCTCACACTACCCTGGACTTGTCAGTGCCTGAGATTTTTTTTTTCCTTCTTCAGCCGTTTCCGAGATCCTGGTCATTGTAATGGGGGCAGCTCTTTGTTTACATTTCAAAAAAACATTTTTATTTATTCCCAAAAACATCCAAAAGGTTATAAAACATCAGCAGACAACTAGCAAACAGCAGTACCTTTTGGGAAAATATTTGGAGTTGGCCTATGTTTCATTTTTTAAAAATGTAAACAAACGCTGCCCCCATTAGAATTGCTCATATCTCGGAAAGGGCTGAGCCGAAAAATGTGGCATCACCAGGTACTGACAAGTCAAGGGTAGCGTGAGCAATACAACTGCATGTTGAAATTGACCAAACTGTCCCTTTAAGGGGTTGATGCTGATTGTCCATAATAGAGTCTAGTCTGCTCAGTGTTCTGCTCTCAGTTATTTAGGTAAGTGTCTCCAGCTCCATGCCCACCACTGATCCCGCCTTCCTCACCAGTCTGTCCCCACCCCACCCCAGCACGTCGCAGCAAAGAAGAGCACGCTGGCCATGACAGACTGGTAGAACATAAGCAGAAGTCGGCTGCAGACATTGAAGGACCTCAGCCTTCTGAGGAAATAGAGCCTGCTTTGGCCTTTCCTGTAAATGCATCTGAGTTTGTGGACCAGTATGATCAAAAGACAAAATAATCATGTTGATACATTTGTTTCTGGTTCAGTTTTGGATTTCTGTCCTTTAGCGTGACATGAATGTCCTATGGTGTGTCATTTTTTAAACGCTCAAATATTTGTTTGAGCTTAACAATATGTTTGAAAAACACTGAATATTGCATTAGGGAAGAACAAATTATCATCCCTGAAATGTTAGTATAAATTCGGGCAATTGTGAACATTTAAAATGAAAGATATCCCTGTATTTCCTCGAAGGTTTCTAATAAGCTCACCTCTAATGGGAAGAAAAATCCTTAAATGGTTATTTCTCATTAAATTAAGACTTTTTTAAAAAAAATGCAATAAATATGAAAAGTGTAACAATGTTCATAAAACTCCATCAAGCCATTTCTACATTACTTGATATATATATTTCTTAACATCACATCAAAGGTCATATTTTCAGTGGTGTCAACAATGATCGATTCGCCGATCTGAATCGATCCGGGGCATGGACAATCCAGATCCAGATCCGGCAAGTTCCAGAATCAATCCGGCAATTTTTTTAAGTTTCAATTACTTCCATGGATATTTCGGGAGCAAATGAATGTTAAATTAAATAAAAACACTTCAAAACATTGCAAGACTGATACAGACTGATACAGAAAACAGCCAATAAATTGTTGCTCAGTATCTGACTACTTGTATTTCCTCATCATGGCTGAACATTTGCTTTGCGTTCAGTAGAAATGTAATGCATTGCAATGCATTGTAGAATTGAATCGAATCGGATTGGATCTAATAGAATCGAATCGAATCGGATCTACTACCTCCCGAATCGTGATCGAATCGGATCGTGAGGGCAGTGCCGATCCACACCACTAATATTTTCAGCAAATTGCTTTATCAACGCAAATAAATAATCAATTAATAGATCAACATTGTGACCACTTGGATTTTTTGAAAGATTAATTGCTGCACTACGTAGACATATATTTTTTCCCCTCATAAACAATGTTTTGTGAAAAATAATTTTTTGCTGCCTATCTGTCATCTACCCACAGATCGTCATTCAATCAGGCCATGGGATCCTGGATTTCTTTTTGAAGCACGAGACTGAGAGACATTCCATTCCTTATGGAGAGAGATCGGTTTCCTTTTTAACAAAGGAATATCAAACCAATCCCAAATACATGTAATGTTCCAGATATAAGACATGAGAGAAATCACAGGAAATGAAAGAAAAGGGGGGAAAAACCTCGGTTCAGAATCAAACCTGGGTTACCTGCGTAATATGGCATCTTAGCTTATTGAGCCACTGTCCGCACCACTATACGTACATACAGTATAACTACATGCACTTTTGTATTCACGAGAGTTGTTTGTTTGAGTCCTTTCTCACAGGATTTGTCACACAAATGTGCTCAACCAATCCCGTCAACCAAAGTTCAAGCGTAAGGTTGAAGGCCTACTAAGGCTGTGACGCCACCCCGCATTCCAGATATTGTTTCAGCAACATTCTATGAACTGTCTATTGGAGATGTCCGTGGGTTTTGGTCATGTCACCCACAGTATTTGCAGTGTTAATTTAACACTTTTCTGACCATATATGGTCCCACTTCATTGAGTGAATTAACGTCTAGAGTGTTGAATTAACTCTTAGAGCTAGCACTATTTTAGATAATGTAGGGTAACTTCAAGATACATTTTTAGGCAAAAAATCAGAATAGTGTTGTATTAACACTGCAATATTTAGCAGTAATATGCTGCAATATTTATGCAGCTGTGTCGGACTGCAAGTCCAAGAAAATAACTGTGTGGCAACCTTCCTCTTTCTCATGACAGGGCCGGCCCGAGGCATAAGCCACACCCCACACCGCCCAGTGAGCAGCATACTGTAGTTTTAGGAAGAAAGAAATTAACTCTCCACCACATTCCCCAGTCATATATTTCTTTCTCATATACCACTTACTGTCACAATGGAAACAGGAAGCATTATATATAGGGGGCATCTCAATGACGGTGGGTACAGCATCATTTTTCATGTACCACGTTTAATTGTAAAAACCCAACAATAAACACAGAATATAATGAAGAGTAATAGTTTTGAAGCGAAACAAAGATATTCCTTCGTGATAAATGGCTTTCTATTTGCGCAAGTAAATGAAGCTTATGAAGCATCTGCTGCTGAGTAGGTGGTAGTATGAGGGGCCCCCGGATGAAATTTTGCTAAGGGCCCAGGCTTGGGCCGGTCCTGGCCTGAAAATATAGGCTAATAGATAATACATCAGTAATAGATTATAATAACCAGGACATCGATCAAGAACCACTCGATTATCCAACTACAGTTTACTTCCTTGCTAAGAAGATAGAAAACAAAATAGCCAGGAGAATTTAAATTACCAAAGAAAACTAAGTAATATAGGCCTAAGTAGTTTGCTGCTGTGCTCAGAATATTCCCGGTGGGAAAATGTAGGCAACTCCGCCCCTGCACACACAGGTTTGAATTATGGTCCTATCAGCCAACAAGGTTTAAGCCCCTTAATGCGCGCCGTACCTCCAGAGACACGCTGTAATAGTCATTGAAATGTAACTACCGTAGCACTACAATACCATGACACAACACAGGCCCTTTAGTAATGCACCACGACTTGGTCATTACCATACTGGTAACAACAAATGTATAAAGCCGCGTCTTAAGGGGTTAAGCCAAATATCTTACACAGCAATTGAAAGTTGTGATGATCTGATTTTAAAATTTTACTCATTAAAGTACAACAGTTAAAACACTTAGCCTGATAATACATCAGGCAGATGTTCTTTACAGAAATTTGAATTGGACAAAGTAGACATCAGATCATGAAACAGAAATCATATGTGTACTAAGAATTCTCTCCTGTGCCATTCTGGCTTGCACAGCTTGAGGTGTTGACAGACTGCTTTCCAGTGTTCTCGGTGGTTGAGTGCGTAGACAAACTGTGAGCTGTATTTCTGAAGCAGGGTGTTGCAGCACGGGATCTCCCTTTCGAGGTCGTCACAGGCGTTCTTCATACTTTTGGCTATTTCACCCTTTGGAAAAAGAGGTTAAAACGCGTTATTTCTTGTGCAATACACCATTTCTGCATTTTAAAAAATGTTGAGACACCTGACCAAAAATGTGTGAAAAAATACATGAATAGCCTACATGAAACATCATCATGATATTGTATTGACTTAAGCTCGGTAACGCTTTAGAATAAGGTTCTTCTAAACGTTTATAGTCACTAGTAAGCAGGTAGTAATACCCTTACAAGTGCCCAATAACATGCTTATTAACTTTATCTTCATCTTCATAAGCTGCTTATTATGTGTTTATAGTGGTTTATTTTTTTTTTGTCTTATTATTTAAATCGGTACACATATCCATCTTGATATGCTGACTAATACTAGATATATGGAGGCATCGCGAAAAAAAACCCTAAACTTTCAAGATGACTGCCATGTGTACCGATTTTCATGCTTTTACTCAAAGAAAGTTACTCATCAGATGTTAACAATGTTAATAAGCATGTTAAGAAGGTAAAAATAAGCATGTTATTGGGCACTTGTAAGGGTATTACTACTGCTTACTAGTGACTATAAACGCTTATTAGAAGAACCTTATTCTAAAGCATTACCTAAAGCTCTTAGTAGGAAAAAAAACTATCATAGACCTACATTGCTTTAAAGCACTACTCTGTTTTGCTTGATGTTTGACAACATGTTTCACTAATATCATGCATCAAGACTTGCTATACTGCAATTAATTGTGTGAGTCTTTCGCTGCTTGAGAGCTCATGCTTACCCTGGTTGGCTCTTCTCCTTCGAAATCTTTCTTCACTCTTTTTAGAATTCTTTTACAGCCTTCACAGCAGTTCTCGTGAGGTTTAGGTTTGGGTTTGGGTCCAGGTTTGGGCTTGGGTCCAGGGTGAGGCTTGGGTTTAGGTTTGGGTCCTGGATGAGGTTTGGGTCCTGGATGAGGTTTGGGTTTAGGTTTGGGTCGAGGGTGAGGCTTGGGTTTAGGTTTGGGTCGAGGGTGAGGCTTGGGTTTAGGTTTGGGTCGAGGGTGAGGCTTGGGTTTAGGCTTCGGCTTGGGTTTAGGCTTTGGCTTGGGTTTAGGCTTCGGCTTGGGTTTAGGCTTTGGCTTTGGTTTCTTATTGCTATGTCTATGTTTATGCGTATCTGTAGAAGTGTATGTCTGCCTTGATCTTGACTTGGCTAACAGCCTTGTTCTTGGTTCAGATGACTGTTCCAGACTAGATGGGGGCAATAAGTCTCTTAGGCCAGGCGGTGGGTCTTCATTCTGATGAAATAAAATGAAAAGAGCAAGATAACACATATTGAAGCTTACTTAGAAGACAGTAAAATAGAATAAAAGTAGCTATTATGTCTAGATATCATCTCTGAAAGTGGAATTACAAACATGCAGTGTACAGTAGGTGCATCCAGAATAAATTGATTACTTTGTGACTCAAGGTCATTTGAGGTAAATCCTCCTAGGTCTGTGTATTTTATTCAGGAAATAAAGTCAAATGATCCCTTGATAGACAGGTTTATCTCAACATAAAGCCGCCGTCCAGAAGAAACCTTGTACTGCACTGTATCTCCACTATTTAATATATATATATATATCTCTATCTATATATATATCTCTATCTATATATATCTATATATATATATATCTATATATATATATCTATATATAGCTATATATATATTTTTGTTCTTTATTGATTTCAAAATATAAATCAGTACTATTGGTCAGTCTCCAAGAGTACTAGGCTATATGTGTATGATATTTTTTTAATAACCAACTTTAATGTTGAAATGATAATTTATTCAGAAAATAGTGATTTAGACATTAGTAAAAAACAATGAAAAGTGGAGATAACAAGGTTTCTGTCTGACAGTGATGATAATCTGGCTAGACAATGAACTTGCTTTCTTGAATGCCCTTCAATGCTTCTACATCTTCTCACTTGATCTACGTGTATTTCTGCGCCTACAGGAAGAGTCCCAAGCTTCATGACTCCTTGGTTCATCACACGAGGCTCTGCAGGTACAGAGTCCTCTGGTGCAGCAGGGGTTAAATACACCTTGGCAGACAAACTCCCAATCACACCTACAAAAAAAACAAACAAGCAAAAGATTTTACTTTTTATGTCATATATGTAAGCAACTCTTACATTAGGGATAATGGACTAAACAGTGCCATTTTGTAATAACTACTCAACATTTATTTTGCATTAAGTAAACTCTTGGTTTTGTATTTGCATAAAGATAACATCTGGAAATTAAATACAGATATGACGAGAACAAATGCCAGGCTGATGAATAGCAGACAACATAGAGGTAATTTACCAACACGTGTCAAAATGTTTCAAAATTATTTAGCGATTTGGTGAAAAACAGCCTTGCAATTTGTATCAAATGACAAAGGAAATGTGTTTGTGTATACATAGTTTTATTTTAATCCCTATTTTCAAGATGCAATAAATTTGAGCAATATATTTGATCATAAACCTGAGCTAAATTAAAGAACTGAATATCCATTGACAATTTAGGCAGTTAATTATTTATAAGCACACCAGTGACAAAACAGGTGTGGCTAAACAGATTGTGGAAAATTGCGGCACCCTGAACAGACCAGGTCATATCGCTTTCAGGGGGTGTCAAGAAGCCTTCTCTCACTTTGCGAAGCGTGCCCTCACTTTATTAAGTCACATGCTCTTCTAAATAAAGTGTTTGCACATTTACCTAAATTGTGCACTCATTTTACTAAATAAAAAGCATGCACTCTGGTATGCAGCCAGGCCCATGTTATTGATGGGTTTTTTTTGTTTATAAACACAGTGTTGTGAGGAGGGGCAAGACACTGGCAGCCAACCACGTGAGCTAATTGTTTGACCCACAGCAGTTTCCAACAATCAGAGATTGAGCTGTGCGCAGCTAGTTTCGCGCAGTCAGGAGAAAACTAAATTTAGAACCCATGTTATATAGGCATACCTTGTGTGCACAATTCAATAAAGCGTGTCCACGTTCGCAAAACATACTAATGTCATTTTTTAATGAAAAGAACAAAAAATCATGATTGCTCAATAATGTCAGCACATTTTAGAAATCGTGGCCACGCTTTAGTAAACTGTGCTCAAGAGATACAAAATGTGGGAATGACTTAACAGCAGAGAGCGCAGTTTTAGTAATTCAAGCCCACGATTAAGGTAAAGCTGTAAACACTCTGTTTACATGTACGCAGGTTTTAATAAATCGAGGGCACTCTTTAGAAAGTGGGCTCTCGTTTCATTGACACCTTCTATTATTTGTTGCATCCTTTACCCTTTAGACTAGGCTCTGTAGGAAACAGTAAAAAGGCAAAATGTTTAAAGTAACCAGACTTCTAGACACAACAGTCTGCCTTGCAAAGATTTCTGCTCAGATGTGTAGGCCATAGTCAAGTCTACCTTTGGCAAAATACTGCAAGTCTTGTCAGGTCAGATTGACCACAGGATGTCATTGGGGTGGGTCTTACCTGAGCATGCCGACCACAGAAACAGAGTCAAAGCAAAAGGCATGGTCCTTGACACGGAGGAAAAAGATGGGTGAAGGAACCTATTCAAGTTGGGTAGCCTACTGTAGAGCAGTCTGTCAGTCTGTACGGATGAGCAAAACACATCACAGTAAGTGTGTGGTCGGCTAATTGCTGACTTATTCTCAAGCAACATTGCTAAATCAGCTACACTGAGTGTTGACATGGAACATGTGAGAAACGAACATATAAGCAGTTTGACAACAATTTGTGTGTGGTCAGACACTGTTATTTGTGTGTGTGTGCATGCACATATTTGAGTGTGTTCGTGTGTGCATTGGGGTGGTTAACAGAGGGAATTTTGAGTCATGCAATAGTCTCAAGTATGTCAAGTAGGCCCCTGCCGTGGCCTAACGGTAGGGCACTGGGTTACTACACCGGCAACCCGGGTTTGATTCTGGCGCGCGTCATTTGCCAATCCTCCCCCGTCTCTCTCTCTCACTCCTTTCCTGTCACCATCTCCAACTGTCCTATCAAAATAAAGGCAAAAAAGCCTTTAAAAAAAGAAAAAGTATTTTTTTGACTCTGAAGAAGACGCAGGTGCGTCGAAATGTCAGTCACTTTGTGTGCCAAAAAATAAAAAACCTCGAATAGTATGTTGTGTGCTCCGGTCATCCCTGGGGCTAGTCTCTGAGAATTAGCCCAGTCTTTCTTCAAAAGAAAAAGTATGTCAAGTGGGTATTGAAAAGGAAGATAGTAGGCAACATGACCTTGTGTCTCTTTAGACCAGGGGTGGGGAACCTACGTATGTCTTGAGGGCCGTTTGCGGCCCTTGAGGCCATTTTATCCAGCCCCCGATGTCATTTGAATGTTATGCAGCTTCACATGAAATATGACATATTTTCTAAAGCAATCTTAGAAAATACACTTGCAATACAATTTATATTCAGGGGACCTAGAGAATGTGGGGTCTGTTTTAAAGGTAGCTGCCTTCAATATAGTAGGCCTAAAGTGCTGGGGGAAATCCTGTTTTGTGTTCATAGTACGGCCCTCGGAGGACTTGTACGGTACTCGGATGAATTTGAAGTGGCCCCTTGAATGAAAAAGGTTCCCCACCCCTGCTTTAGACTTCAGGCATGCACTACGTTATCTGGACTTGTTATACCGTACGAAAAGTGCTGAAAGGTCAAAAGACAACATCCCCTCTGAGTTATAGGCACAGTCACTACCATTGTCCAACACTGTAATGCGAATGACCTTTTTGTGGGTACTACCTGTACATTTCTGTTTAAGTCCAGTAATACATACAGTATGCGCAGCACATTACAACAAAATGCATACTGTGAATACATTAATTCTGACTATTGGGATTGGAGCTGCCGGATCAGAGGATCTACAGTTCATACTGCGGTCTGTACTAAATTAGCGCAATAAAACAGAAGGCATTCTTGAAATAATAAACAGAGAGGCAGGCTGAGTCACTGTCTGATCGGTATGCAGTGCCTGCGCTGTGTTCTGATAGCAGTCAGAGCAGTCTTGAGGATTGGGACCTGTCCCGGTGACCAAGCAGATAGACAGCACAGCACAGCTCAGCTCAGCACAGCACAGCACAGCACAGCACAGCACAGCACAGCACAGCACAGCACAGCACAGCACAGCACAGCACAGCACAGCACAGCACAGCACAGCACAGCACAGCACAGCACAGCAAGGGCTGGACCGGTCACAGGGAATACAGGGCATTTGTCCGGTGGACTGATGACCATTTTGGCCTGCCATTCCTCTTGTAATTCTATCAGTCCTCATGCCACTACATCAATCCTCTCAGAGTCATATTTGAATATTAATTTTGGCTGTGGTGGTCAAAATAACTCATTGAAAATCTTGTCCCAGGCTTCATTCTTTGACTCTTTCAATACTTGGTGGACCAGTCTTGGCTGAAAATGCTTGGCCAGATTTTTTGTTGTTGCCCAGACCAATCCTGATCAGGGCCGGTTCTGGCTTATTTGGTGCCCTAGGCGAGTTTGAGTTCTGGCGCCCCCCCCCCCTTTTGAAAGAAAAAAAAATCTTTCTTATACCTCACAGAACACAAGACTAATATCCTTAGTAAGCTTAATTAAATAGCATCAAGAACAATAACCGTTTTTCATCAAATGGATTTGTGGTTCTTTTTGACAGGCGACCAACACATCAGATTGAGTCGCATGAAAGTAGCTTCACTGTGTGGTGTGTTGGATGTGATGGTGGTGGGGCCCCCAACCCCAGATGAGAGGGAGGTTATCAATGTGTTTGAATTGTAACGTGGAATTGAAATGCCAGGAGAGTGATACAGTACATTTGCATGTAAAATGCATGTGTAGACAATAAGCCTACCAAGGAGGTCTGCATTGATCTACACTATCTACAGCATCACAAAGCATGGCAGCATAACAATTTTAATAAGCTACACATTTGTGCTGTCTTCCAAACCAATTTCATTTCTGGACTGGAAATAGTGGTGCATTTGTGAGTAGGAGAATGAGAAGGGGGCTATCTATGTGTTTGGAGGGACAGGGTGAGAGAAAGGGAGAAGAGCTGTCACGCTATTGAATTTCATAATATACAAAATATAGTAAATAGCCTCACTTGTCTGCTGTGCATGGTTCTGTTACATGATTAATGTAGGCTATGTCATTCTGGTCTGGAAATTAAATTTTTTTTAAGCTTACAACAAGCAGGTAATTCATGTGGATGGAAGGAGATATGGCAGCTAAAATTGTTTTAAACATTGCACCAGTCTTACTTTACATTGCTTGTCAACCTAAGCAAGTATTATGATATCAGGTGGGTGTTAGTGAGTAGTGAGTAGGCTACTAACAGCTACTTTACTGGATTTCATTGCTTGGCATACTTGGCTAATGTTAGCATGCTAACTAGCGATTTCTCTGATCAAAAACAAAGCTCTTTTTCTCTCTAATTCCAAATAGTAACCTCATAACTATTAGGCTTTCCATAATCACAAACGGTTGCTGATTAAATCACATAGTTCCAAAACACCCTCTGAAACTCCTGCATCATGCAATGAGTGGTTTAATGAGAACATAATAATCTCCACAGCAGAGCAGCACTAATGTTTGCGCTTGCCCCCTCTGTCTCTCGAGTGAGTCTCCAAATTCAAAATAGACCGCAGGCTGTCACTCGTCCCGCCCCCTTTCTCAGAACTGTCTGTTTACAGACTTCCCAGAGACAGTTGGAAGAGATATTACTATTGGCTGAGGGGCGCTTTGCCGTGAGGAGCGCTTTCGCCACTCTTTGTTGATTGCGACTTCATAAAAAAAACTTCATATCGCAAAATTACGCATAGGAGAGCGCCATTTCGGCGCTCCTTCTTCACATGGCGCTCTAGGCGACCGCCTAGCCGGCCTATATGCTAAAAACCGGCCCTGATCCTGATAACAGCACGGGACCGGCCAGAACAGGTGGACCTCTCAGCACCACACCACACTGCCCTGTGCTTTCTGATTGCCACTGGAACAGACCTAGTCCCTGCTCAGGGAAGAAGGGCTTCAGAGCTTCAGGCCTCCGCCATATGGCCAAGGATGTACTTGAGGACATTGACCATATCAAGTGTGTGTGTGCTGCTATGACTGTCAAACTAGGGAAATATTTTAGCATGTTTAAGTACGGTGTGTGTGTGTGTGTGTGTGTGTGCGTGCGTGCGTGCGTGCGTGCGTGCGTGAGTGAGTGAGTGAGTGAGTGAGTGAGTGAGTGAGTGAGTGAGTGAGTGAGTGAGTGAGTGAGTGACAGTTTGTGCCAAAACTTCAGATGGAGAGGCAAAGATGTGGCACACCATGCCACAGCCCACAGGAACACAAGTCATGCATTTCTCACCAGCCACACGTCCCTGGCCGTTGTTGACAGCGGTTATGGCTAACACTAAAAAAGATGACTCGTTGACATGGGCCATTCAAAGTCTTCAGTTTCCTCATGCAACCATCTGATGCTCATGAAAGTCAGAATCAACTACTGAACGAATGAGCCAATATCAGGTAAAATTGGATGTACGTATCCTGACACATTTCAAACTTTAGGTGCATCTTTTCAGATTTTCACATACGCAAAGATTCAGTAGGATATCTAAAGGAGTCTTAGTACATGAGGCCCCTGGACTGTACACTGAATGGTTGCTGAGTTCATGCCAGAAGCGTTACAGACAGTGCAGATAGTAGTAGTAAACCATGAGTAATAGTGAAACGTCAAGGCCTTTTTGTAGAAGCGATTTTGTGTCTGAGCAAGAGGAAATGCTGTGTTCCCTATTCAGAACAGACACAGACACTGACACAGACTCTAATGGAATTGCCCCTGAGGTATATCCTCTCTTTCGCATTAGCCATCAAGCGCTCCCATACTCTGTCACAGTCAAAGAGGGGGCAGACACAAACACCAAATGAATTGTCCTGTTGTATTCCCTCTCTATCACATCAGCTATTACAGTGAGATGCATCGCGCGAGCACACTTTTTCTGGCTGGGCCCAGGGCAAAATCATCTGAAATGCCCCCCCAGTCAATACATTCAACTTGATGAGGACCCAATTATGGGCCCCTCATCTCGCTGGGCCTGGGACAACTGACACCTTTGTCAGCTTCCTTGATTGTCACGATGAGAGCTCCTGGCAGTTTGGGCCAGAACAGGAGCAAAAGAGGAAGCATTGCCCTTATTACGGCAAGAGACTGGCTGGGGACGAGGATAGAGAAGCGAAGCGAAGGCCAGCAGGGACTGACGAGTCTGTGCTCTGATGTGGCGGCTTCTTATGGCTCCGGCGGGCGGCGGCACGACTAGTGGACACCCAGCGAATACCCATTACCCTCCCAGAGAGAGAGAGAGAGAGAGAGAGAGAGAGAAAGAGAGGAAGAGAGATAGATGGGCATGTCACGCCACACTGCACCCATCCCTCACTTTCACCTCCAGGCCCCCTCCCCAGACTCAGACAAAGGGGTATGACTGCTCCTGTCCAACAGGCCCTGCTGGCTTTTGACTTCCCTGTAAAAAGTGCTACTTTGGAACAACCAAGAAATGAAAGCATTTTGTTGCATGTCTTGTGTTTAGCTAACTTCGTCATTTTGAGTATTTAATAATAGTCACAAAACTTTTGTGATATTTATGTAATATTATCATTGCATTTAACTATTCAACTGTTCCATTACATTACAATTCCATTACATTGCAATTATATAAAAAAATGCACAACATGTAATTTATATTAATACATTACAGGCTATTTCAACATGTTACACCAATGCAAACCCATCCCAACTGCTTGTTGACTTTCTCTGGGTTGTTCTAAGCCAGCAAACTGTACAGACACACATTTCATAACAATGTGCAGTCAGGGTTGACTATTGACTTTTACACCGCCGTATGGATTGGCCACGGCCATGCATGCTACTCTGTTAGGAGACCAATGAGCTGGCTTATAATCAGCAGTATGGACAGGCTCGTTGGAGCAAAGCAATCAGACCTGAATATCGACTCTTTCATAGTGTAATACATTAATAAAATAACCTCATTATTATAGGATGGATTTGTGTTGGTCTAGACTAGACTAGAGCTTGGAATTGCAATAGTATACAGTTAGGGCCATAAATATTTGGACATCTGCACAATTTTCATCTTTTTGGTGCTGTACACCATCCCAATGGATTTGAAATGAAACAAACGAGATGTACATTAACAGCAGACTTTTAGCTTTAATATGGGGGTGTTTGCGTCCAAATCGAGTGAACTGTGAAGGAATTATGACATTTTCTATCAGTGCCACCCCTTTTTTAAGGGACCAAAAGTAATTGGACAGTCTAGTATTTATACATCAAACTTTCAATTTTTAATTATTTGGTTGCACATACTTTCCAGTCAGTTACAACCTGTAATTTGCAATCCATAGACATCAATAGACACTGGGTTTTATCCCTGGTGATGCTATATTGAGCTCTATTGCAACAGTCTTCAGTTCCTGCTTATTCTTAGGGTAGGCCTATTTCCCCTTCAGTTAGTTTTACCAGCAGCAAGTGAAATGCTTGCTCAACCGTACTCAGGTGAGGTGATTGACTGGGCCATTGAATTATATTCCACTTTTTTGGGGGTAGAAATGGCTTAGTGGCTTTCAGATGAAGCTTTGGGTCATTGTACATCTGCACTGTGAAGCATTGTCCAATGAGTTCAGAACCATTAGTTTCAATATGACATTATAATATAGCCTGAAAATCTTCAGAATTCATCCTGTGGCTTTTGTCGGTAGTCCTCATCATCAATAAATACAAGGGGAAAATAGTATTGACAGATATGCATGCCCACACCATGACACTACCACCATCATGATTCACTGATTGGGTGGTATGCTTTGAATCATGAGCAGTTCCTTCCCTTCTCTATACTCCTTTCTTCCCATTACCCTTGTACAAGATGATTTTTGTCTCCTCTGTCCATAGGATGTAGCTCAAGACCTATACAGTCTTTTTAAGACGTTGTTTGGCAAAGCCAAATCTGGTATTGCTATTTCTGATGCAATCAATAATTTACATCTTTTAGTGAACCCTCTGTATTTCCTATGGTGAAGTGTTCCTGAATGTTCTTGATCTTTTTCTTGATTGTTGCCTTGGACATGTATCCACCGTTCACCTGGACACTGTTCTACATCTGGCCAACTGTTGGGAGATGGGGTTTTGTTCACCAGATACAGAATATTGTCTGTCATCCACAGCAATTGTCTTCCATGTCTGCCAGGTAATTTGGTGTTGCTCTGGTATTTCTTTTTTCCAACATTCTGAACTCTTGAATTAATCATATTCAATGTTTCCCCATCTCTCAAATGGGTTTGTTTTGATTTTTTTTCAACCTTATGATGGCTTGCATCACTGATGGTGACAGGTGGACTTTGGATCTCATGGACATTCTGTAAAAATATATGGAAATGCAAATGGAACACTTCAAATGAGCTCTAAGACCTTGTATTGACATGTTGGTGATGGTGTAGTAAGGGAATAACACACATCTGACTGGAAAATAGCTGAGAAGCCTACTGTCCAATTACTTTTGATCCCTTGAAAAGTGGGCAACACAGACAAAAAACGTTGCTATTTCATTCCTGTTAATGCGATATGGATGTTAACACCTTCACATTAACGCTAAGAGTCTACAGTTAATGCACAGCTTGTTTGTTTTATTTCAAATCCATTGTGGTGGGGTATAGGGTGGAAAAGGATGATAATTGTGCTGCTGTCCAAATATTTCTGGCCCTAACTGTATAATAGAAATACAAATCCATAGAAATAAAGTGAATAAAAAACAATGTCAGGCCTACTGTCCTGATGGCAGGGGTAACAAATGTTGGTTGCCTTCCTGGTTGCATGTTTATGATTAACAAAGGTACATTTAAATTCATATAGTGGCTCCTGTTTGCCACTGTAGTCACCGCACAGCATACGGTACAGTGCACACAATCGAAATTCAATTTTTGCTTTTAACCTATTTCATACGTGCGCACAGGGACAGCTCGATAGTCACCACAGGGAGCAATGTGTGGGTTACAAGTCATGACACCAGGCACCCGGAGATGACACAAGGGTGAAAGTAGACAGGTGCGCACAGGTGAAAATTTACAGCTGGTGTGCAGTTTTAAAGTTAGGTCTTCTGTTTCAGTACAAAACACATACAAACCACAACTACAAACCACACTACAAACACAAAACACATACAAACACACATTTGAGACAAGTGTCCTCCTATGAAGAGACACCCGGAATAGTCATGCAGTCTTGTAGATATGTAGTGCACATGTTTATTTAGTTTGTTTGCAGGTGGTGGTGGGGGGTAGCGGTAAGAAACAAAAACTACTTTCACCCCTGGAGATGACACCATGGTCAGGGAACCTCACTCACAGAGGAGCACAACAGCCCCTTCACACACTTGCCAATGATGGGATTATGATTCTTTGGCAACAGGTGAAGGTCATCCCAAGGTCCCATACAGTACATTAGACCTTGTGTTATTTTCACCACCCTAATGAAAACGACAATATCTCTTAATTAGGGGCAGTCATGGATAAGCGGTTAGGGCGTCAGACTTATGCCCAAAGGTTGTCGGTTCGACTCCCGACCCGCCAGGCGTAATTAATCAGTGCTCTCCCCCATCCTCCTCCATGACTGAGGTACCGTGAGCATAGTACTGTCCCGCCGCACTGCTCCCTTGGGGTGCCATTGAGGGCTGCCCCCTGGCACCGGTGAGGCATGAATGCAATTTCGTTGTGTGCAGTGTGCGATGTTCACTTGTGTGCTGTGGAGTGCTGTGTCACAATGACAATGGGAGTTGGAGTTTTGCAATGGGGCTTTCTTTCACTTTCAAATTAATTACTGGTCTTTATGAAAAGTATTAATATCAGTATATAAACGATAACAAGTGTTGTATGCAGACAAGTGAAATGTATCCACATGGGCTAAATGTGTACACAATGATATCATCAGCCAAGATGTTCAAGCAGTGAAAGCAATACATTCAAAATAAATGTGTTGAGTAACTCATGGTTCAATAAATAAGACTTTATTTTGTGCATACAGTATATACAGTGTCACTGTGCCACTTAAGTTGTGGAGTCAGAAACAAACACTTCCCACCACACCCACACCCCCTTTCACTGCACGTCAGGTAAAGAGACAGTCTGTCAAGTGGAATAACATAGAAAAACAATGAGCACATTGCAAATAAATACTGTGAAAAGCTGACAGAAAGTTTTCTTTAAAAAAAATGAAATTCTATAGCAGTTTATTGACTTTCAATAGGTGGGTAGTTTCATGTTGTGTTATAAACATTCATTACAACAGACACGTAACACAAACCTCCAAAGACAAGAAGCCATGGGGTTACTATAAAACAGGTCGTGTTAGTTCGTTGGCATGACACAGCATTGGATGAGTTCAAACTTTTGGATCACACTTTATGGTTTAGCTTCGCATCTGAAGAGAGAGAGATTTTTTTGTCATAATATATTGTCGCTGTCCACCAGAAACCTCATACAGTAGGTCTATGTAGGCCTATCTCCACTATTTCTTATTATCATTTCATATTCATTCTTTATTCATTATAAAATATAAATCAGTGCTACTGGTCAGTCTCCATTAGTAGATGTGCATGATAAACTATTTAATAAACAACTTCAATGTTGCAATGATTGCTTATTTAGAAAATAGGCATTTATAAATCAATAAGTAAAAAACATGAAAAGTGGAGATACAAGGTTTCTGCCTGACAGCGACGATATGCAGTGAATCTGCTGAATCTACATTCAGTCGAGGCAAGAGTCTTTCAGGACGGGAATGTTCGGGCAGTGAAAGTTCTATAGAATTCTGGGCGCCATACAATACAATTTGGAATTTTAGAATCTTGCATTGTTATAGAACACATTCTTTTTATAGAATGTTCAAAAACCCACACTCTTAAAGGTTAACAGCTGCTATGGTAAGTACAGTAACTTCTGTCTAAGGCTAATGAGTCATTCGCGTACGTTCCTCTCTGCCAACTTCAGACAAAGACATCAGAAGTGATGAGAGGTTTGCAGCATGCTACACGTGTCTACACAGCTGGATATTGGAGCACCAAAACCGCACCAGCGGTCACATTTCAAAGTGTTGCCTCATCTACCTTAACTGCTTTTAAACATTTCTCATATATCTTATGTTATCTTGTGCTTTTGCACTGCAAGAGCCTTCGATTTTTGTCAAGAGAACCATTTTTGTTGTTTACTGTCTATTGTATCCACCTCCCCTGTCCCTCTCTGCCAACCCCATTTTGTTCTTTGAAAACATCCCACCTCGGGAAATTAAATTAGTTCCCATGATATGTCTGCGATCTTTTTTTTCTTGCACTCTCATTTGCCTCTAGTTTAGTTCTGCCACATGGAATGTTCGTGGGGCTACACTTGCTTAAGTGTCGGCGAGAGCGCTGGGACAAAACAAATGGGTTGAAAACACCTCCATGTGCTTCACTGTCGACTCCTCAACTTGCTCAGCACGGCTGCGAGGCTCATCAACGTTGCACGTTTGAACGCTCCCTTATGGCTCAAGTCGAACTGATTGAGCTCGTAAGATAATTACGATGTCCTTGATAATCTGGCTCCGGTGTATTGGACTAATCAGGAGTGCAGGGAGAGGGACCTGCAACGTGCACGGATTGTGATTTCTCAGGAGGGAGCAGGAGAGTGTGTGTGTGTGTGTGTGTGTGTTCGGTGGGGGGGGGGATGGGGGGGGGGGCTCGGTATCTGCTGCAGAGAAGTCGAGCATAAAAAAGACCAAAAAAAGAGAAACCGTATAGACTGCTGCGTCTGATATTAAGGCTCTGTCTGTCTTTTACAGCATTCCGCTTTCGTTCTTCCACAGGAGGTTGAGGTGCCCAGTGTCAAGGCTAGAGGGCGCTACAGGGCTAGAGGGTGCCAGGAAACGATGTGTTTGCTCTGTGTTGTGGGGCATGTGCTATTTATGTGGGTGTGGTGTGGCACTGGCACACGCAGGCCTTTAAAAAGAGGCATCCTAAAAACAGCCCCCCTCTCCCCATCTCCACTCCACCCCCACCCCTCCTGTCTGCCGGTGAACAATAGAGATGGACAGCTAGACAGAGAGCACTCGCCAACACACAATAGAGATCAATAATCATCTTCCCGCTGTGGACCTTGTTGAAGAGCATACACACAAAAACACACACACACAAACACACACACAAACGCAAGGATTTTTTTTCCTCGCACAAAAAAAGTAACAAGCACTCTAACCAACATAAAACAATGCTCTGGCTAACATTTACTGTAGCAGCTCAAGGGACCCACAGAGCCCGTTTAGACTCCAGTTACTTCACAAGTTACCCCCCATCTCCACCATCTCCCACCCCTCCCTCCCCATCACCCATACAGTATGCTGCTAAAACCAGGGCCTCATAACCAGGTCTCTAAATTAACTTTTTTTTGGTCACCAGCCAAAACGCCTAGTAGATGACAATCTTACTAGCCAAAAACACACTCACTAATGGGTCAAAGTGGCTAGTATGTTGATCAGCCAAACTTACATTTCACCAGCATTTGGCTAATTGGCTAGTGTTAATTTAATTTAGAGCCCTGCTCATAACGGACTAGCAGACACACTTTACTGTGGAAGTTAAGACACTGAAGAAGATCTGCTTCATGAAGCCACACCATTAAAGCCTGAGAACCGAGAAATCTCTCTGCCTCTTTCTCTTTTTCTCATTCTAGCTCATGTCGGTCACTGTCTTCTACCTGTTTCCTCAGCCTATCTCAGTCTATGTCCTTGTTGTCTCAGATGTCTTTCATATGTCCTCCAGGACATCGCAGGGCACGAAGCCTTGTTTCTTCCCACTGATGACGCGGATGAAGCCGCTTTGCTCGTCTTCACTGCTCACACACACCTGAGGAGAACAACACAGGCAGTCAAATGCTGGACCTATTTTCAATTCTTACATTCATAATTTAGTTTGAAAGTTGGGTTGCGCATCCACAAAACAATAATCCAGGGGTCAGACAAAGGCAGTAGACAGTGTAATGAAGTGGTCTGCACACTGGGAATGAGCTCCAAAAACATAAACTTTATTTCTTTACACAAATATACGTTGCCGTTTGTATAAAGAAATAAAGTTTATAGTTTTGGAGCTCATTCCCAGTGTCCAAACCACTTCATCACATTCATAATTTACCCAGGTTTTACATGCTACTTGTTTATTGTCTATTATGTTATTATATTGTGTAATAACACTGTCAATTAATTGCCCATGACTAATTTGTCTGTCAAAGAGACAATAAAGGCTTATCTTATACCTTAAATAAATATCTTGTACCCCGCGCCAAATGCCCCCAATAACGCTGGCCCTTAGTGTGTGTGTGCATGTGTGTGTGTGTGTGTGTGTGTGTGTGTGTGTGTGTGTGTGTGTGTGTGTGTGTGTGTGTGTGTGTGTGTGTGTGTGTGTGTGTGTGCGAGTGTATGATGTAATATTCAAGCTACAGCGCAATAAAGAGCTACATTCAGTGTTTGCCTTCATAAATAACTAACAGATGAAGATAATAGTAACAGGATATGTGGGGAACACATGCATGAAACTGCCAAACTTCACTGTTGCATAAGGACTGAGGTTTGTTTATCTAATCAATTATTCATTTACATTCATTTATTATGAATTCACTTTTTACGTGTGTGTGTGTGTGTGTGTGTGTGTGCATGTGTGTGTGTGTGTGTGTGTGTGTGTGCATGTGTGTGTGTGTGTGTGTGTGTGTGTGTGTGTGTGTGTGTGTGCATGTGTGTGTGTGTGTGTGTACAGTACTGTACTGTAAGTGTGTGTGTGCCTGCATGCATGTGTGATTTTTGTGAGCGCATGCACATGATTCTACACACCTGTCCCTCCTTGAGAGTGATCTGTCCTTGTTCTTTGCAGCCGATGAACGTGCGCGTACACCTGAACACTTGATCCCCTGCCCTCACCTGCTGCGCAAAGGACGCTGGGAAGTATCCTATCCGGTCTTCAATCACACCCTGCCAGTCAAAGCATAAAAGTTTAATCCTTTAATTTGGTGCAACATCCATCCGTCGCCTCTTGCTCTGACATACTGATGGATTGGGTTAAAGCTTCAGAGCGCTACAATCAAATAAAAAATGGACAAGACTCGTTTCATTTTTGACAAACAACCATGCGTCAACACTCTAACGGATCTTTAAAATGAGACGTTAAATGAGAGCAGACAGCTTTAAGACACAAGTCAAGAGAGCTCTTAAATATTCTAGGGACTGTTGAGAAGAATCAGAAGTTCTTTACCTTCCACCAATCGTCGTTGGAGTCGTCTGACAGCACAATCCTGTCCCCAGGCCTGCAAGACCAGAGGAAAGAGTATATATTTGGGCCTGGCTTCGAATCCGGCCTAGGTTATTTCCCAACTCTACCCAATCTCTCTCTTCCCATACTTTCCTGTCACATCTTCACAGTACTATCACTGTCCAATAAAGGCACAAAAGCATCTTAAATATATACAGTATAAAAAAGGAAAAGAAACGATGAAAGAGGAAAGACTGTCTAAAAAACAAGTAGTGATTAATGTGATCAGGGGGAATACAACAGTAGACTGATTTCAGACTGTCCAATTTCAGCCTGAGGAAATGTACTCTCCGTTAAATGCTCCTGGATAAGCTTTATAGGATTATAATTAATCAGAGACGTTCTTAATGCAATTAGAATAGAGAATCTTTGAATTAATGAACTGTGGTCATATTAGGAGTTGCACTGATAGAAGGGGGTGGGGGGGTGGGTCAGTGTCTCTGCATGTGTGTTGTATTTTTCCCTCAAGAAAGCAAAAGCAGTTGCAACTCAAAATTTTACAAAAACAGAGTCTATGTGAAATGAAAAGCACACTTGTGCCTTCGAGCTGTAAACGGTTCACCATGAGATAATTAAAAAAACAATAATTGAAAGGAAAAAACATAATGAATTGCCAGTTTTGTGAACCTTAGTTTCGTTGTAATTGTTACTGTCAGTTTCTGTCTGCACTTTATGTTTATAGCACCACGTATTGAGAGGAGACTGTCTGCTCGAGCTCTGTGTCGTAGAGGGATTGAATTGGAAATGAAGCAGTGACGATTGTAGTGTCATTTGGGAGATCCACAGTCTTATTCTTATACTGACAGCCCTCTCATATGCTGCGCACACAGACCAAAGCGTACCTGAGGTCCAGGTCGTCGGCATCTTGGGGAACGAATCTGTACAAGGCCACGTAGGTGTTGAGTTGCAGCAGGTCCTTACTCTGGCCCGACCTCACCTGTAAAACACACACACGCACACACGCACGCACGCACGCACGCACGCACGCACACACACACGCACGCATGCACACACACGCACGCACGCACGCACGCACGCACGCACACACAAACACACACACACACACACACACACACACACACACACACACACACACACACACACACACACACACACACACACACACACACACACACACACACACACACACACACATTACATTACATTTAGTTCTTATTCTGAGGGACTTGGGTGTACACAGAGCATTTTACATTGTTAATTCAACACTTAGTGACTTAAATGTAACAATTCCTCCTAGTTGGTCCTATTCTCTGAAGTGTTGACTGAATAAAACAGCATGGGGGTTAGATGCCTTGGTCAAGGGAAGGGAACGGGAGTGGGTGAGGGAGTTCAACCATGGACAAGGGTGCAGGAAAACATTGGTTACTCACTCCCCCACACACATTCTTTCCAAACCCAAGACCAACTCCCTAACCAGTATACTAGGCCACAGCTACACAGACTGTTATTCAGCCTAAGTGACACTGGAAAAATGTTCCGTTTTTCAAATGTTCAAAGAAGCGACTGTATATAAGCATTTCCAGATTTGTAAAGCATTTCCCTCAGTTTTGAGGAGGTTCTTGAATTCAAAATGACTTTGCGTATACAGTAGGTCCTTTGAGCTGCATGTGTGCTTGCTTTTGGTGAGTTTTAGGCATCAAATACCCAATGACATTAGTGCTATCTGTGGAAGATTCCTTTTTCCTTGAGAGGATTTGAATATTTTTCCATTGCGTATCCGTGTTCAAGTTGGCTGGTTCGCTGCTTTCTGAGAAATCACCCAAATGGTTCACTGGAGTTTTTTTTGTTGTCTTGAGATTAGGCTGATCTGCATGCGTGGGAGGAAACATCTTTTGTTTCTCTCGGCACAGCAGCCTTTTTTAGAGGAGAGAATCAAAGCCAAGGCAGCCGTTATATTTGAGAAATGACATTAAAGAATGACTTGCATTTCCAAAATTCATTAAAAACTAAATCAAATACACTGCCAGTGTTTCCCTCCATACTGCTTGTCTTTGCTGCGTCCTTGAGTCCACGTGAGAAGGACGGGGGCACTTCATGGTCCAGCTTTTTGAGATTACTCGGGCAATGAAAACCAGGCCACAAAATATGCACAAAAAACAGTCCCCTCCTCCACATGTCTTTCCATTGAAGACAACACAACCCCGCGATTTGTCGTTTTATATAGAATTATACGGGTCAACCAATCACAGGGACCGCATCATGGGTCTCTGGCTACAAATCGTGTGCGGTGACTGCAATTCACCAGGGCCTAAACACTAAAGCGCCGGCTCTCTAAACCCATCTGCAGAACTTAAAAGCCCATTTGTCTGCAGGGCGTGGAGCACACATAGAAAATCTCCCAACAAGAGAACAAAAAAAAAACAAAACCCAACAAATAGAGTAGGCCTTGACAAACGTATCACAAGGACAAGATGTGCGTTTGGGAAGCAGACGTCCATGGTAATTGCTGTGATAAGGAACCACGGAGCGAGGACCATGCAGGAGGATGGACGACCTCACCTCGCTCCAATCTCCATCCCGCCACCGTTCTTTGTTTTGTTTGTTCCTCTGATTCTAAACGCAAAAAAGGAGCGTGTGCAAGGATATCTGTTTTTTTTTGGGGGGGGGGGGGGGGGGCATGTTTTATCCCTCTGCTCATTACCCTGTTCCAGCCACTGCCAACGTCTCCCAGGCAGGGGGGCAGGCAGGCAGACATGCAGGCAGGCAGGCAGGGAGGGAGGCAGGGAGGCAGGCAGGCAGGTAGGCAGGCAGGCAAGGCAGGCAGACAGGCCGGCAGGCAGGTCTGTTTAATGGCGCTGGCCGTCAGCGCAGATGAATGGCCTCCACACAGACCATGCTATGCACCACCAGATAAGGGGAAGCATGGAGCGAGCACTCGTCACTGCAGGAAGAGAGGCTTTTTGTTTTGTGTGTGTGTGTGAATGTGAATGTGTTTTTGTGTGCGTGTGTGTGTGTGTGTGTGTGTGTGTGTGTGTGTGTGTGTGTGTGTGTGTGTGTGTGTGTGTGTGTGAGAGAGAGAGAGAGAGAGAGAGAGAGAGAGAGAGAGAGAGAGAGAGAGACAGAGAGAGAGAGAGAGAGAGAGAGAGAGAGAGAAGCAAAACTGGTAGATACAAAGAGAGAACAAATAGGAGTCTTTGTTTACAAAGATAGAGGCTTGCGCTATAAGAATTATAAACTAGAAATGTATTAGATCTACCATGAGGTTTATCTACAAGTGTGGTTTTCTGTTAGTGTACTGTCAGTAATCCTAAAATATTTAACTGCAGCAATAGCATTACACCTCTATCTCGGCGTAAATTAAAAAAGTAGTCCCAGTAAAGAAATATTTAGTACTTTTTATACAAAGTAGTGAAATGTCTCAGAGGCTGTGAAACTTTCATTCTGTGATGCCATATACGTATGATGTCTCAGATGAGAAAAACTACAGAGGAGACCACAGAGGAATTCATATTTGTATGCACCACAAGTGGAGCAGGAGTATGTCAGCCTTTTTTTGGGAGAGTTGATGGGGGGGGACGTGATCTCAAGCGCTGGGAAACTCAGGATATGTGGACTTTCGCCAAGTCTTGGATCACCAATGGACATGCAATAGACAACCTGGCACAGCATCAGTTCTCAGAGTCACGTGAAACTTAAGAGTGGAGTAGAGTAGAGCAGAGTACAACTTGCCTACTTGGCCATCTAAAAAAAATACAGAAAAAAAGATATACTGACCCAGGACCAACTTAAGGCAGCCAGAAGTTCTGGGCCTCGATATTATTATTAATAATAAATATGAAGTATCCTCAAATGGCTTCTTGACCATGTTGTGCCCTCCTAACCACCATCCTACCCCATACCCACGTCCTTGCTAAAGTCCCACTGAAGTAGGGCTGCACGATATCAGAAAAAATATATATCGATATTCGATAACAGCATGCAATACCTCGATAACGATATTTAAACGATATTTAGAAATTTAGCCGAGTGTTTTTCTTGTCACTAATTTGTTGGTCTGTGTGGGGGGCGTGGCTTTGGTCATGGCAGGCTTCTTACGCATTTGTTGATATTCAGCTAGTGATTGGACTGCACAGAAATGTTTTGCTTCCTTTTTCGTCATTTTTGCGATATGCATATTGCCACTCGCGATTTCGATGCATTTTTGATATATTGTGCAGCCCTACACTGAAGGAAACTAAAGATGAGTGAAGATGCAGATGTCTTTTTCCGTCATAAACTAAACGTCTGGGTACTGTGGTTTTATGTAGACGATTACAATATTTCACGGAGACTCTAAAATGCATTAACAAGAACGCTTCCTAAGCATTTTATTTCACCCTCAAGTTAACAGCACTCAAGCTAACTACACTATAATTCATATCATTGGAGATGGTAGACCCCAAACCCCGGAGGAACAGCTATGCCACTAATAACTAAACAGTCTTGACATGGCCTACACCAGCGGTCCCCAAACCTATTCTCCTCGGACCCCCTTTTGGACCAAGTAATATCTTCCATGACCCCCTGGGGGCCCAACCCCCAGTTTGGGAATCACTGATCTACAAAATGTTCACATACAGTGCCCTCCATAATTATTGGCACCCCTGGTTGAGATGTGTTTTTTAGCTTCCAATTATTTTATTTTTTTTCTAAATAATATGGGACCTTAATGGAAAAAAAGAGAAAAATCCAACCTTCAATACAAGTGCATTTATTCAGTGGGGAAAAATCCCACATAAAGAAATAATTATTTGACATCAAATAATGTGTGTCACAATTATTAGCACCCCTGGTATTAATATTTTGTACAACCCCCTTTTGCCAACAAAACAGCACCTAATCTTCTCCTATAATGTTTCACAAGATGGGAAAAGACATAAAGAGGGATCTTCAGCCATTCCTCTTTGCAGAATCTCTCTAAATCATCCAGAGACCTGGGTCCTCTCCTCTGTACTCTCCTCTTCAGCTCACCCCACAGGTTCTCAATGGGGTTGAGGTCTGGGGACTGAGATGGCCATGGGAGGAGCTTGATTTTGTGTCTGGTGAACCATTTCTGTGTAGATTTGGCCATATGTTTAGGGTCATTGTCTTGCTGAAAGACCCAGTGACGACCCATCTTCAGCTTTCGGGCAGAGGGCAACAGATTTTGATTTAAAACGTCCTGGTATTTCAAAGCATTCATGATGCCATGCACCCTAACAAGTTTCCCAGGGCCTTTGGAAGCGAAACAGCCCCACAGCATCACTGACCCACCCCCATACTTCACAGTGGGTATGAGGTGCTTTTCAGCATGCACATCTTTCGTGGTACGCCAGACCCACTTAGAGTGTTTTTTGCCAAAAAGCTCAATCTTGGTCTCATCTGACCAAAGCACACGGTCACAGTTGAAGCCCCAATACCGCTTGGCGAACTCCAGACGCTTGCGTTTATGATTGTGAGTGAGGAAAGGTTTTCTCCGTGCATGCCTCCCAAACAGCTTGTTGGCGTGTAGACAGCGCCTGATGGTTGATTTGGAGACTTTGTGACCCCAGGATGCTACCATTTGTTGTAATTCTGTAACAGTGAGCTTTGGAGATCTTTTGATTTCTCTTACCATCCTCCTCACTGTGCGTGGTGGCAAAATAAACTTGGGTCCTCGTCCAGGCTTGTTTACCACTGTTCCAGTTGTTTTGAACTTCTTAATTATTCCTCTCACAGTGGATATGGGCAGCTGCAGTTGCGTGGCAATCTTCTTGTAGCCTCTGCCTGACCTGTGAAGGTCGACGCACATCTGCCTCACTTGTATGCTGTGTTCCTTTGTCTTTCCCATGTTTAAGAGTGGATAAGAGAAATGGCCTCGGTGTCACGTCATATTTATACCCCAGGGAAACAGGAAGTGATGAATTACTAATTAAATGTTCCTACATACTCTGGTAAACTTTGTAAACTACTGTAGAAATGACAGAAATGCTTCAATTACATTTATTTCCTGGGAATTGTTAAGGGTGCCAATAATTGTGGAACAGGTGATTTAATGAAAAATAATTATTTTTTAGTCAGGGATTTTTTTATTTTCTTACAATTCATTTGAGTTGAAGGCTACATTTTCCTACAATTTTCAGTGTGACCGTATTCTTCTGCAATAAACACTGAATTTATTTTAAGGCTTTTAACACATCTCAACCAGGGGTGCCAATAATTGTGGAGGGCGCTGTAATTAAAAAGTCTGTTTTAAAAGAAAATTGTATTCAGACACTATGAATCTTAATGTTTACTATCAGGAAATGCAGAGAGATGGCAATCCCTGTCTAACAAACAATTCTGCATCCTCTTAGGATGATTGTGCCTGATGGATGTCAACAAAAGTGCTTACAGCATCAAATTACGGCATTTCATTTAATGGAAACACAAACACATTTGTTGTATTTGTGGCTATCATTTCAGAGAAAATGGTGCTTAAGAAAGACCATTTTGGAAATGTGATTTTTATATTTCATATATTTCTACTTTTAAGGAACTGTTTAGCTATTCTTGTGTGTGTGTGTGTGTGTGTGTGTGTGTGTGTGTGTGTGTGTGTGTGTGTGTGTGTGTGTGTGTGTGTGTGTGTGTGTGTGTGTGTGGTCTGGTCTGGATATTGAAGCCCAAGCCCATGGGGAGCATTTCAGTGGCTGAGCACCACAGGGATACTGTAGTATGTTGACCTCTTAAAGCTTCAACATTGCTAGTATTTATGCCACCATGTCCTCCTTCCCTCCTCTCCCCTGTCCTCCTCACTCCTCTCCTCCTCACCTCTCTTCACTTCTCCTCTCCTTCTCTCTCCTCTAGTTGCTGTCGTCTTTCTGCTCTACTTTCCAGCGAGCCAAATGAAGGCATGATCTGTCACGTGAGGAAAGAGGAATTTTGATGAACATTGTCCACATCTGTTTTTTATATCTTCACTGACATACTTTAAGGATGATGTCAGGGTGGATCGTGAGGGCATGAGATGCACTCTCATACTACTTGTACATGGGATGCTCTGTAAATCAAAGTTTGCAGTAAGGGGATTCAGAAGCTGTAATCCAATGACACAAATTCCTAATAACCTGGTATAAACGGGCCAAATAGGGCAATTAGACAGGTATAGCCCGATCCCAGCAACCCAGATATGTGGAACTGGATTGTATTTTCTGAATCCAGGTTGCCCATCAATGCCTGTAACACCTAAGGAAACACCTCCTTCTACAAAGTCCGAAACATTTCCGCACTCGCTCCCTTTCCATCTTGCCTGTAAATGACTGTGCTGGTATGACTGCAACTTTTGTTTTGTCCTTATAGTCACTGTTTGATGTCCCTACACTGTCCCAAGAGCTGCCCACTCCTTATTCCTCTTTCGTTTGAAATGAGCCTGTGGAACCCATCAGATGTTCTATTGGCCCCCGGGGGCCTCTGTGATGCATGGCGTCATGGGAACGCGCTGTGGATGCTCACCGGTGAGCTGTCACTCTTCCGCTCAGCCGCGTGGAAAGACTCCGTTCCGTTCTCCAGCGCTGTGAACACTGCAGGAAAAAACGCCAGTTATAAGACTGTGTCATATCCTTCTGCTGTTGAACAGCCAATAGATTTGTTTCTCATCCATTGGACAACTGTACATCAGAACGCATTTCCATTGTAGAACAGTTTGTGTGTAAAATAGGGGTTTTTTTAACAGTCAAAAGATCATATTTCGACAGAATGAACCTTGAAGACTAAATTAAATTGAAAGTGCAGAAACACAAGCAAATGTGTTGGTATTATTAATAAAGATTCCATATAAAAGCATGGATATTACTTTCATGTACTCGATACGCACTATACTGTACATACATAAATTACAGACATACAGACCAAAATGGTGTCGGAATGGTCAGAAAAACTTCATAGCGTCCTTATTGATGAGGCAGTGTGTTTGAAAGGACCGATATATTAATTTATATTACTTGACCATCATTAGGAAGGGGCCCAAATTTAGTGAACCGAAGGGCCTGTGAGTGCTGAATGAAATAGTGTAGCGTACCATTGTCACTGTGTTTCCTGGTGAGCTCTGCTCTGCTTCGCCCCGCTGCCTCCTCTTTTACCTGCGCCAAGTCTCCACTGCTCTGTGAACATTCAGCACAATAGCATTTCATAAACACAGCATATTATTTTGTA
The DNA here is from genome assembly GCF_034702125.1 of Engraulis encrasicolus. Taxonomy (NCBI): domain Eukaryota; kingdom Metazoa; phylum Chordata; class Actinopteri; order Clupeiformes; family Engraulidae; genus Engraulis; species Engraulis encrasicolus. The sequence goes on from NC_085875.1 coordinate 33,002,240, forward strand.
AAAATTCAACAGTATTGTGTTGCAACAACCATATATTGCCTGGCCAACACACAGATGAACATTTTCATACATTGATTTGTTAATTCGCTTGCTGTCTTCATTTTGTCTCTTCCCTTCCTTTTGTGTCTGTCTTTCTTTCTTTGTTTCTTTTTTACTTTCTTTCCCTTTACCACATACCAGCCAATTGGAAAAGAGACAATGGCAAGCAGATCTAGAGAGAAGTGTGATGGTGAGTGTGACTGAGGCAGAGGGGGTATTCATATATTCATGTAGGATTAGATCCGCGTTACATCCAAGGTTGTCTCTGCTAGTGGACTTCTAGACATCAAACATACTGTAGTCCTGCCGGTGATTTACTGTAGCCCTGTTGAGTCTCTCCTCAAGCAGCCAAAACAATGACACTTCAAAAAGCAGCACACACACACACGCACGCACGCGCGCATGCACACACGCACGCACACGCAAGCACGTACACACACACACACACACACACACACACACACACACACGCACGCACGCATGCACGCACGTACGCACGCACGCAAACACACCACCCTCCCAACCAACAAGATGCAAAAAAAGAAACCGGATATCAAAAGCCGACGTTTGTTTATATGTCTTGTACTGTTTATGGTGGACGTTATCTGCCCGTAGTGAAGCTTTAAAGCCAAGCGTGTTTATGTTGCTAGGAGGGAACATCTACCCCCTTGGTCCCCAGCGCACCATCTTCCCCGTCTTCCTGGCTATCTGTCCTTTATTGGGCACATTTTAGAGTACCGGCGATATCTACGGCACAGCATCAATCCATCTGGGCCCTGGATAGTGCATAGTTATACTGAGTGAGTAGGGTGATCAAGATGGCATTGTTTTGTATGTACTGTATGTAGGCTAAGCTAACTGAGTCTACACAATTTGAGTTGGGAATTGAAAAACAGAAAAAGACCACAGTCTGATTCCAGTATGCCTTGTTGCCTTCGGAGTGCGACAATCCCAGTGAGCGAGCGAGTGAGTCAGCGCCAGTTTGTGTTTGTCTGCCTTTTGTAAACATCCATGCTTTTGTTTGTTTGCTCAAGTTGATGAAGAATGCCATCCATTGCGCATCGTGCATGCATCAAATCTTTTCAGACATTCAGACTTTCAGACAGACAGAGTTTGCCTCATGTGAGTGAGTCACGCTGGTCTTTAAAAAGGTAAATGCCTAATTATGTGACATCACAATGCAAATCAATAACTCTTCACATGAGGTCAATTATATCAAATGAATACATTACATTACACTAAGATGACGTTTTTATCCAAAGCGACTTACAGTAATTTACTGTGGGCCCAGGGTATTGGGTTACTGTCCCTGTAGAAGTGTGGGGTAAGGCGCCTTCCTTACAAATGAAAAGTAACAATTTGACTAATTCCGGCATATTTACATTTATATTTCTCATATAATCAGTCAACATGCATGGCCTCATCATATAAACCATTTCCATATGCAATGGGCATTTCAGTCGTGGATGACATGGGATTTGAACCTGCAACCTTCCAATCACAAGAACCAGCTCCCTAACCATTACACGCCATGGCTGCAATAGCTCTAAGCACGCCTGCATCAACACCATGGATCAATAGCCACTGTCTGCACTGTGCCATTCTCACACCATGAGGCCTGTAATATTCAATATCTCTAATGAGCATAATTATACATGTGGGATGAGAGGCATTTCACACTTCGGGATCTATGTGTCACACGACAGTGGAAATCGATTTGCCCTGTCAAACAATGAGGCTGAGGCTCGCTGTTAGCAGCATCCACAGCCAATACCACCCTCCACCCCACCCCCACCACTGTGACTCTGCCAGTCAAGTGACTTATGGGCCCAGTAATTAATTATGGCTGGAAAATCTGCACTTCTCCTGATGGATGGGCTCCGTGTCCATTAGTCACTCCTTGGTCTCCTCTCTTGGCTTCATGCCAGGATTCATTCCTATTTCTCCCTCTCTACTAAGTCTCTCTCAGTCACATGACTCCAATACATCCACTTGCATGGACACACACACACACTCACACAAACACATACACATTCTCTTGCACATGTACACACACACGAGCACACGCACAAAACATTTGTCTTACAAACACATATGACATGCACACTCACAAATATGTGTCAAAATACAGTGCACCAGAAATCTCTTTTAGCAGAGGACAAGGCGGACAGACAGTGCTCCTCAGTCAATGACACTCTCACAGATTTGTCTACAGCTGGATCCTCTGCCAGTGACCACACTTCCAATGGATAGTGGTTCTCTCACCGCATGTCTGGACTGGGGGAGAAATAGGGCCCAGGCACATTTTTGGCTTAAAGCCCCGCCCCCATAATTAGCGCCGCAGAACTGACTCACCAGTGGGCCCCGCACCCTTGTGGGCCACTATTTTCAGAAATGTTAAAAACATACATACACATATATCATTTTTTTTTTACATTTCTGAAAATAGGGGCCCACGAGGGCGCAGAGCCCATCGGGAAATGCCCGCTATGCCAGATGGCCAGTCCAGCCCTGTCTTACCCCGTGTCCAATGCATAGTGGTTCTCTTACCGCGTGTCACTTCCAAAGGATAGTGGTTCTCTTACCTCGTGTCTGGGTGGGGACTCTGAGCCGCTGGGCCTCTTGGCTCTCTGGGCGAGGGACGTCCCGAAGCGGAGCGCCTCATACACAGGGTCCACCTTACTACCACAGGCTGAGCGGGGGGACAGCAGGGGAACAAAGGAACCTGGTTAACCTTTTATATGCCTCTTTTCCACTGCCGGTTTTCTGGTAGGCCTACAGCTTGACACAGTGCGACTCGGCCGCCACTTTTTGTTTTACGATTGAACTGTGTCGTGCCTATTCGAAAAAGCAAAAAGTGGTGGCCAAGTCACGCTGTGTCCAACTGTAAGTCTACCAGAAAACCGGCAGTAGAAAAGAGCCTATAGGGCACTCATTAACCCATTTTAGCTCGATGCAGCGTACGTATATGTTGTTTGACCTTTGGTGCCTGGAGTGACATATACGCTGCATTCAGGCTCTTTAGATTTGAGGATTTTATTCAAAATGTGGGTATGATAGAGCTGAAATAACACGGTCTAATGCAAGATGAGGGTCCTAGCTTTTAAATGCAACTCACATCATGTTTTTTATGTGCTTCAGAGGCTGAGATATTTAGGTTTTAATAGGCAGAGGGCACCTTTTGGGTCAAATACTTTGCAATGCAATGTTTCATCCCTAAATTCAAAGCAGGATACTGTGCTACTGTTTGCATTTAACAGTTTTACGATATGAAGTTATCATCTATAGTTACTTGCCTGTTTAGGGTAAAAATGTTCCTAATGGGGCAGACATCATTGAAAAATGTTTGATGGCGCACAATGCCTAAATTCGGTATCCAACTCACTCACACACTCACTTACCGATGGGCATGACCTCTTTGATGCAGCCGAACTGCTCCTGACTCAGAAGAGGAGAACTGTAGTAACGCCGAAAGCCTTTTGGCTGGAGAGGGAGAGAGAGATAGAGAGAGAGAGAGAGAGAGAGAGAGAGAGAGAGAGAGAGAGAGAGAAAACAAAAACAGGTGGAGGGAAAAGTCAGACGTGAGACAAAGTGACAGAGGATCAATTAAACAACAGGAGATGCCCCCCTCAGCTGCGTAAAGAGCTTCTTCATGTTGATGAGTCTACGGGAAAATAACACTGGCACTGTCAAACTCATTTAGGCTTCCCCCGTCCTGCTGTCAGCTTCTGTTAACTGACTTTTAGAATGGTCCCTTTCCAGAACATTTTAAGGTAATGGCACTACATAAATTCATCCTCTTTTCTAATGGTGGAAATGGTGGAGAAAACATCAGGTCTAACATGTACAGACCTCAAGGCCAACTACCAACTGAATCCCACACTGCTCCAGGGACTGTAACCAATACCATGTACTAAAATAACTATAAAGCGCTTTGGATAAAAGCGTCAGCTAAGTGTAATGTAATGTGATGTAATGAAGCAAAAGTTCAGCTTTTTGGTAATGCACACAGACAGTATGCATTAGGAAAATGACAAGGAAAAGAAGAACATCCTGTCTAAATCAAGCACTGTGTCATATTGTATTACTGCTTTGTTGCATCTGGTATTGGAGGGCTTGACTGCATCAAAGGTAAGAACACTAAGATTTGAGGTGAGGATCGTGTGTGCTCAAGAAAGACAAAAACCCAAAGCACACATCCAAAAGCACAATGGAATGGTTGGAAATGGAGGAAAAAAACAATGTTCTAAGATGACAAGCAATGATTACAGATGCAAATCCAGTTGAAAAGAAGAAGAAGAAGAAGAAGAAGAAGAAGAAGAAGAAGAAGAAGAAGAAGAAGAAGAAGAAGAAGAAGAAGAAGAAGAAGAAGAAGAAGAAGAAGAAGAAGAACAAGAACAAGAACAAGAACAAGAACAAGAACAAGAACAAGAACAAGAACAACAAGAAGAAAAGTTATTGTGATTTCACTCAGATGTTTCTATACCAACACAATTTTTGTTAAGTGCACACTGACAAGATGGGTATTTTTTTGCATTCATACGTTCTAGTACTACACATTTAAGGTGGCATAAAAATCAAACATGACGGAAGAAGCCAAATCGAGCGGTTTGTTTTTGCTATTTTGCATCCAGCTTTGTGAGGTGCAAGCACAATTAGCACAAAAAAATGTTTTGTTTATGCTTTGTTTAGTTAACGGAGAAGGCTGAGCAATCAGCATGGCTAATTTGTTTTGATTAATCTTTCATTGCAGAAAACTCCAAATGAGCGCAGCTAAAATAAGCCACACTTGAGGTGCAGAAGTACCTCTCCAGTCTTTTCCACAATGTCACATTTCGCATGCAAGATCATTCAGGGAGAAGGTGAACCAAGGAAGGAACCATTTTATGCAAAGCTGCATCTGGCAGCCGTTGAACTACACGGCTGGCTCGTCGAGAGCGAGCGCAAGTCCGATGGTGTGTCTTTGTGTCCACTTGAGGCCATTGTAAACATCTCCCTGCTACTGTAAACCGCAAGTCATTAGGGGCTCAGACAGCTGACGTGCAGTGCAGCGAGACATACAGGTAGGAAACTCTGACATTGTTGGTAGGACATTAATCCAGCTTAGTGTGTGGTGTTGGACCACAGAAAGAAAGAGGGTGAGTGGGGTGGGGGGGTTAAAGGAGGCGTGGGGGGAGTACACTCTGAACACAGTCGACTGCCAAGCAGTGGGGAACCATACAAGGCCCTGTGTGGAGAATGGCTAAAATACAAGACCACTGAGATGAAACATACCAATACGCCATGTTTGCTATGCTATGATGTCCAAATGGGGGATTTATTACAATGGAAATATTTGCTATGTTTTTAAATCAGCTAGCCACGCTCTATATTGTCACACTGAGCATTGCGTTGTGACTTAAGTATAGAAGTGATGGATGGCTGGGTGATAACACAGGCTTGTTCGGACAGACAGAGATCTGATGATAGCATGGGCATGGTCTGGTTTATGCTAACTTGGGGAGAAATGCTGGAAAGTATTTGCATCAGAGGCCCATGCCAAGAGAAATAAAGCAAACTCCAAAAAAATAAAAGGCTTTCGAAGCTACGACTACGAGCTATCCCTAAATTAGTGCCATGGGCCTAAGGGGAATACGACTCTTTTAACGCTCAACCCCTGCGACCCCATTTTCCACTCCTGAAAGAAAGACGAGAGCGTCCCTGAAAAGCTCATCTTCGGGGTTAGTGGCTCGAGTCATGGAAAAACGAAGAGGGGGGAAACAGGAAGTGCCTTTCTTTATACATCCTGTTTTGCCCACTCAAAAGTCTCGCTGAGAAGAACACGCAGTCTGAAGCTCATTGCTCAAGTGCCGCAAGATACTGTAGTATGCTACGTGATGCTCCATGTACTGACGCAAGGACACCCACACACCCACCAACACACTCACACACACAGCATCTGTGTAGGGAGGAGTTACAATGGGCTGCACATGTGGGAGCGGCACATGACAAAGAGTTGCTCTTTTTGTTTCCCCTTCTCATCCCTCCCCCCCCTACCCCCCCGCCCCTGCGCACACTCACACACACACACACACACGTTCACTGACGCACATTCAGATCTACAGATCTACTCATGCATGTCCACCCGCGCTCCAACATCCCAATCCATGTGCTCTCTCTTCTCGTGTGTTTTGCTTGGATTCTAAGACCCTGGTGCTGTCGTGACTACAAGTGGTCTTCCAACACCAGCCAAAACCCCCTCGTCTCACACACCAACCCCCGCACCCTTCCAATCCACGCCCCCAACCAAGGCAGTAGAGTGGTGGGTGGTGGGCTGTTGGGAGTTGCTAGCGGGGGTGGTAGTGATGGTGTTGATGGGTGGTCGTGATGGTGTTGATGGTGGTGGTAGTGATGGTGATGATGGGGGTGGTGGTGATGGTGATGATGGGGGTGGTCGTGATGGTGATGATGGGGGTGGTAGTGATGGTGTTGATGGTGGTAGTGATGGTGTTGATGGGGGTGGTAGTGATGGTGTTGATGTGGGTGGTAGTGATGGTGATGATGGGGGTGGTAGTGATGGTGATGATAGATGGTGTTGGTGTTGATGGAGGAAGACGGACACATGACGGCTGTTTCCCGGCAAGCAGCGTTTGACATCATCTCCCTCCCTACCCACCATAGCTCTCAATTAACATGCGCACTCACACGCCTTTGTACACAGACGCACAGGGGTAACAAGGCCGACAGGCGGACAACAGATGCGTCCCTCTATGCCAGTTCCAACTATGCCATTTTTCCCCCCAAACGCCCCCCTGGCCTCCTCCTAGCCTGTCAACGCCCCCCGAGGATGTACTTTTTGTTTATTGGTCATCATGGACACTCCAAATATTGTGGCAGGCAGCAAGGCAGCAAACTGCTCCCTGGGGGTGCGCGGCCTACTACAAGGGGGTGCGCAAGCTGAATAAAACAATGGCTGATGTGTGTGCTTTTATACAGAATTCATAAACATTACATAGTTTTTAATTGTTTGGTAAATTGTATGCTGGAAGGATCCATCTGAAGTGTAATGTATAACTCCAAGACTTGTCATGCTACAAGTTCCATTGTAATGATGGCAGAAAAAATGTCAGGTCTATTGGAATGGGGTGCGCGAGCCACATTGAAATGTAAAAGGGGTTACGCAGGGGGAAAAGTTTGGGAACTGCTGGATGAAGTAGGCTACATTACAAATTACCAGACATTTATTAGGCCTAACAACCTTTAGTATCACGCCATTTCAGCATTATGTGCATGTGGGAAAGAATCTAAACATCGACAAATAATAAATAAATAAAACCGTTTGGGTGAATCATGCGCTTATGGGTTGACCCTTTAGGTGAATTATAGACTTTTTTTCAATACCAGCTTCACCGTCAAGGCACAAAGCAGTGAACTTCCGTGCCAGAGTTTATCAAATGCACACGACGGCAAAGCAATTACGAAAGACGCGTTCTCTCCTGTACTCTCTCTGAGCGCAACGAAAAGCACCATTGCCCTTCCAAATGGCAGTTGGTTTGATTTTTTAAACTCACTGCAGCATTATTAAAAACACGCATTTTGTGCATTGTGAAACTCAATTACCCAGAATGCTGCACGTGAGCTCTCTGTCTCTACCCGGGTGATTCTGGAAAACAAACATGGCGGCAACTCGCTTTACTACCTTAATAATGTGTTAATCCGACGCTAGATTTCTTAACTGATGAAAATCGAAGGCAGAAATCAACATTGTAGTGTCTAAATATGAGGTCGATTGGTCTATTTGTGGCGTACATCACGATCGGCTGAGTTGTTGGCCTCACGTTTGTCAGTTAGCCTGTGGCTAGGCTACTTTTCGCCAACGTTAGCATCCGGTTTAGTATAGAAAGGCTATGCTTGCACGCATTCGCTCCGTAGTCTGCTGCCTTCTGGCCACAGGAAGGAACAATTTAAAGAAAGCGTTTCAGACAGACAACAATTGAATGAAAGCATTTCAGATGGACGGAAATTTAATGAAAGCGTTTCAGACGGACGGACGGACAGACAGACCCTGTTATAGAGATGCTGGACGCATCTAAAAAGGGAGAGAAAGAGAGATAGAAAGACAGAGAGAGAGAGGGAAAGAGAGAGAGAGAGAGATAGAGAGAAAGAGAGAGAGATAGAGAGAAAGAGAGAGGGAGAGAGAGAGAGAGAGAGAGAGAGAGAGAGAGAGAGATAGAGAGAGAGAGAGAGAGAGAGAGAGAGAGAGAGAGAGAGGGAGCATAATGAATCACGCAACAGGACACACTCGATGCTTTGGCTAATAACCAGTACCAAAAATAACCAGTTGGAAAAACTGACTCAGGGCCGGTAACGCCACTAGTCAGATAGACGAAAGTTTGGGTGCATGTGTGTTTGTGTATGTACTGTAAGAGAGAGGGGGGCAGTGAGAGTTTGTAATGGTTAATGTGTGATCGACTATTCCAACGAATCCTAATCGTGCTATCCTATCGTCCTATCGTGCTATTGCTATTGATGACATATAGCTTCAGCTACATGCTTACGGCTTACAGCTCATCTGGAAGAAGGTATCATCAGTTAGTGCAGTGGTTCCCAAACTTTTTTCTGCGGGGACCCCCTTTTGCGAGAACGCAAAACATTCCAAACGCCAAACATTATTTGTCCATTAATATTGCTAAATTATAATTTTATATTCACAGGAAAAGTTAAAATATGTATTGACCTTATAAGTGATTAGTACTGTCTGTTACTAATTAATTTATGGCGTTACAGTATGGTAACTATTAACCTGTGCTTTTCCCCGTTTTTTACAGAAAAAGTCCATTCTGTCCGCGACCCCCCTGCAGTATCTCTGCGGACACTCCCACTGAGTTAGTCTGACAAATTCTGCCGCCATGAAACCAACATATCATCCCATTGTACGAGAAAAAAAAGATGCAGCTACAGTGAGTCCAATAAGTATTTGATCCCTTGCTGATTTTGTTATTTTGTCTACTAACAAAGACATGACCAGTCAATAAATGTTATGATAATATGTATTCTAATATGGAGAGACAGAATGTCAAAAAGGAAATCCAGAAATTAACTTAAAGTGGTAGTTCGCTATTTTAGACATTAAGCCTTGTTTGTGTGACTTCTGGGGTGAAGTAGAGATGTTCTCATCACAATTTTGACATTTGGTGCTGAACGGAGCATTTGGGTATTCAAGACTGCAGCCCCCCCAACTTTACATTGACTCCAATGAAGCACTCAAGCAATCGATCATAAAATAGCATTAAACTTTCGTTTGCAGAGACATGAAACTCACCGAGTGGTCAGAGGTGGGCAGCGATACGTTGGCTCGAAAATCACCGCGAAATACGCTTCCAGAGAAGATATATTCATTATTGTCCGTCTTCATTGATTGTATTGGTTTGACTAGTATTACTCCGCGCGACAGGAAATGGGTGTGCGTTTGTTTACGTTACTATCTATGGTTTGTATGCAAGCTGTAGTTTTTGTAGCCAGTCCCGCTCAAAGATAGCCGTTCTACCTCACTCCTTGATGTCTACATAAACAACACACTATCGCTACCTACTGGCTGGATGTCTACTGCTATTCAACGGCGTCTGGGGAAAAATAGGTCCGCCAAATGCTAAACAACAGTTAGAAGGCATATTTCGCTGCAATTTTCGGGTCAATTTATCGCTGTCTACCACTGACCACACGGTGAGTTCCATGTCTTCTCAAACAAAAGTTTAATGCCATTTTATAATCGATTGCTTGAGTGCTCTATTGGAGTCAATGTAAAGGTGGGGGGGCTGCAGTCTTGGATACCCAAATGCTCCGTTCAGCACCAAATGTCAAAATTGTGATGAGAACATCTCTACTTCACCCCAGAAGTCACACAAACAGGGCTTAATGTCTAAAATAGCGAACTACCACTTTAAAAGAATATATATTAACGTATTTCTATTTCATCGAGCAAAATAAGTATTTGATCCTCTGCCAACTGATAACAGTTCCGGGCCCACAGACCAGATGGGCACTTCCGATCAACTTGTCATCTGAATTAAAGACACCTGCACATGCTAACATGCATAAAAGACACATTGAATCAGCAGAATCAGTCCATAGTATGAGTGAATCAGTCACACTCCAACCTCACCAGCATGGGAAAGACCAAAGAGCGGTCAAATGATATCAGAGACAAGATTTTAGACCTGAACAAAGATTAAATGGGCTGCAAAGCCACAAGAAAGAGACTGGGTATTAATGACCCAACTGTTGATGCATTTCTTCCAAAATGTGAGGAGTACAAAATGACTATCCATCAGCTTGTCAGGGGTTCTATACAATATTTGACCTTTTGTAGGGATTTGACAATAATCATGAGAACAGAAAGAAAGCACCCTAGACCTGTACGGGATGAACTAGGCAATGATATCAAAGCTACTGGGACCAAAATCACTGAGAAAACTACTGGTAGCACTTAATGCCACAGAGGTTTAAAATCCTGTAGTGCACACATGGTACCTCTACTTCAGAAGGAACCTGTGCAGTCCCACCTGAGGTTTGCCAACGGACATCAGACTGGTTTAGGATATGATAAGGAGGTGCTGTAGTCAGATGAAACCAAAATCAAGCTGTTTGGCATTAACACAATTCAATGTGCTTTGAGAAAAAGAACTGCTGTCTCTGATCCCCAAGAACACCCTCCTCACCATCATGCATGAAAGTGGTATCATTATGGTTTGAGGGAGTTTGTCTGGCCAAGGCACAGGACAACTTCACATCGTCAACGAATGGATGGAGGGAGACATGTAATGTGCAATCCTGAGTGCAAACGTCCTTCCCTCCACCACTACACTGAAGGTGGGCCATTTTTGGATCTCCCAACATGACAATAATACACAACATACAGTCAAAGCAACAAAGGAGTGGCTCAATAAGAAGCATATTAAAGTCATGAAGTGGCCTAGACAGTCTCCAAATATTAACCCTATAGTAATTCTATGGAGGGAACTGAACCTCCCATTTGCCAAGCTACAGCCACAAACTATTAATGTTTTAGAGATAATCTGCAAAGAAAAACGGGCAAAAATCTTTTCTACTATATGCACAAACATTGTCATCAACTAAAAGAAGCATCTGACCTCAGTGCTAGACAACTAGGGCTTTGCCACAAAGCACTTTATCTTCTTTAGCTAGAGGGGTCAAATACTTATTTGCCTAAATTAAATACAAATAAATTTAAATATATTATTTTAAGTTATTTTCTGGAATTTCTTTTTGATATTCTGTCTCTCCATGTTTGAATACATATTATCATAAATTTATAGACTGATCATGTCTTTATTAGTGGTCCAACCGGCAAAATCAGCAAGGGATCAAATACATATTGGACTCACTGTATATATTACTAATAAGCTGAGTCACATTACTAATCAGCATTGGCATTATTCATTGCCATTGCATTCATAATCATAAGGCATTGAAATTCCCACACCCACGTACACATACACATACACATTCTTACCAGCTTGCCCATGCACCTGCTCTGCTGTCCAACGCCGTGAACACACTTATGGTGGATGCTCATCTTGCAGGCTTTGCAGCGTAGGCCATACTTGGCAGTGGTGCCTGTGAGAGACACACACAACATGCAGAGAGGAGAGGAGACATGGTGAGGAGTGAGGAGTGGGATTGTTGGGGGTTGGTGGGGCTTTGGGGTTGTGGGCAGTGGGCAGGGCCGGATTAAGATGGCCTGGGGCCCCTAGGCTACAGTTACTGTAGCTACTGTAGGGCCCCGCAGAGGGCAAATTTTGCACACAAAAAATGCATGTGTTATAATTAGGAGCTAAAAATTCAGGATAACATGTCTACGAACTGTACTCAACACAATGGATGAATTCTCCAATATTGCATCTTGTCACAATTCTGCATTTTTTCACTTTTGGGCAATCAGGGTACCCCTGGCAGTTGGGGGCCCCTAGGCTGCAGCCGTATCTAGCCTGTGTGTTAATCCGGCCCTGCCAGTGGGCACGGGGGCAAGACTTGATCAGCTGAAGTCATGTTTCAGTCTGTTTGTCAGCGTGTTTGCCAGTCTGTCAGTCGATCGTCTGCCTGTCTGTCACTTTTAGCCCAGGGGCTCTCCTGTCTATTCCCTTCCCCCGTCGCACTGTCACGCAGACACACTCCATTACCTTCGTTAAGACACAGTAAGTGTGTGTGTGTGTGTGTGTGTGTGTGTGTGTGTGTGTGTGTGTGTGTGTGTGTGTGTGTGTGTGTGCGTGCACGCTCGTGTATGTGTGTATGTTGGCTGGGTGTGAATATATGCACATAAAACTTCCTGCTCAAGATCAATGTCGAGTGGAAAAACTGAGATGGCAGCAGACAGTGGCCCTTTCTCAAAGTCAAGTGTATGAGCCTTGGAAGTGTGTGAGAGTAATTAGTCACGCCCAGTGATTGGATACTCCGCAGAGTTCACCAAAGAGTATCCAATCACTGGCCGTGATTACGAAGGCTGATACACTTGGAAGTGTGCACACTAGTAGATTTAGAGAAATGGCCAACATGTTGCGTTTTTGATGTTATCCATCGGGATGAGGGGACAGTGTTGTTCACCTTGAGCTAGCAGTGGACATTAGGATGTCACTCAGCCCTGAGTAATTACATCCAAAAATGTCGGGAGGAAAAAAAGGGGACACAGAGGTCTCTCCCCCCCCCCCCTTTCCATCTTCCATCCACTTCCGTCTGTCCTCGAAAACCAAATTATCTGCGGTGTCACTTAATTCAATCTGGCCCCTGCTCTTAGATACTGTAATAGACCCTCTGTCACCCCTATAGCCCCCCCTCTCACTGCTGCTCCCACCACACTCCTATAACGCACACTCTCTCACACTCTCTCTCTCTCTCTCTCTCTCTCTCTCTCACACACACACACACACACACACACACACACACACACACACACACACACACACACACACTCTCTCTCTCTCTCTCACACACACACACACGCTCTCTCTCTCTCTCACACACACACACGCTCTCTCTCTCTCTCTCTCTCTCACACACACACACACACACACGCTCTCTCTCTCTCTCTCTCTCTCTCTCTCTCACACACACACACGCTCTCTCTCTCTCTCTCTCTCTCTCTCTCTCTCTCTCTCACACACACACACACGCACACGCACACACCGAAACAGATACACATATACTCACACACACATACACAGCAATACATCGATACATACGTGCACACATACACACAGAGAAAAAAAGACACTATATACACACACACACACTGAAACAGATACACATATACTCACAGACACACATATATACACAGCAATACACTGATACATACGTGCACACATACACACAGAGAAAAAAAGCCGCACCCCACACACACACACACACACACACACACACACACACACACACACACACACACACACACACACACACACACACACACACACACACACACACACACACACACACACAGTCTCCTTGATATGCCTTCCTCACATCAGAGAAATCCGAGCAAATGAAGATGGACTGAAATTAATTACTTTCCGAAATGACAAAAAGTGGGAGAGGGAGAATAGAGTCCCTATTTGGAGGCTGTGAATACTGAGAGCGCATGTGTGTGTGTGTGTGTGTGTGTGTGTGTGTGTGTGTGTGTGTGTGTGTGTGTGTGTGTGTGTGTGTGTGTGTGTGTGTGTGTGTGTGTGTGTGTGTGTGTGTGTTGCATCTGTTTTTCTCTGTGTGTGTGCATGTATGTATCAGTGTATCGCTGTGTATATATGTGTCTGTGAGTATATGTGTATCTGTTTCAGTGTGTGCATACGTGTGTGTGTGTGTTGGTACATGTGTGCATGTATGGTTCAGTAGCTAATAGGAACTATGGCGTTAACATTGCACCCTGCCCTTTTTATGCCCTTCTGGTGGAAACAAATTGGAGTTGAAAGGGTTAAGTCATCGACAGGCCCTGACACCACAGTCTATAAAGTGGAGTGAGGGCCTCCCTCCATGTGGCATTAGGATCTTATAGGCCTTTAAATCTGAGTAATATCATTTGCAGGAGAAGGGCAGGCAGGCTTGAGTGCTGCTCTATTCCCTTCTGTTTATCTGCGACTGACGTTGCTGTAATGTTGTACCATACTGCCTGTTCGTGCTATGTGTTATTGACTTTCTGGTGTTGCGCTAGTGTTTTACTGTGTATGGACATTTTGTAAGCATACTGTCTATGACATGATAGTAGAATGTTAAAATACCAAATGTATTTAGTGAGACTGTGAGGTGAATATATTCATTTGGTACAGAATATTGCTCTTTTCATGAAAGGTACAAAGGTAAATAAACAAAGGGAACTTGCCTTCACTCTCAAGTACATGTACAGGGGTGTAATTTCTGGAAAGCGTAGTTGTTAGCAGTTAGCAACTTCGGTAGTTGCCAATGGGAAATTGCATTGCAACCAACAAAGTAGCTAACATAGTTAGCAACTACGCTTTCCAGAAATGCACCCCTGGTCTGCTTTCAGCTCCAACTGTGTCTGAGTGCAGTCTGAGTTTGAAGGCAAAAAATAAACTCCCAACCCCACACTTCATTTCATTCTCATTTGCTGCTCTCATCCGCTGGAAACTGTTTGCCGCCGCTGGCCACTAATTGATTAATCAATGCTCACGTGCCTGGCTCATGCCCTCTATTTTACCCGGCGACTCGAGGGTGGTGTGCGTGCGAGCGTGGATGACAAAACATTGCCATATTGATTTTTTTTCCCTCTCACCGTCTTCAGAGTAATTTTTCATTTACTTTTTAAATATTTGTCATACCTGCCACCAGCCTGGAGCTAGGCTGTTGTGGTGGGTCCGTCCTACTACAGTATATCAAACTTAAGTACAGCAGGGGTAGGCTAACTGACTCCTGGGCAACATGAGTCCAGTTTGACTGGAGTAAACAAAGTGGAACAACATGCACCGCCACACACCACAGAGCAACACGAGGCAGCACACAGCCTGTGGAACAACACGCACCACCACCACCAGGGCCGCTGACAGCTTGGGCCGGGCCCAGGACAAAGTCATCTGAAAGGGCCCCCCAGTCCAATACATACAATGTAATGAGGACCCAATTCTGCCCCCCCTATCTCTCTGGGCCTGGGACAACTGTCCCCTTTGTCCTTCTCTGTCGGCACCCCTGACCACACAACGCAGCAACACAGAACCCGTAGTGGGGAATGTGACCAGGCTGTGATCTTAGAGAGGGAAACAAGCCACAACAACTCAGAAATATCACTTTACAAGGTTGGAGGAATTCACCAGTGATACACAGATTAGGGGTAGGGCCCTCTAACCAGACAGAGAGATGTGATCCTCTGCTTTAAAATTTTAAAAGCACTCTCACGATAAGATATTGGTTGAAGCCCCTTTTTTGTCTTTTGTCTTTGAAACACCTTGGAGAAACACTGATGTGGGGCATGATGACGTCTGGAAATGTTTATCAGAAGAAAACGTTCATAATTCGTTTAAATTTACACGCAATATCATATGGTATTATAATAGAATATATAATACATATGAATATACTGTTTATTTATGATAAGATATTCAAATGCAGTACAAACTATACATTAATCTTTCTAATAAGTCTAGAAATATTAATCTAACTTTTTGTTCAACAAAGTACAAGATTTCAGGCTAAATATTGTTTGGCTATTATGGCCTTGGTTATCTTGAGAAGCACTTCTCAAATAGATATGTGACATACTATCATTATTTAGTAATGTATCGAAAACACAGAACTATTTTCAAATAAATTTTACGTCCCATGTTGTTGACCAACCATCCTTAGGGTGTTGACCTAAAGGTATAAAGACCATGAACCACATGTACTCTTGTGTCACCCGAGTCCCCTGCAGCCTCATTTGTCCAAGCTCAGGTCACCAGGAAATGAACTTGGAAACTCAATCAAGGTAATACTTAGCTGCATATGTGAGGGAGGGGAAGGGCCTATATCAATCCAGCCACAACACAACAGCCTGTCTGGGAGGCCGGCCCGGCAGGAGGTATTATATATCCATCCACCTGTTGAGATTTGGGTCAGGTGACTGGTCCAGTTACAGCTAACGACCGCAGTCAGCGGCGGAGATTTAGATTCACAGCACGTGCAGGGTAAATGCACATCGGCTACACAACCCTGCTTGCTTTGCTGTGGTTACCGTTGCGTCCACTGCTTGCTGTTGAGAAGCTAGTGTTTCAAAGCAATGGGTAATTTGATGCAGTGGGGGCAAAGAAGAGTAGCAATGTTATCATGGCCAATGATTAAAAATTTAGCCTTCCAGTATTCCAAAACAATGCCGCAACCTCCCAACCTCCTGCAAACTGCACAGTCAGTTGTTTGTATTGGCAGATCGACACATACTTGAAAATGAGTCATTGCGTTTGGATTTGTCCTTTGCTTGGTAATCGTGCTCAAGAGGAGTTGGAGTACGGCTTCCATGAGAGTGCGTTTATAAGAGAGGACTTAGGAAGACTTATACGGCTCAAAATAGAAGCCTGTTGTAAACAACACAGAGATCTGTGTGTGCCTGCCTGGCCCGGGCGCTGTGACATCACCCACGCCATGGCCATCTCTATTAGTATTGGTATTATCCATTTTCTCTCCCCCACCCCTCCTCCCCTACTCAAATGAAGTTGTGGAACATTGTGTATTGAAAGTGACTGGTGGCGGCTGCGCTGGGCAGAAGGGTGGTGCTGAGCGGCCTTTAAGGGGAGGGATGGCCAGCCGCGGACCATCACGGCCCATCGCTCTCAGGGCCGTCGGCTCCCCCTGGCCAAGCCTACACAACTGCCCATTTTTCATTTGAGCCGCAGTAATGGCCTGGACCTGTGCCAGACCTCCACCTTCTCCATCCTTCTTCTCTCTTCTTTTTTTTAAACTTCCATTCCATCACTTCCCATCCCTCTCTTTTTCTCTGTGCCCATCCCGTTCTCTTCTCTTTCTCCCTCTAAATCTCCCTTGTTCTCCATCTCCCTGCCGGCCGCTCCCCGTCTCAGTATGGAGGAGCATTGATTGAGTGGTGCCCTCTTCTCTTCCCTGACTTCCAAGTCTTTCATTTCCCGTTAGGTTGACTTTCACCCCCATCTGCTGCCTCGTCTTCCCCCTCCACATCCCGGACTTCAAAGGGGGAAGTAAAGGCTCCTGGCACTGCCTGCCGCCTTCCTTCATCTCCTCAGTGGTGGTCGCTGGCCGCTAATAAGGCCTTCGCTTGTTGGTAATTAAAAAAGAGAGGGATGGGGTGATTGGGAGAATAGCAGCGCCTGAAATGAGACGTGGCGTCGTGTGTGATCTTTGATTATCTCTCGCAAGAGTGTGTAGCGTCTTTTTGTGCAGATGGACCCGCCGGTGGGCCCGTTCACTCATTGCTGAAAGACTCTCAACTACATCATATTAACATTGCTATGACATTACTGAGAGTCTTAAGTAATATATAAAGACTTGGTTATTGCAATTCGGTAACAGTAAGGTTATAACATAGGCTCTGCGCTAAGGGTAAGAGTTGTAGACGGTGGTACCGGTAAGTAACTTCCTGGATATGGCCTTGTCTTTTTGCAGTGACTTGGATGGAGGAGTTGTTGTCATTTAAGGCAGAAAAACACATACAGGCACACATAACTACACATGAATACACACTTGCTACCACAACTTGCTCTCACCATTTGCTGCCTGGTCCTATTTTATACTATACTGTATGTTTGGTTAACAACAAATTAATAATCAAAATATCAATGTCTGGTCTACAGGAAGTTTTCAGAAATTGTTGTTTTTACCAATATAATATAGTATTCAGGTTAATACTGGCAAAGCTAAAAGAAAAATGTGTTCAATTAATACGTTCATGAACGTCCATTTATGCATTCCAATTAAGTCAGTTCAACACAGGTTTAAGCGTATTGCATACTAAGTAGGGTCCCAGACGAATCTTAAATGACCAGTGTTTCCCACAGAAATTTTGGAAACTATGGGGGCAGCCGGGGTTTATTTTGTCCGGGGGGGGGGGGGGGGGGGGGGTGGGGGGGGGGATGGGGTCTTCTCACACGGGCCTTTTTTTTTGGGGGGGGGTGTATTCTTGCAGCGTAAATGCAAAACGGCAAAACAATGACTACAGTATGTCATTGGCGCATGGAGAAACTGTAGGCCTGGGCCTATATTTCAGCCATTTATATTTTGAGAAATAAGGCTACATAAGATTTTACCCATGACTTGTATAATAAGTAGTACATTGTCATTGTCAAAAAATGCAGTACAGTGAATAATTTCTGTTTACAACACAGTTTCATTCGTCCCTCATGCAGCGGTCTGGGAAACAATAATAAAACAAAATAGGAGCAGAGATAAGAATTTAAAAGCACTGTGAAATTGTTAACGCATAGACAAAAAGGGTCTTAGAGGGTAGGCTATGCCTTTTCCCCCACACATATCTGTAGGCGTACACATTCTACATGAGGGGTGCTGGTCACAGGGCCAGTTTTTTTTTTCCAAATTCCTCCCATTAACTCATTGGCTGCCTTAGCCGTCGAGTGACGTCATTTCGAATAGTGACGCCCCCTGCCTTCGACGTCGTTCGCCGATAATTGCGTTTTTTTACAGCCACGCCTTGAGGACGGTCTGACCTATGTTGTGTATTAATTTCACGCCTCTAGTCATGTTCTAACTGTTCCTGTAGGTGGCAGAAGTGTCCTTAGGAACAGTCAGGGCAGGGCATTAGCTCACATCAAGAGGAAATGTCAAGACAAAAACATCCCTTTTTACTATTATAACCTCAAAAGTAGCATAGCAAAATCATTTTTGAAAGTAAAGCACCTGTGACAGTAGTCTACTTTCTTGCCCTCTGATTTTAACACAGGTATTCTACTGATTTTAGTGTCAGAGCCTGACAAAAAAAAACTTCCTCTCATGATCAAAATACACCCCCCTGTTGCCATCTAGCTAGTAGGCATTGTAACTAGCTTACCTGTAGGAGCCATAATTACTTTCTTTATATTTTTTGTTTTTATTTTGGTATCATCATTGTGGGGTTGGTTTACTTCCATTTGTGTTTTTTGTTTATTGGTTACTGTGGACATGGGTGTGGCGCTGGGTGTATGCGGTGCGTAATTGGAACGCCTTTAATTAGTACCTACCTGGCACCTGCGCTTCGATTCAGTTTGGCGTGGGGTGAGCATGCGGGAAGGCCATCCTTTTGCGTACCGCACTACTCTCGCACATCGCATGGACTAACTCAAAACTCTGTGAACTCTGGAACTTGCTTTACCTTGCATTCGAAAGACTATTGGGGTCTACAGACTATTGGGGTCTCGTGTGAAATGGTGAGCAATAAATGAAGAAACGGAGTTAACCGTGTGGACATTACATCATTAAGTGCGCGTAAACAAGTTTGAATCCCTCTGCTTAGCCCACCGCGGCGCTGAACAAATTGGTTTTGGATTTAGCCGCAATATAAGTACGCAAAAGGTGTTTGCTAATATAGTGCAAAGGGCGCTTATTTAGTACACACAAATGAGCGCTTGATTGTTTGGAAGATCGCTCATAAAAAGAACATTTAAAACTCTGTTGGTGAGTTACTGGGAAAGCACCGTGCCGTTCTGCGATTGGAAGAAGAGGGTCACGTTGTTCTTGCTGTCATCGCTGCTGTCAACTGCGCTGCGAGACGATTGGAGAAGAGGATTACGCACCTGCCGGCGGATCGCTTTGATTCATTCATTCGCTTCCTGGAAACTTCCGAGGGAAAAGACAACCGCGGTTCACCAAGGCTTCACTGGAAAAAAGTGCGCTTCCTGGACTACTCCGGGGGCTATCGGCCTGGGTAACAGCATCGATTCACAAAGCGGCATCGCTGGAAATACAGGTATTGCGCAGTTTATTGACTATCAGTTTGTGATGAATGATCGTCGTGTTCAGTATTAAAACTTTCCCTGGTGGATTATAGCCTCTTTGGTGGAGGTGAAGACGTTCGTTTGGATTATAGACTGTTTTGAATTCCGTGGTGGCGTTTATGATCGTTGGAGCTGCTATTGTGGATTACTGACATTGTTGCTCTTTGCGTCTCGCGATTGGAACATTCAATGCTGCTGTGAATTGCCTACAAGCGTCGCAAGGCGTTGCATTAACTTTTCGTTCGTTGTTGGAATTATGGACATTGTTGCATGCTGAAATTTGATTATCTGGTGCCCTATGAACATTTCTTGCTGCTTTGAATTATTGACTTGCTGAACTGCTGTGTGTGTTTATGGTTTTGCTGTGTGATTAATTGCTGCTGCTGTTTAATTGCATGTTGGTTGAATTATTTTGTGGTGTTTTGCTATCAATGCATGGTCATTTACTTGAATGAAAAATGAGTACTACTGGGGTTAATGAGTGTCCTGAAGACAGCCTGGTTCAAAATGAAGGTTCTGAAAAAAGACAAATTAAACCTACTGTCAAAGCATTAGCACTCAAAATCGAAGGTATTCAAAAAGAAAGACAAACGAAAATAAAAAAAACTAAAAGGTTTAATGACTACAATAAATGACCTTATGCAAAACAAAAATGAACAAAATGTAAAAGCCATACAGTCTCATCTGGAAAACTGCCATGCACTTTTTAAAGATGCCACTCAGCTGCATAACACTGTTGTGCCAATGCTTCCTCCAGAAGAGCAAGAAAAACAGCACGCTTGGTTACAAAAGTACAAGACCACAATGCATCCTTTATTGAAAATGTCACAAAATGGCTCTCTGACACTGAGCAAACTGGTGGAGCTGATGATCATGCAGAGCCAGCATCGCTCACTGTGATTACACATGAGAATGCACCTGCCAATGTAAATGCTACATCTGATGGAAATGTGGACGCAATGGAAAATACTGCTGGACAGCTGGATAATGTAAGGCCAAGTGACAGCATTTCAAACATTTCAGTTCGATCCAATACATCAAAACGATCCAAAACTTCAAAGTTACAGCTACCTCACACTTCACCCACCCGGGCAGCACGCATTCAAGCCGAAGCAGAAATGGCCGCACTCATGGCAAAGCAAAAATGGTTGCAAGATAAACATGCATTGGAAGAGGAAGAACAACTGCTCAGGAAAAGGAAGGAAAAGTTGGCTTTGGAAATGGATATTGCTGCAAATGCTGCCAAATTAAAAGTCCTTGGAGTGTCTGACTCGTGCCCCTCTGACGTGAGCAAGAGCAAATCAAATGCGATGAATTCTTACCTGGAAAGAGAAAGGAAAAGGGTTAATCATGGTCCATTAAATGCTGAAGCTGAGACGTTTGTCCCAACAACCTCAGTACAACAACAGTCACGTCACACTGCAGCACGAGACCACTTGCTGGACGCCAAGCCCAAAGTGAGACCATCACAGGCCATTTCATCCGTTCAACCACCAACTCTGAAAGTGAACATGGTACCACAAACACAACAAGTCACACATACTTACCTGCCTACTGCCCATCCAAAGCCTCAAATTAGGCATCACCAAGCTACATCTGTAACGCAAAGCTCTGAATCTAAACACCTAGCAGCAGTCCTGGAAAAACAAAACGAAATCACATCAATGCTAGTCGAGCAACAGTACTACTCCTTACTCCCAAAGCGAGACATACAAACCTTTGACGGAGACCCATTGCAATATCAAACATTCATCAGGTCATTCGAACATAACATTGAACAGAAAACATTTAGTGCCAGAGATCGCCTGTACTTCCTCGAGCAATACACTAGAGGGCAGCCTCGAGAACTGGTGCGAGGCTGTGAGCATATGCCTGAGGTTGAGGGGTACGTGAAGGCTAAGTCACTGCTACAGGAGCAGTTTGGTAATCCCATGAAAATCGCTTCGGCCTATATGGGAAAAATAATAGCCTGGCCTACTATTAAATCTGAAGACCTGAAATCACTGCAAGCGTATGGCATCTTCTTACGCCAATGCAGCAATGCAATGAGAGGAATACACTTCAGTTTGGAACTTGATGCACCTAGCAACATGCAAACGGTGATCAAGAAACTGCCATACAAACTCAAGGAAAGGTGGAGGGAAGAGGCCTGTACTTTACAGGAAACATCAAAGCGCAGAGCTTCCTTTCATGACATTGTCAAGTTTGTAGAGAAGCAAGTCAAGATCGCAAGTGACCCACTGTTTGGAGACCTAATGGCACAGGATACTCCAGGTGTTGGAACGCGAAATGTGACTCAGTTTAAATCTCAACCTTACTCTGCCAAACCAAAAGGAAGTAGTTTCGCAACCACCATTACTCCCATGAATAAAGGCACACAACATAACATGAAGTCAGCATGTGATGACAGAACCAATGTCTCACCTGTCACAAACAGTTGCTTGTTCTGCGGAGCAGGACACACCTTGGACTTGTGCAACTCACTGGAAAAGAAAGCACACAGTGGCAAGATGGCATTCTTCAAAGAAAATGGCGTGTGCTATGGCTGCTTGTGCATTGGGCACAGAAGTAGAGACTGCACGAAGCGGCTATTCTGTAAGGTGTGCAAACTGAGGCATCCTACCCTTTTGCACATCCCATCAAAGCAGTCACAACCTGGTGCAGGAAAGGTGAATCAAGGAGGCAAGGGAGACAGTGGAGGGGCCAGTGACAGTGGTCCAGTCTCTGTGCAGTCTAGTGGGCTAACTGGGGCCGGAGAGCGTGACTGTACACTTGCCATCTTACCTGTCAGAGTGAAGTCTACTAAAGGGAATGAAGTAGTGACGACATACGCCTTCCTCGATCCGGGGAGCTCCGCTTCATTCTGTACAGAACGTCTCGTGAATAGGCTGAACGTCACTGGAAAGAAAAACTGGCATCCTCCTCAGGACAATGGGTCAGGAGAAGGTTGTCAGCAGCCACATCGTTCCGAATCTGGAAATAGCTGGACTGGACAGATGACTGCTTCTGTGCACTACCAGAGCTCTATACACAGAAATGCATGCCAGTCCATCGAGGAAACATTCCCAAGCAGGAAGATCTGGAGAAATGGAGTCATCTTAAGGATGTGAAGCTGACAGAGATCGAGTCTGAAGTGGACCTGCTCATTGGAACGAATGTTCCCAGGGCCTTGGAACCTTGGGAGGTCATTCGAGGTGCACACAGTGCTCCTTATGGGGTGAAAACGATTTTAGGGTGGACCGTGAACGGCCCGCTGCGGGGGGACCGCACCGACGATTCCACATCCATTGAACGAGCAGCCACTGTCAGCAGGATCTCAATCGTCACACTTGATGATCTGTGGGAGCGTCAGACAAAGGTTGACTTTCCAGAATGCGCTCAAGAATGAGCAGCAAGACTCATCTCGAGAAGACGCTCAAGTCATGGAGCCTGTGAAGGAGATCAAGTTGCTGGATGGGCATTACAGCATTGGCTTGCCCTTGAGAAAAGCAGACACAAAGCTGCCCAACAACAGAAATGTGGCAATGCAGCGTGCCTTGAGCCTCAAAAGGAGGTTCACAAAGCACAGTATGTTCCACACTTGCTACACAGACCTCATGAGTGACACAATGGCAAGCAGAATGGATAAGTTGCGCAGAAAGGACTTCAGAATACCTCTGCAAGAGTCGGTGCTCTGGTGTGACGCTACATCAGCACCTAAGTACATCAACAAGACCTTGCCATTCAAAACTTCCATGGCCAATCGTGTTGCAGAGATTCTCTTCACAGCAGAAACCTCTCTCTGGAGGTACGTGAACACCTCTAGCAATCCTGCAGACCTGGCCTCCAGGAGAACTAGAGTGAACCAGTCTGAAGCATGGTTACTGGGACCAAGCTTCCTAATGGAACCAAAAGTTGAGCGGTCAGCAAACAAACTCGGTGGAAAGCTCTCAGCAGAGCACCCTGAGGTGAAGATGGTCATGTCTTTGAAAGCTCTGCAAGCTGAAGAACAGACTGACCCGCTCATGCGCTTTATTGGACATTTCTCGTCTTGGACTCGACTGAGGAGAGCTGTCGACTGGCTGCTGTGGTTCAGGAAATGGATGCTGGACTGTGGACAGAGGAGGAAAGAGCTAATGGAAGAGCTCACTCAGTCTGGAGCAGTAGTACAGCTGGAAAGGAGGCTGCAGATGAAGAGTGTGAAGGTGCAGGTGGTGAACACCCCTGGCATCCTGGATCGCACGCTGAAGGACCAAAACACCATTGAGATGCAGGCCATAGCTGCACTGGCCCACTTGCACTCAGCTGACTTGTACATCACAGACCCGTCCGGGCAGTGCGATTACAGTCTTGGCCAGCAGATGGAGCTGTTCTACGGCAACCGCCTCTTCTCCAACAAACCTCTTCTGGTGGAGGATGATGACATCCCCAATATCGAGAGCAGCACGCTGACTGAGGAGGACGTCCTGCAGATCAAGACCAAAGCCTACGATCGTCTGCTGGTGTTCCATGTGGAAAACAGGAAGGGCCACAACGTGCTGAACCACCTTCATTCCAGAAGGCGCCAGCTTGAGACGCAAGACCACGGAGGTGGACCAAATAGCGCCCAAGCTCAAGAGTTGTGGAAGCGGATCCAGACAGGAACGGATTCGTCCGAAGAGTTCATGAGAACGAAGGAATGATTCTTGGAAAGACCCATCACTAAATTATGTCTTCTTCAGGAAGCAGATGACTAATTAGCTGTATGGATGACAAATGACATTAAGATCTACTTAAAGATGAAAATGCATTAAAAGAAAATGCTTACAGGTGCTAGATCCAAAATAGTCATTTAACTTAAAATGGTTATTAGTTTCGTCTCCTACATATTTGGTTAATGGTAATTATTGCCAGAAGCATAATTAGGGGCCGGAATGTAGGAGCCATAATTACTTTCTTTATATTTTTTGTTTTTATTTTGGTATCATCATTGTGGGGTTGGTTTACTTCCATTTGTGTTTTTTGTTTATTGGTTACTGTGGACATGGGTGTGGCGCTGGGTGTATGCGGTGCGTAATTGGAACGCCTTTAATTAGTACCTACCTGGCACCTGCGCTTCGATTCAGTTTGGCGTGGGGTGAGCATGGGGGAAGGCCATCCTTTTGCGTACCGCACTACTCTCGCACATCGCATGGACTAACTCAAAACTCTGTGAACTCTGGAACTTGCTTTACCTTGCATTCGAAAGACTATTGGGGTCTACAGACTATTGGGGTCTCGTGTGAAATGGTGAGCAATAAATGAAGAAACGGAGTTAACCGTGTGGACATTACATCATTAAGTGCGCGTAAACAAGTTTGAATCCCTCTGCTTAGCCCACCGCGGCGCTGAACAAATTGGTTTTGGATTTAGCCGCAATATTACCCAAAATACACCATGTTCAACCAGAGATGATCTGTGTGGCAACTGTTTCATTTTGGATAATGTGATCAGCCTACACAACATCAGGATGATGTGTACAAAAGATCATCTAACAGGAAAATGCACGGGACTAGTGGTCACCTTGGTTGGGAATGTTTGGCTATTGTTTGCTACGCTAGCTAGCTAGCACGAAATCGCTAACAACTTACAACTAAGCCTAAATAAAGTAGCCTTGGTAAGTCAACTATTTTTACTCATTCTACAGTTGCAGTTGTGGATCTGTATAGTATGATCAGCTTACTGTATCATCAAAAAGACAGGGGGGTTGCAGATTCTTGGAACAGAGTAGGCTAGCCTTTGTGTCTGGTCAGATACATTCAGCTCACATTGAGAAAGCATTGCACTTAGCCTCAGACCAGCTAGCCTTCCCCACTCCAATCGGCTTGTGAAATGTTGGATATGTGATCAGTACTTTATCAAAAGAAAATTCATTGAACAATATATGACAAGATCACTATACTGTAGCAGAAACATGATGACTGTAATCATCAATCTGCAAATTGTCCGCTCTGCCAAAGAAGCAGCAGTAAGCTAAGTTGTGCTGCCTGCCTGCCTGCCTCTCAGTTCACATGGTACAGGAGGAAACAAATCAGCTGTGATTTGTTCCCCAACGAGAGGACTACAGGCTAAACAGAGGGACTATGAGACAGTATTTCTGTGAGTTTAGTATTTCACATGAGTTACATGCACCTGCCGTCATGATCCATTGTGCGCGCCAGCAACAAACCAAAACACTCTTGTTTTCAAGCCCACCCCGTTATATTTCAGTACATTATTAGGTTGAAAAGACCATACAAACGATATTTTGTTCTGGCTACAGATGACAGGAGACTCTGTAATAGCATCTGATAGGTTTGGAGTTGTTAGGACGGTGTCATTATGAGCAAAAACACTTGCAATTATAGGTCAACTTCAAATGGCGTTTTCTCAGCTTTTTGGCTAGAAAGCAGCATTTTGGCGAATTCCACTTATTTTCAACAGATGATTATGAAAGAACGGAAAGGGGTAGAGAGACACCGTTTTTTTTCTGATGACAGATGAGCGTCTAATCTGTGTTTTGATAGGTATGGTGTTGACATAGACACAGAACTCAATTTTCTGCGAGCCTCCAAAAAACACCCAAAATGCTGAAAAATCTCTGGCACTGGGTTACTCTTTTATGAAAATGGCTGGCAGCCAATGAGTTAAAAGGGCTGAACAACATA
This sequence comes from Engraulis encrasicolus, assembly GCF_034702125.1. Lineage (NCBI taxonomy): Eukaryota > Metazoa > Chordata > Actinopteri > Clupeiformes > Engraulidae > Engraulis > Engraulis encrasicolus. Next base: position 33,028,845 of record NC_085875.1, read on the forward strand.
TTACACATTTATGTCTATATTCACATTCATTACACATTAATTTCTATATGCAGCCCGATGTCTCCTCTGCTGTGTCAATGAAGGTCTGTCACCAAACTCATTACAACTGTAAAACAAAGCCTAGGGAGTGTTAGTAAACTCATCCCAACTGTCCCTTCTCTGAAGGTTTTTTATATTGCTCCCAAACCCATTTTGATCCCTGTCTTTCAAGCACTTGTGGTTCTCTCTATAGCAGGGGTGCCCAACCTTTTTTTAACCAAGATCTACTTTTGAAGTTGATGGTCTGCCGTGATCTACCAAGTCAAATTCAAGGATGTCAGTATGAAAATTTAAGACCACCATTTATTAATCACCATTATTATGAACAAAATGTTTTCAGTAGGCTACTATGGCCGCATCTTTTCAGTGTGTTTTTAAAGTGTGTTGAATAGCCTATCTTTACAAAGCAATGCAGCACTGATAGTATGCAGGGATAATTTCATACACAAGTCATAAACAACTGAAACAATTTCAAAATGATAAACATTTGGTATATAAAAGGCACATAGGCCCTATTTCTAAAATATGATGAAGCATTATCATGCCTTCAGTGGTATAGGCTACAAATTAAAAATGGCTCAGAAATTCACCATTTGTTAGTAGTAGGCTACTATGAGAGAGAGAGAGAGAGAGAGAGAGAGAGAGAGAGAGAGAGAGAGAGAGAGCAATGAGATAACTCATTGGATTGGTTAACACCCCTGTTAAGTGTGACTTCTCACTTCTTCTATGAAGGTTTTTTTTTCAGCTCTCTGGGACAGTAGCACAGCAAAGGCTTTCTATTGTGAGTTTGGCCAATCGTTTTGTCCACAACTGAAGCAAGAAACAGCACAAATTGAAGTGAATTCCATACATGTCAACAAGTAACATTTCTCTTACACGCGGCACGCGATGTAAACGCAGTTAGCGATTATGCATGCGACTAGCGATTTGGACGAAGATCCTCGCATTTCGGCGTGTCATAACGCATCGTTGCGCACATGTTCTGTTACTCACCCGATGTTACACGTGTGCACACATGAATCAACTGCAGTAATACCCTTACGGTCACTTCCTAATGCTTTCCCCTCATTCTGTGTTACCGTGGGACTACCGGTAGGCTACTTATCTAACCAATACAGAGTCTATAGGATGTATTTACTCCAGGAGGAAAATGCGAAGGAAATTCAAAATCGTAATTCAAATCGTTTTTAACAAAAACGGATATCGTTAAAAAAAAAAAAAAAGTAAAAATTTTTTTAATTTTTTTTTTTTTTTTTACATTTTCGTAAACTATGGCGGCCAAATTTAAACTATGGCGGGCCGCCATAGTTTCCTCAATGTATGGGAAACACTGATGACTGATAAATCAAAGTGTTTTCCCACAATCAAATCATCACAACAGGAGTATTACTCACTGTTAAAATAATACAATTTAAAGGTGGACAAGGATTTATAACCTGTTTTGTAGTCATAAATTACGTTCTTTGAGTGTCAAACGCCCACAGCTCCACTGTTTTCTCACAGGTATGAGGTAGGCATTTGTGTAATGAGTGGTTTGCCGGAGATGGCTATAATCAATAACCGGGCTGGCACGCGGCACTCCATCAGAAACGTGTTTTTATGTCCTCTCGCACCTAATCTGTGGCGGTGGCAGTGCCGCGCTTTGCCCTGTTTTCAATCAAAGCAGAGGGGGGGGAGACTTCAGGATTTTTATGGCGGATTCTACAGCTCCATGCCTTACCATTGTGATGGTTATTACCACACCTCCAAAGAGGTTTTTTTTCCACGGCTGCGGCTTATTTCCCTGGCAATCTGTCGTGCTGGGCCATTCCGAGCGGCGGGCGGCGTTCCTCATTTATGGCATGGGGACAGTCATGCATGCACTGCGAGTCGCTCGCAAAGCAATTGCACAAGGAGAGAGTATTGGAAGGCAGATGCCAGTTTGGGATGGCAAATGAACCTTCCCACCCAGACAGCAGGAAACAGCTCCTAAAGCTGTCTGTCTTGGAAGCAGCGGAAATGTTTCCTCCTCCGTATGATGTTCTTGTGAAATAGTGCTTGATACTGACAAATGACTAGCCTGGTTCTGACCATCCCATAATACTACCATTTCATTTCGTATTCATGGTCTGGGGGTTGTGTGATCTGACAAGATTGTAGGAAGCAGGAAGTTTGCACTCAGTTATTGTTTGAAATGATTGGACAGCTCTCACCCAATCGCCGACAGTTACTCAACAACAACATAGCGTAGACCAATGGCTCTGGCGCAGATGTTTACGTCATCGTCACAAGCGTCCTCCCCCTTTCACCCCATGTGGGGCGCTTATTCGCTTATTGGCTGATTTCTGGGGAGGATTGGCCAGCAAGATCCTGCCGCTGAAATCGCTCCCCAGAAAACAACCCCCAGACCAGTACGGAGCCAAGCCATTTGGCGGAAGTACGCAGGATGGCAAGGCTAAGGGCTTCCGCACACGGGCTCTGACAAAGTGCTGAGCACTGCTCAGCTAAAATTCGATTCCATTGTTTTCAATAGAACCACGCACACTGGCGCCGATGTCCGTGGACATTGGCCGATGTCGGATAGCAATTAGAGACGAGTTCTATTTTGTCGGCGCCGCCCATTGACTATCAATGCAATGTTCGTGTGAAATTTGGTTTGGGGGTCCGAATTCTGTCGGAAGCAAAAGTGTGCCGCACTTTGTCGGAGCCGGTGTGTGGAAGCCCTAACAGATGACTGCTTCTGCCACTGACAGTGTTGTGCTATGGCCTGTCTGTGTAGAAGCCCATGCAGCACATACATTTGTCCATATACGTGGGAGTGTACCCAGCTGCAGCACCTCCACATCAAATCCCACAACACACATGGAAACATCAAAGACAATTTTCCACTTGGAGCAGGCGTCACTCTTAATTATTTAATCTCTGAGGGTGCTGACCCGGCCCAAATATTAAA
>NC_085875.1:33036815-33166815 GCF_034702125.1 Engraulis encrasicolus
CTTTTGTGGTATTGGATGCGATGCCATGTTACGGCTTGTTGGTTTGGGGTGCCTTGAAAATGTTCATGAATTGAAAGGGTGCCTCGCCTAAAAAAAGGTTGAGAAACACTGTCCTAGTGAACCAGAAATGATTTGCTAATAGTATGGCCTACATAATTTAGCGTAACAAGGAATAGCTCATTACTGACAGCTAAGTGTGATGTAATGTTACTGTAACGCTGACAGTCGTAAAGGTCAAGCTTCACATTTTTATGTTTTCATGTTTCTACAACTAAGGGTAGTGAACAGTTCAGCATTACAATAGGCCTAATACAGAGTTGTAACCCTATTTCATCCCTCTATGTAAACCACATTATAGAGAGAGAGCGCAGATTTTAGTCAAACACAAGTTGAAACAATGCACTGGGGTATTTTTGTCAGTACTTCATTGGGAGTGTATAGGAAAGCTTAACAAATATCAAAGTACATTAAAGGCACCATGAGTGATATTAAAAGATGGAGAGAAATTTCTGAATCTTTCTTCTTGTATCAATTTCAATGTCTTCATAATGTCTGCCATATTTTTTACGTGACTCAGAGTGCACACAAATGGCCAATAAGCATCTTTGACTTTGGTATTTGTCGTTTTGAAGTGCTGCAATGTATACAAAAATCAACCAAAGGAGGGTGAAGAATTCTTACCGATATGTCCTAACCAATAGAATTGCAGATATTCAACATTAGCATGCTTACTGATTAGCATCGGACTGCCCAGCCTGGGGGGCAACCGCCATTACGACATACCGCCAATCCGACATACCGCCATTCCGACAGAATTAAGTTGTCATTCCGAGCCATTCCGAGTCATTTGAACATTGTTGCAAGTAATTAAAGGCTAGTGAACAACGTTCTAACTCAATTGACATTTGCAACAATGTTGCTACATGAGCGGAAGTGGAAAGAGTGACAGCGCAATTACAGGATTAGTGTATAATTTTGTGTCTAATTTTGTCACGCTCCAAATGCCCTTACAGGTAGGGTCTGCAAACAGATCCTTCAAGCTGGAAAAATGGTTCCTGCAATAAAAAGTCAGAATGTCGATATGTCTGAATGGCGCCCAGCCTTACCTTAGCCTACCTACCACATTATTTGTGAGGCCTTGATAAAGTAACATACCGACCAAACCAACGTCTATGCTTCCAAACAGTTTCTGACCCCGTGGCAAGGTGCTTTTAATGACATGTTCAATGCAAATCATGATACGTATGCATGGAACAACTTCAATACAGCCTAATGCCTATGTAGGAAGAATAAAAAATACCTGTCTTCAAACATACCTCTCTTACCAACGATCATATGGTTACAAACGTCGCAGAATAGGGGCTTCTTGAAGATGTGCTCGATGAAAACGTGGCCGGTGGGGTCCACCAGGGGCGCCTGGGCGGTGAAGATGGGGGGGCAGATGGTGATGGGGGCTGGGCAGGGCAGGAAGCCGGGCATCATGGGCGGGCACCCGGGTGGCACGGCGGGGCCGAGGGCAGCAGGGGCGGCGCAGGGGGGTGGGGGGATGATGCCGATGGTGCTGAGCTGGCCCGTGCTGCTGCTGACATCGGAGCAGAGGTCGCCGCTGCCGCTGGTGGAGCGCTGCTGGAAGAAGTTGTCGGCGCTCTTGCTGCGCATGCTCTTGGTCTTGAAGGAGAGCGAGCGCTTCAGCTTCTGGAGCTTTGGAGGAAAAACCAAACAGCAGAGAGCACGATGAGTAAAAAAACATCCATCCAACCAATCAGCAGAGAACATGATGAGAAAGACATCACTTTAGGATGAGGTGAGAAAAAAACAGTACACTGTATATGCAACTAGAAAAAATACATGATGAGATGACAAAATAATATGTGATGAGCTAACGAACAAAAAGAGGCATAAAGAACACCAAAGTGCAGATGCTCTTGGTCTTTGGAGAAACTGATCACTTTAGCTTATGGAGCTTCAAGAAGCAGGACCAGCAGAGAACAAGATAGGAAGCGATGAGAACACCTGATGATTGGCTGTAGGGATAATTCCCATTTGGCAGTCCATCAATAAAGATTTGTTGTAGCCTCTTTGCGCAGAGGGAGCCACCGGCTGGCACCTTCACTCATTGCTGAAAAGATTCAACTACATCATAACAACATTGCTATGACATTACAGAAAGCCTTAAGTAAGAGATTAAGACTTGGTTATTACAATTGTGGTGATTGTAGGTTGTAACATAGGCTCTGCGCAAAGGAGTTAAACTGATTGCCAGGAGCTTGGATTTTTTCCTTCTGTTTGATCTACTTTGACCATTTTCACGTGCACCAGGGATGCAAGGGATGGAAGCAGCGCTCTACCAAGCTCTTCTTTTAAAACATGATGCATGATGGGATGAGAAAGAAACATGATATACAGTATAATGAGGTGACAACAAAACAATATGAGATGAGGAATAAAAGAGGAGACAAACAAGAGAGGGAAGGGTGAAAAAAGCAACGCATTTTGACAGCAAACCTCCCCTGGGTCTGCGACACCAAATCATTACTGGCATGGCTGACTTTTCAAGAGCTAGACCCGCCGAAACGCTCAAATTAATTCACATAAATCCACATATAGGTCACTTAATGTCAATTGCTTAAATCAACTCCCTGCGACTGTCAAGAACAAAAAAAAATGTCATTGGTACCCTGCCAGGAAGACTAATTTGATTTTTTCTTCTTTCTTTTTTCTCCCTTAGTCAGTGACAGAGATTCCCCCACGCCTACCATATCTCACCAGGGTGCAACATTCATATTTCCTCTTCACGGTAACCTGTTAGGCACCTCCTGCGCTGTTCCGATTGACTTCCATGTCATTTAGTCGACACCAAGAGAGACCAAGCTGGCATGGTGATGAGATCATTTTCAATCTCGAGAACTGAATAGAGAGAATCCCCCCCCACCCCGCCCCGCCCATCTTCAACAGGCAACTGGGGTTCATCTAAATCACATAATCAGTGGAGTGTGTTGTATACTACATGGCCTGCTCTGCTCTGCCAGACGTCTGCCAAAATGGGAATGTGTGTATATTTCTATCTCAGTCTCAGGTCTGTATAGTACTGTATGCGTCTTGGGCCTTTCCTCCATGGACATTTATACACATAAATGGCTGTGTCATATTTTTCTGACATGGTTAACGTGAGTTTTATTTACAGAACAAATATTGGGGTCAAGGGGTCATTCAAACATGGACAACCGTAAATATGTCAAAACAGCCCTTTGTCTAGGGCGCCTTTGCATAGGACTGCAAGAAAATAAAGTTTCCACAAGCAGCTCTGTGAGTGCACAACTGCCATTGTAATAAAAATGAATCAAAGAGAATAATGGACAATCGAAAGCATTATTACGTAGGGTGACGTGAGTTTGGGTATTGAGGGATTAGCATTGTGCTGTTATTCATCCAGATGCATTCTATTTTTAGGCCCAGGCTAGGCTGGATGTCCCAGCGTGGACTCGAGTCGACCAGCATGCAGAAAGAGTTCACCAATCCAATCGTCCAGACCACATCCACAACACCACCTATGTACGTCAGGCTCAGGCATGCCAGTGTGTGTACAGCAGGCAGCGTTGGCCTATTGATCGCTGCGCCCAATCGGAACATGATCAATGAGGCCGCCCACTGCCACGCCTGTCGATGCCTGCCTGCCTGTGGACATCAAAGAGTGGCCCCATCTCAATGCCCAGTGTTGACGTGAAACGCCCAGTGATTGGATACTCTTTGGTGAACTCAGCGGAATATCCAATCACTGGGCGTTTCACATCCTCCTAGCAAGGCTAGAACACTGGACTTGGAGAAAGAGCCACTGTCACTCCAAATCGAGGGCCCAGGTTGGCACTCACACACTCACGACACAGTGCCTTCACAGATCTATGAGTGATGACAGCAGAAATGATGGCGGGGGAGGTCGATTCATCATCCATTGTAATTGGTCTGTCACACCCTTAACCAGTCAAGGCTTTCCAATATGCTCAGAGTAGCCTAATTTAGCTGTAATTAAATGTAATTTGCAATAGAATATATTGAAGGGAGTGTGGTTGTAGTGTTCTTAGAATAAGTAACCTATCGCGCTCCATAAACAGATATACTTTCGTATGTGATTCCTAACACTCCGGAGTGGTATGAAAATCGTATACAGTATGTGTATATATATCATTTGTTTGCATTGTGAAATTACCTCATAAGCCTGTCAAATCAAACTGGATTTATGCAATATAATAAACGTAGATAATACGCGTCTGCCCTGCTGAGGCTTCTCAGCTGTGTTTACTCACTCAAACTCACGAACACAAGTGGTGGTCTGACTTCAATATTTATTACTAGTAGTTACTCTATGTTGTGAAAATAGTGCCACTGAAAGAGCTAAGTCATTTGTAACCAGATATTCCAGGACCTTAAAAGCTGAAGGAGAGAAAATGGATATAAAGCACTGCCCAACGTCAAACCACAAAACAACCACAAGAATCTATAACTGATGTGATGCGCACAGCGTTATAAAGCAACATCATTTTTTTTTAACCAGAACGAAAGCTCCATTTTGCCGACCTAAATGAGAAAATACAGACATTATAACAAATTGGTCACGTCTAAGAAAGAGGAAAACAGCCTGATGTGTCTGGAGTAGCACCTGAGTATAAAAAAGCCCTTTCTCTGCCGATAGAGCTCTACCAGACCTGTCACCAAAGCAATAACTTCCCAAAGCGTCTCAAACACAGGCACTCAATCAACTGTAGAGCAACCTAATGAGCTTGGTGATGCCACCACCACCACCGTCCCCATTCCTCTCTCTCACCATAACAGCTAATTTTCCACCGCCACCTTGGGGAACATTATGAATTATGAAATGAATGCTGGAATTTAAATATGCGGTCTGTTATGAGCAATACATTGTGGATTTAATACAGTACTTCTCTTCAGGGGATTATCATTTACTGTCTGTCTTCTTATTACTACACAGGCTGGAAAAGCAACAGCACACCTCAAAGAGACTGCTGTGGTGCCACCTGTAATTTCATCCAAGTCATAAGGAAAGGCAATAGCAAGGGTCATTGGACCATTATTGAAATAGAGAGCCGTTTATAAGTCAGTATATCTGGGATGGAACTGATAAGCCACTCCTGGTTCCTCTCCAGACATTCTAAAAGGATTTTCACTTTGTCTGGAGAAATGCCCGTATGCTCTCTAAGGTGGATGTGACAGCATGTTTTCATTATTCCCAGTCAAATAATGTATAAACTCCACCAGAAATTTGATAGGCTATTTCCCAAGAGTAAACCATCCCTTTTGGATTTCAAAGTTCAAGTGAATGACTAAAATCAATAGCATATAATAGCATAACCAAAAAACAAAAAAACATTTTCCTTTTAAAATTAAACGAATGTTTTTTCCCCACATTGAAACTGGCATGGCATCATATGGGAATGATGAAGAACCCATGACGGATTTTACATCTCAACTAAAAGAGTTGAAACAGCTGAGTACCTTTTAAAAGAAAGAACGAAAGAAAAGAAAAGACAACTGCTTTAATTATTGGCCACGGGAGGAGAGGATAGCTGGCCCACAACACCCTGCCCAGTGACCAACACTGTTGTAGAATTCCTCACACCATTATAACGGGACAGTTGAAGAGAAATACATGTGTGCAGTTGATGTGTCAGATTATTTGTTCTCGTGGGTCTGACAAGTTCCATTAAGCAGGAAATACTTGGGTGTAGCCTCCTTCTTTCCACAGCTCAAAATTATACACGCGCGCGCACACACTATACAAATATGGGATAGCACATGGACACTTCATCCGGCGTATATTTTTTAAAACAGAAATTCCAATGATGACAAGCTACACGTGTTGATTTGACAGCTGTTGAAATAAGTCACATCCAAGTCTATTGTCGATCCAATTGCTTGTCAAAAGTCACATTACACACCAAATGTGATGCTGTTAGCTTACCTTAGATTCCGGATTACTAGACGTTGGTGACTGTGGCAGGTCGCTTTCACGCTTGTTTTCTTTGCCACTGCTGTCGTCCTGCATGGTGGTAGTTGTTGGTGGAATCATCATGTCCCCGACAAAATGTCAAATCGATGGGTGCTGATCAATCTTGGACACGTGCGTCCACCTGTGGAAGTGCGCGGAGTGTTTACATACTTCCCCAACGATTTGACACAAGCGTGGACCAAGTTCCTCAGTGTTCAGGTAACAAGCGAAAAGGACAAACCTCCAAAATGCATGTATGACAAATGGCTGTTAAAAGTGGGAAAAAAGGAAAAAAGAGCCCTTCTAAGCCACAACTTTACAGTAGCCTACTTCGGTGTCGGGATCTGTGTTGTGTGGGAGATTTTACTGCGCGAGAGCCGCTGGTTGGGGATGATAGTGTTCCAAAAGCTTGTGTATGCAACTATTACGCTGCGAGCAGACGAATAGGAGTTCACGAGGGCGGAGTTAGATGAGAGATGCTGTAGTGTACAGAGCACACTCATAGTACTGTCATTCTAGGTTTATGGTGGATAGGAATGATGATAAATACTTGGAACGACTTATACTCTCATTTTGTCCAATGTATGTGTCTGTTATTCTTGGGTAGAAGGTAGGTTAAATGTTTTGGTGTCTTTAAGTTCAATGTCAACTGTAAGAATGTGATATATGGACAACATATGGAATAAGATTAGGGAATGACATGGCAAAAAAAAATATTATTAGGTATAATTTAGATGACTCACATGTCTGAAACCAGAAATTTCTCGAGCAATTGAATATGTTTTTGGTGACAAGGTGTTTTAGGTCTTCAATGTCAAATACATTTTTGAACACATCTAGGCTAGGCCTATGTGAACTGAAAATAATGCATATATTTCCATCACTATATGGGCCTAAATTGATAATATGCCCCTCTCTTCCTATATTTCTTTCAGTCTTGACTCTGGTGTCCTTGAAACCCGTATTGCAGTCATAGTGTGACTAGAATGCAGAAAACTGAAAACAGAAAAGCTCTATTTAATAAGACCACAGGGTATTTCAGGTAGGCCTAAAGCTTTCACAGTTATCACAGAGGTCAAACAGGGTTAGGTTTTTAATAAACGACGACTGAGTTTTACCACATTCTTCATAGCCCATCTTACTCCTAGCCATGCGCTGCTCACATTAACTATTCAAGTGAAATGAAATCCCTGGGAAACTCCAACTCCCATTGTCATTGTGACACAGCGCTCCACAGCACACTGCACACAACGAAATTGCATTCATGCCTGACCTGTGCAAGGGGGTAGCCCTCAATGGCGCCCCAAGGGAGCAGTGCGGTCGGTACCATGCTCAGGGTACCTCAGTCATGGAGGAGGATGGGGGAGAGCACTGGTTAATTCCTCGCCCCACCAACTTGGCGGGTCGGGAGTCGAACCGGCAAACTTTGGGCTACAAGTCTGACGCCCTAACCGTTTACCCATGACTGCTCTACTATTTAAACTATTTAAAGTATTTATTCTTGATTGACATGTTCACTGACAATATGTGCAAGATTAAAAAACATACATGATCAAATGTATTCAATCATTGTATGAATATGTAATCAGTCATATTACTGTAACATCAAATACCATATCTTCCATTTCCATACATCCAACCAACTGGTATGATGAGCACACCTTCTTAGCAGAAGGGACGCTTCTATCCTGCTGGGGTGTAAGTGTGAGAGGGTTGGCACACGCCCCCTACACACACGCGCATGCCCGCACACACACACACGCACACGCACACACACACACGCACACACACACACACACACACACACACACACACTTGAAACACGTTTTTTTTAATCACTCTTGTTGCTGTGACACCTTCTTGACAAGTGGGAAAAAACCCACCCCGTTGCAAGGTTCAGTTCAGCAGTCTATATAAAGCCACCACCAAAAGAAAAAAAAAATCCTGTTTTTATATAGCGCCCTATGGCTTGAACAAACATGATGGCAGGCATGGCCGTAACTACCATTGAGGACACAGAGGTCATGTCCTCAATATATTTTTTTTAGATATGTAACATTTATCTATGATGAAAATCGATATATGATCAACAATGATACATTCAGTCTGTATATGCCACCCCCATGCCATCCTCAAGGCAGTGATTAATGAAAACAAAATTAAGAGTTTGACTGAATAGTTTGAAGCATTCTAAATGTACAGTACACACTGTCTATGTCCTTACCTAGATTAGTCTATGTCTGTATGGGAAAGCAAGAAATGTAATTTCAAATTCTTTGTATGACCAGTGCATGTAAAGAAATTGACAATAAAAACCTACTTGAGTATGCTGTATACAGCACGCAGTAGGCCTATTTGACCTCGGTATTTGAAAATGTCTGGTTACGGCCCTGATGGCAGGCATAAGCTCTTAAGGATGGAGGAGAGGAGGGGGAGGGAAAACAAACAAGTGTGAGAAAAGAAAGAAAGCCAAAGACTATAATTTTCCCGCTCTGCTCTGCTCTGCTCTGTTCTTCTCTGCTCAGCTGTAGCTCTTGACTGGGAGAGCATGGGGGTCGGAGGGATGGCGTGGGCCGTGGGGGGTCGAGGAGACGGGGGTTAATTACCTGAAATGGCTGGTGTAGTGCAGCACTGGGTTCTTCTGTCACTAATGGACCCAATGCTGGTGCAGTTGATGTAATAATCAAATGACTTTTCTCGATTTTTATTCATATTGTTTTTATGGTTATTTGTGTCTGGGGTAAATATTTATTTTCGAATACAGTAATCGAGTGGTTTGTTTTGTATAAATCTATTGTGTTGTCTGTAGGCCTACTGCAGTGTGAACCTGTCTGAGAACTTTTGTCATACAAGTATCAAAAATGAAGAGAGACACCAATATGAATTTGATATAAAAGTGATCCAACAACTGGTATTTAGGATCACTGTGTTGGTCAGGAATTTCACACACACACACACACACACACACACACACACACACACACACACACACACACACACACACACACACACACACACACACACACACACACGCACGCACGCACACACACACCGTTGGTCAAATGATAATATGGTTAATGACTTAATCATGAAAGCCCATTATTGGTTAACATGAGGTGTAGCGGGGTCTATTACTTCCTATCTAGATAACTACAACAACTCTCATTTTCTAAGTTAAGCTTGTGTGAATCACACTTCGATAGTACCGTCTACAGCTACACACAGCAACGTAGAGCTGAGGTGCAAATAGTGGATGTACTGAACTGTTGCAGAGCAACGCTGAATATGTAATGATTTCCCGGCACAAAAAAGTGTGACTACAAAGCCATAAAAGGTTGATTATTACTCCCCTCAAGATTAATGGTCTCTGTCATATTTTATTTCGCAAAATATATATTTCAGGCACAGAAAAATGGCTTCCACATAATCCAAGCGAAACAACAAAAACATACTGTCTGTGTAAGATGCATAAAAACTGCCACCTCTGAGCCACATTATAACAGTCATCGTGACATACAGTATATGGTAAGTGGAGATGGTGACGTCCTGGCTCCAAAATGTTCTCAGATCGTGGCAATATTGGAGGGTTTGTCAGGCACAGGCTTCCACTACCAGTCACCCTTCCTTCACTCCTCTCAGGTTCTGACAATTTCTCAAAGACAGAGCAGGCTGCTGAGTTATTTTTACAACATGTGTTTCCTTGACAGATGTGACAGAGCGTCTACGTGTGAGAGGTGTAAAAGACGAGCTGGCTGCCAGCAAACTGGTGGAAAGCTGGCAAAGCAGAGCTTCATGTCACAACAATCACTAACAGTAGGTGCAGCACTACACTCCTTTACACACAATGAGTACAGTACAGTGGTTTACAGGAAGTACACTACACATAGTAGCCTACAGTGCGCTACAATGCATAGTGTAGTGTAGGAATAGTACACTACACTACGAATAGTACGAATAGTGCACTACACTGCGTTAAGACATCAATACAGCACTCAGGAGCCATGGCCGTTGAATCAGCACAGTCATACTGTTTTGGATAACTATGTAATATGTAATAACTATGTAATATCACTTAGCCTACATATGCATTTGGGTCTTTGATGTTAAATTTCTTAAACTTTTTCGAACTAAGCATTCAACATAGTAGGCCTAATATGTAGCCTATGGACAGTGCTGAACATATACTGTAGGCAAGACAGGAGGGGCAATAGAAAGGGACAGACAAAGTTTACAACAGCTACAGTATCTACATTTTAGAAGTGTGTTTCTGGTGTTTCTCTTTTTCTTCCCAGACCATTATAAAATGCAACATGGTGACCTTGAGTTTCTCCCCCGACATTTCAGACACATCAGAAGAGATGATCAGTATAGGAGGTTATACCACAAGAAGATAGGATAAATCACAAGAAGAGTTGCATAGAGAAAGCAATGGCGATTCAAGTAAGCAGTGCACCGGAACAATAAGAGCCTATCGACCCGCCGTGAAGCCATACGAGGCCAGCTCTCTAGCTGTGCCGCCCCATGCAGAGGAGGGCGCCGTGGAAACGCAGTGGGGGGACGGAGAAATGTGTTAAATGAGTTGCCAAAGAGAAGAGGAGGAAGTTAGTGCCGAGGCTCTGCGCTAATTATGTCAGGCCCAGATGAGATGTTTCAAACCACAAGTCAGGTCAGGATATTGATGAACTAGGCCTTACATGATTAATAGACTACCTGTGGGGACAGGACAGCACACCCACCCCCACCAGTAGGCTACCTGAATATTTAATGACATTTCTTCATCATTATTTGTATTATGTGATGGTTAAGAACACGTTGTATCTTAGACTTTATAGACTTTATAGAGGGATTTCATAACTCATGACTGCATTTAGATTTAAACTTATGAAACATATGCTCGTAAAATAATTTAACCTTTTAGGGGTTTAAGTGCCATCCAGAGGAAGGATACAAGGAACATGGAAAGTGTCCAAGTATGTTGGCCTACATGAAAAACATAACATGTTACAAGGGCTTTAGCTCTCTGTATATTAATGTACTTACAGTATCTGTGTGATGTGCAGCGTGTGTGTGTGTGTGTGTGTGTGTGTGTGTGTGTGTGTGTGTGTGTGTGTGTGTGTGTGTGTGTGTGTGTGTGTGTGTGTGCAGGGCCGCGGACAGCTTTGGTCATCTGAAAGGGCCCCAAACTAAATACATTGTAATATGGACCCAATTCTGGGCCGCCTCACTCTCTGTAGATCCGGGACCCCCCCCGTCAGCCTCCCTGTGTGTGTGTGTGTGTGTGTGTGTGTGTGTGTGTGTGTGTGTGTGTGTGCGCGCGCGCGCGCGTGTGTGTGTGTGTGTGTGTGTGTGTGTGTGTGTGTGTACAGACAGACAGACAGACAGACAGACAGACAGACAGACAGACACAGACACAGACACACACACACACACACACACACACACACACACACACACACACACACACCCACACACACAGACAGTGTGGACCCCCTTGACACATGGCCAGCCCCTCTATGGTGGGCTCCTCTATGGAGGGCTCCTCGGTTGGCGGCCACCATAGCTGTGCAGAAGTGGCGCACTAATGAGCCTGGTGCAGACCAGGGCTAAAAACGCACGCACGCACCACATGCACGCACGCACACACACACACACACACACACACACACACACACACACACACACACACACACACACACACACACACACACACCTCGGCTCCCTCTCCTCTCTAAAAGCATCTATACGCTGTGCTGGGAGCTACTAGTACGCATGCAGGCAAACACGCGAGCACAAATGGACCACCTGCGGCTCTGTGGACCCACAGATGAAGATGTTTTGGGAAGACCCAATCAGAAGCGCTGCAACTCATATCAGCAATAGAGCTTGGCAATAAGCAGTTGAGTAACGCTGGAGTCTCCTCCAAGAGGGAAATATGCATGTTGAGAAACCCTAGGGCAGTGGTTCTCAACCTTTTTTGAACAAAGGCTCTCTTGACCACATCATAAGTTTCCCAGCGCCCCCCTTGACCTCATCATAAGCCTGCCTTAGTATTAAAAAACAAAATAGATGAAAGCACCTCAATGGCAACTAAGCACCGCCATGAGCAGTTGAGTAATGTTAGACTCTCCCGTAAAGGCATGTTGACAGACCCTAGGGGATTGGTCAACAGGACAACATGGGTTGCACTTCTACACAAATAATCACTGGCATAAAAATACTAAAACTAGAAAAGCGGCAAAACAGACAAAACAGATTTGTTCCCATTCTCAAAGTGAATGGAGGAATGACAAATGGAAGAGCTTGATCAGAAATGCATAGCGTAGATCTATAAATGGAGCATGTACTGTATGTATGTAGGTGGCTCCTCTGGACCGTTAATAAATGGCCTGCAGAGAGGAGCTTTCAGCATCCTGAGCACCCTGGGAAGCGCTCTACGCGCTCCTCTCCAAAGCCTCCATAATGATCTCCAGGGCCAGATTAACGTACAGGCTAGATATGGCTGCAGCCTAGTATACGGCCCCCCACCTGCCAGGGGCCCCCTGATTGGCCTAAAGGGAAATATTGCAGAATTGTGATAGAATGCAGTGTTGAAAAAAAAAATCATGTGTCATGTTGAGTACAGTTGGTAGACATGTTATCCTTAATTCCTAGCTTGTAATTATGACACTGTCCTTGTAAATTTGTCATGAAATTTGCCTTCCGGGGGCCCAACCAGGGGGTCAGGATTTGACTGATTAGCTTAGAGTAGTAGAGTAACTTTATTGATCCCCAGGGGGAAATTTAGCCGATTAGCAAGGCACTTCCTCGTCGCAATTCTCACAAATTTGCTCATTTCCGACGCCACTTCGCTCAAAGAGGGTGGATGCGATTAGTGGGAGCGCGAGTTTAGTGTTGGGTACACATACCTATACAGGTGTGTGGTTGGGCACCTCCATGCATCCAATGCCCGTCTTCCATATATCTTACTGGTCAATCGTAAGTCAGTCATTAACGTGGCACGTAATTGCCTGAGTAAACTGTCGGCGGAAAAGACTCCGTCTTTGAAGCTGAAAAATTTGTTCAATTTTGGCTGAATTCACTAGCCTAGCATTTCCCATCGAAATGACTGGAGGCGGGACTTATTCACTCTCTCCAGTTCTTATACTCATGAACGGCGTGACGTTTTCCATGTGTGTTACGCCCATTTGTGGGGGAAGACAACCCATACAAGTCAATTGGTGATGTTGGGGTTTAATAAACGAAAGATAGGGACCGGTAGACTAGCGTTGTTCACGCGTAACATGCCGAAAACATGTTGTGTTGCCGGCTGTTCAAATAATATAGCCAAACAGCCGTGGCTGAAGCATGGAATGTGTTCATTTAGGCTAGCCGATGTAGCATGTAAGTCAATGAGACATTCGGTTTGTTTTCACCCATAAAGGGGCGTAACGCAAATTTAAGAGCAAAGTACCCGGATGGCCGTTCATGAGTATACTACCTCCATGGGCACAACAGCAACGTGTAGCCTAGGGGCCCCAGATCATCTTAATCCAGCCCTGACAATCTCCCAGACTGAGTCTTAGTATCCCGAGTTGTGGTCAGATGTGAGTTTGTTGCATTCAGCTCTTGCTCACAGAGTCTGCGTTGCCAATTCCTGACAAGCCTCACAAACTGTACTAGCATGGTAGAATTTAAATGGACAGACTTTATCGAACCAAGCTGGACTACATTTTACAGCTTCTTGTTGACACTATATAAAAAAAAATGTTTACTTTATAAGCGACCCACTTCATCCGCTCTGATTTCAATTATGATAGAATTTCCTCCTTCTCATGGGCTGCGCTTGGATTTGCAGGGCAATGACCACAAACACATGGCCCCGGTATCCTATAAATATTCCAGGGGCCACAAAACCATGATGAGTCATCTCGTATATCTGATGTAATAGATTGTTCATCATCTCCTATCTATCATATTGTATTAGAGCTAAATCTGTTTGTTGTTTGCATCTGGTCTGTTGGACTATGAATGAGTCAGTCAACTAACTGGGGTGGCTGGAGCTGTTGTTTGTTTGTTGAGAGGCTCGCTGGTGTCTTCTTGCACCTTTTATATCGCCGTCAGTAATGCCAAAGTTTAGGTACAGGGATTATGGGTTATTTTCACATAATGGCATTCCGTAAATGACAGGGATAATATTATGAGTGAATTTTGAATATAATAATACAACAAAATCTAATATAAAAAAAAATGATGTCCTGTTTAGGGAAATAGATAACAACTACTGTAATTCCCTCTCAAGTCGAAATCACGAATCCAAGTCGCTCTTAAAGTTACGGGCTTTAATGACATAAAAGCTTCAGTGATGCCACGGATGCCGTGAGAACTGTTAGACATACAGACAGAAAAGCAAATAAAAATACATATTATTTCCACGTAAAGACATCAAAGGAAACAACGCGACCATAGGCATGACTCGACAGAAAATTCACCACGTTACATCTCTTCACAGTCAACAAACATTACAGTTACAAAACACAAAATATACCTCATTGGCCGCTTTCCCTTGAGAGACAATTAGGTTATCTTCTTCAGTCCTTTATGCATTAAGCACTTTATTCAGTCTTCATTTATCATCGCTGGTCTTAGGCAGAGGAAACCGCGAGGTGTCTGCCTGCTAGTAGCTTGGTCCAGAATCTTCTAATCAAGAGGTAGCATCTCTCAAAGTAACACCCCGTCAACCCGCGGCAACAAACTTTGGTTCCCCCCTCAATTAAGATATGTTCCCCCATATCAGAACAAACAATATACATGAAATATATGAAAATATGCATTTAATATTAAACCTTTATTACTAGAAATGTATATATTTATGAACTCTATATTTTTAACCTAATATTTATTCATCTATTATTTATTTATTTATTCTGACTTCGATGGCAGCTACACTCCCACCAAATCACTTGTGATTTCACTCAAACCTACAAAACTAAGTTAGCACATGATGATAAGGCACATTGCAAGAAAAATGTGGCTGCATCACCCGGCTTCAATCAGGGTCACCGTCTTATGGATGGGTCTCTCCAAGTAGACTGGCTTTCCAATACGTTTCCCTTCCTTATCCAAGGTCGAGTCACTGATCAGCAGTTGCAGCTTCCTTACGCAACCATCTTCTGCAGGATAGACCTTTGTGACCTTGGGTAACTTCCACTCTGTGTCATCTTTAGCAGGTAGGACAGCTGGATGCTTGATGTGATGGTGCAAATCAGCATGTGTCAGCCGACCTCCCACCCTGAGGATTCCCTGTTCGTCGAGGAAAGGGTTCAGTTTGTGTAGCTTATTGGTCTTAACAAGTTCTTTCCCACGTTGGAGTGCTTGGATTTCTTCCACGAAGGCTTCTCTCTGAACAAGACTGGTGATGGTAGCCTCGGTGTAGGTGGAAGGTAACTCTGATGGGAGATAACATCGCTGTATCTTGACGTCTGCCCGGTTCTTCAAGTCCAGGAGCCAGGACTCCCACCATGGTCTCAGATCGTCAGGCAGCGGATCATCGATGGAGGCTATAGTCCACAACACTCCTCTTCTAGAAAGTGGGCGCTCGTCCACCACCACACTGAAGTTGAAGTGGTCTGATGTGACGCACCATTTCACGCCTAGCGCTCTCTCCATTTGGGGTTCACCCAGGGCCAGGTGTTGACTTCTAGACGAATCTGCACACTTGGGGTCATTGGGCAGATGCGGTTTGTCTTCTTTAAATGGCATTGGCATTTTGCGCTGTCCATTCACTAGTGTCTTTATGCCCTCCTCCATTTTCGTGATGAAGCGAAGGTCATCTTGAGAGAAATGAGCCTCTTCCACGGTTCTCTCACTGAAGTCGGATTCAAGTTCTTTCAGTACATCTGTCGGAACAATGACTTCCTTGACTTGGGTTCTGCATATGTACTGAACTTGACTTGCTAGGTCACTCTGTGACAGTAGACTTGGTGTGACTTGTTTCACAACGATTCTGTGGCTGATTCCAATGGCGTCTTCATCGTCAACACAGGGATTGACACAGCCAACGATGCTCCAGCCAAGATCAGACCTTACTGCGAACGGCTCGTCATCCTTGCCTGATACAATTTCTCTCGGCAACAGGGCTTGGGAACAGTTGTACCCTATGAGCAGGCCGACGTCGCAGTCTATCAGAGGAGCGATCTCTTCAGCAATGTGCTCTAAGTGAGACCATGCTCTTGCTGTCTTGGGTGTGGGAATGTGACTTAGACTAGCAGGGATGAAGTCTCGCGAATAAGTCACGGGAAGAGGGATTTTCTTGGAGGAGTAAAACCCTCTGACCTGCAACCCAACTAACTTGTGACTTGGGATTACAGTCTGCTTGGACGCTAGTGTGGATAGCTTCAATTGCACAGGCTCCATCTGTGCGTCAAGAGCCTCTGCTCTTTCTTGCAGGATGAACGTGCTATCGCTCTGACTGTCCAGTAGAGCATATACCAGAACTTCAGCATCTGGGTTTCTTATGCTTGACAGCCACACTGGCACTATTGTGGATGCATACGTGCTGTTCCCTTTGTGCATAACTTGGTTGGACATAGCTGTGCTTGCCACTTCGGTAGTAGTAGCTGTGGACTCTTCAGGCCTTTCCTTTTCCTTTGTCCTTTCCTTTTGTCCGTCTTGGACCCTTTCATCCGCCTTAGTGCGGTCTTCATGCAAACATGTGGGATGCCTCCCCTTGCACACGTTGCAAACACTTCTCTTCTCGCAGCTGTTTGAGTGGTGTCCTGGCCTTAGACATGCAAAACATAACTTCTTTGTCTGCACATACTTGACTCGCTCTTTGACAGGCTTCTCCATCAACTTCCGACATGTCTGAATACCATGGTTTGTCTTCTCACAAAACATGCATCCTTTAGCATCGCCCTTTTGTCCTTCAACATCTGGCCTCTCTTCAGATGCACTTGCTAGCACCTTCACACCAACATTGTGGACCTTAGACGGCTTTGCTCTTTCAGCATCACCACTCTTCAGAGCATGAAGCGAAGTCATTGGATTACAAGCTATCTTAGCTTCTCTGGACACAAACTCAACAAAGGTGTGGAACTTCGGAAAGTCATGGTTTTCTTCTTCGTAGTCCATTACCTTTCTGTTCCACCTGGCAGTGAGCCAGTCAGGGAGCTTGCTGAGAATTCTTTGATTTTCACTGCAATCGTTTAGGACTTCAAGACTCTTAACTTGACTCATGGCTGCTTGACAGCCTCGCAGGAAGTCTGAGAATTCTCTCAGCTCAACGCTGTCTTTGGGTCCAATCTTATTCCATGAATTCAGTTGGTCACGGAAAGCTTTAGCGACCACAAAGGAATTGCCGTATCTCTCTTCTAATATTTCCCATGCTGAATCATAGGCTTTCTCAGTGCCTACCAGGAAATAGCTTTCGATTGCTTTCTTTGCAGCTCCTGTAACATACTTGCGGAGGTAGTAAATCTTCTCATTTACGGGAATGTTCTTCCGGCCTATAAGGGTTAGGAATGACATTTTCCAGTCCTTGTATCTCATTGGGTCTCCGCTAAACATCGGCGGCTCTGGCACTGGAAGACGGCTTGTGTTAATGGCCTCTGCTATCGCTTCAGCAAGCATTGTTGTGCTATTATCGTGAGAAGTGGAGCTAGAAACTTGAGAAGTAGGCCTTGTGACTTCATGACTTGTGGCAGGGGGCCTACTGGCAGGCTGTGAAGGCATGCTGTACTTTGGAGTGGCTCTAGCTTTAGGTGGAGGCGCTGACAGGTTATGAAGAAGGTCTGATATTTCTTCATCTGAGCCTGCGTCTTGTTCGTAGACTTGTAGCCTTGCCTTAGCAGCATTCATTCTTTTAGTTGCTTCCAACCGCTCTAACCGTCTGCGCTTCTCCTCTAGTACCCTCTGTCTTTCAGCATTTTCTGCTTCTTGCTGCGCCTGTCTCTTAGCCTCTTCTGCTTCCTGCTGCGCCCGCCTTGCTTTTTGCTGCACTAGCTGCTTCTTGTTCTCAGCCTCAAGCCTTTCAAGCTCCTGCTCTTGCTCTTCCATTTCTGCTAGAGCCTTCAAAGTAGCTTGGGTAGCAGCAAACTCTGCTTCTGCCTCCTGCTTCCTTGTGGAAGACGTGACTGAGCGTCTCGAAACACGTCCAGAGGCTGGGCGGCTAAACGTGGACACTCGATCTTCTTTACATGAAAACACTGAACCAGTGTCACCCCATGGTGCTTGCAAAGTTGGCACATGCTTCTCTATGTCTTCATCTTGCAGTACATGTAGCCGTTCAATGAGTTGCTTTGATACAGCATCACAGATGTCGACCCGGCGTCTGGTGTCTGCGTCCGGGGCACTGTGTTTGCGAATATCCTCATAGCGTTCCTTTACTTCGAGATCAGCAGTATGAACTTGCAGTTGGTGTTCATGTAGAACTTCTGCTGACTTGGGTAAGGAGAGTGCCCTTTTAGCCTCTTTGGCAAGTATTTTCCATTTCTCATATGTTTTGTCGAAGTTACGTTGAAGTTTCTTTAATTTTTCATTATGTAGCTCCTGACCCTTTTCAGTAAGTTTTCTTGTCCTCTTGTCTTCAGTAACACCAGTGTCTGCATTCACTTCAGTGTCCTTGGCAGGATTTTCTTCTAAGGGTTCATCATGAACAGACTCCTCTTCTTCTTCATGAGTAACTCCTGGGCCTAGCATTTCACTTGCAATGTCCTTATCAGCCATTTTGGTATATTAAGAATTAAACTGAGTTTAATAAGTAAACTTGAGGAGCCTAAAACTAATTATCTTGTATTAAATTGTCTTGGAAATTAAAGAAGTTTCACCTCTTGAAACTATTTTAAATCAGTTAAACTTGTCCTTTAGTGTCCTATTTTTAAAGGCTATTAAGTGAAATTAAAACATAAAAAATATTAATGTCAAGTATTAATAATGTAGTAATACACTAATAACTGTAGGCAAGTAATAAATGAGGTAATAATATTGCAGTTAGATCAAACCAACTTGAATGTCAAGTGATAGCTTAATGCCCTATATGGCAAGATACACTAGATTTACACTAGTTTTATGTGAGCTAAATATTAAATGAGAGCACCCTTTAAACTTAGAATCACTGAAAATAGGCAAATACCAGTACTCCTTTAAACTAAAATACTTCTCAGAATTCCTTAATAAAGTTAAACACTTATCCTGTAAACATTCAAATATCAAAGGCAACAAAAATGTAGAATTATCAGAAAGGTTATCACATTAAACCATAATTACACTTCAAACATTCAAGCAATGAAATATGCAAGTCCTTCACTTATCCTTATGACGAGTGCAAACAGTCCGACTGAATCTTCAAACTCAAAAGGTTCCTTCAGCAGTTGTAGAGGCAACTCCACGTCTTCACATTTAAACTTGCTTCAAACGCACTTCACGTTGGCATTACCCCACGACTGTCTTTGGTTACCGGTAGGTTGCAAACTGTCCTTTGACGAGTGGCCAATCCGAAACCGCGAACATCTTCACAGCTCCGACGACGAGACGAGGCGCTCGTGCGGCTCCTTGCTGGCTGCTGGTCACGCTCTCCCCTCGTGCCGCGGTGGCTGAGTTCTCACTGTAATTCCCTCTCAAGTCGAAATCACGAAACCAAGTCGCTCTTAAAGTTACGGGCTTTAATGACACAAAAGCTTCAGTGATGCCACGGATGCCGTGAGAACTGTTTCACAAACAGACAGAAAAACAAATAAAAATGCATTATTTCCGTGGAAAGAAACATCAAAGGAACAACGCGACCATACAGGCATGACTCGACATGAATTTCACCACGTTACATCTCTTCACAGTCAAAACGAACATTACAGTTACAAAACACAAAAATATACCTCATTGGCCGCTTTCCCTTGAGAGACAATTAGGTTATCTTCTTCAGTCCTTTATGCATTAAGCACTTTATTCAGTCTTCATTTATCATCGCTGGTCTTAGGCAGAGGAAACCGCGAGGTGTCTGCCTGCTAGTAGCTTGGTCCAGAATCTTCTAATCAAGAGGTAGCATCTCTCAAAGTAACACCCCGTCAACCCGCGGCAACAAACTTTGGTTCCCCCCTCAATTAAGATATGTTCCCCCATATCAGAACAAACAATATACATGAAATATATGTAATAATGCTTTTAATATTAAACTTTTATTACTTAGAAATGTATATATTTATGAACTCTATATTTTTAACCTAATATTTATTAATCTATTATTTATTTATTTATTCTGACTTCGATGGCAGCTACAACTACCTTATGATACGCGCCATAATGGCCATATGTCTATATGTCTATATAAGATGCATACCACATGGATGTTTTGAAACCTGTCAAACAGATAAGATCCGGCATCGCCCATCCCTCCGTATTTCAAGCTGAGGTGCCTTTTTTAAAAGGTATCTTACATTACAAAGCCACCATAAAAACTGGGGGCCATTACTGTGTTTGCAAGGAGGTCTGCTGTCTGCTGATAACTGATCATAATGCCAGGAGTCCTCGGTGCTGCTTGGGTCAGGGGCAATGGGAGACTGGAACATGGAGAGGTCCCCCCAAGTCTGTTACCCCCTCTCCCTCACCCTCCCTCTTCCTCTCTCTCTCCCTCCCTCTCTCTCTCCCCCCCTCTCTCTCACACCTCCCACCTTCCCTCCCTCCCTCTCTCTCTCTCTGCCCCTCTCTGCCCCTCTCTCTCTCTCCCTCTCTCTGTCTCTCTCCCTCCTTCTCTCTCTCTCTCTCTCTCCCTCCTCTCTCTCTCTCTCTCTCTCTCTCTCTCTCTCTCTCTCTCTCTCTCTCTCTCTCTCTCTCTCTCTCTCTATCCACCTCTCTCTCTCTCTCTCATGACAGAGGGGAAGCAGCTGGCTTGGGGAGGAGACCTGGGGCCTAGCCAGCCTTCAGCCCTGCAGCATCAAAGCAGTGCACTGGACCCAAATGGCCTCATGAGCCACAAAGGTGTGATGCAAAAAAAAAAACATCCATGAGAAGAAGAAGAAGAAGGGGGAGGGTGACCTCAAATGCCTCTAGAGCTGGCACCTCACCCTCCAGTCAGCTAAGCAGGATTTTGGTGAAAATTGAATGCCATGTAGTTTCATGTTGATGCTTCATATGAATCACCACTCGACTCCACGCCGTCACTTGTTTGTAAGTCACTCTGGATAATACAGTTTTTCTCGATTGGTTTGGCTAATTTCTCAAAACTGAGATGACATTCTCAAAACAACACGGACAAATCTCCAAACCAACTTACAATTTCCCACAACAGAATGGCATTTTTCATTGCTTTCATCAAATTTCAAATGCTTTGTACATGTCTCAAATGTTTAGTACATCTCGGCAGATGATACAAGTACCCTACAGTTGACACATTGAGCATACATTTAGCACATTTTCCAAATAAATTGACCTGTCTTCTCTAAACGAATAAGACAATTCTCAGTGTAATGGTTGCCCTCTCCAAAACATGTCAGCATGATTTCATTGTGTGAGTCATCATATGCAAAGTAGTCTACACAATTGTCAAAACAGTCAAGGACATAATATTTTAAGAATTTCTTTACTGTAAATCGTAAATTCATGACAGTGTTCAACAGGCCAGATGGTATTATAAATAATTTTACAACCGTGAATACTACAGTTTCCTCTGTTATTTGGCTAATTTCTTGACATTTTTTCAAACGGCATTCTGTGGAAGGAATTTAGTTTCAACACACGGGTAAACTGTTTTTGGCGTGATATGAGCAAGTGATGAGGATCCATGGCGTTATGCTGAACCATCCAGTTTATTTTGACAGAATGACTAAATGAATGCAAATTAGCCAAACCAATTGAGAAGGATATATGGCATTTTTATGGTACTGACTATGTATGTGGGAGAAGGTTTAGTGCTGATGCAAGAATGAGCTGTTTTGGGAGGTATATGACATTTTGCTAGTTATCTGAACTGTTGTGCAGAAGTGTAAGAATATTTAGCCAAATGACCCAAATTGTATAGAAATGTGATCTGGGTTTCAAGAAATTAGCCAAACCAATCGAGAAAAACTGTAATACTAAATGTACTATAATCTAATCACCAGAACCCCCTTACATCACATTTGAGGTGGATGTAAGCATGAACTGTGTTGTGCAGTAGAAAAAAAATGTCTATCTACTTTATATGTCAATATGTGTGACTTTTTAGGTTGTCACAGAATCTAAATGAAAATGAATTCATCAATTTCCTATTTTTTCTAACCCAGATCCCTCATCTTTTCGTCCTCGTCTCTGAATTCAGCTGGAACAGGGGAAAATGAAACTTCTGTTCTGTTCTGTTTTTTTTTCTTTCTCAGGTGTTTCCCGGGGTTCTTTCTGTGGCCCAAAAATAGCCCATCATGCCCCACATGGCCGTGTTTATAAATAAAGGCAGCTCACACAGCACAGCTCAAAGGTGAGGGCTGCGGTCATCCCTTTGTACCGTGTCCCCCTCTCCTCTCCTCCTGTCTGTGTAAGAGAGCTCCGCTGTCAGAGCACATCTACGCCTGTCTGTCTGTCTGTCTCTGACATGTGGAGAATTAATGGCCCCGACTCCAGCTGAGCAAAAATGAGCAGTGGATCAATGGCAGCAGCATACCATCAAACTGACATTTTATTACATGGACGGATGGATGGATGCATGGATGGATGGGTGGAAGGATGGGTGGATGGAAGGATGGATGGATGGATGCAAGGATGGATGGATGGATGGATGGATGAATGAATGGATACATGGATGGATGGATGTATGGATGGATGGATGGATGGATGGATGGATGGATGGATGAATGGATGGATGGTTGGATGCAGAATGAATGAGGAATGGATGGACTGGAAAAAAATGTAGATTAATAAATGTGTCTTGCACATTGATGGATCTTGATGTCAGTTTGCAATATCTACAATGCAACAAGAATAAGATGTACAGTAAGACTTTACAGTACTGGTACTATATAAAATTGTAATGTTTCATTTCAGAGTATCATTTATTGATCCCAGGGTATCAATAAATGATTCTCTACATTTCAAGTGTGCTGTCCTTGTACTTTGTACAGTCATAGAGAAGTGTTTTTCTATCTCCCTCTTGGTTTCTCAGGCGTCTGACGGGAAAGCACAGAGAGAGCGTCATCGAGGAGATGTACTGCTCCCACGCAAGCAGACTCACAAAGCAGAGGAGGATTCCACATACGCACTCCCTCACGCACTCCCCCTCTTTTCAGCATCAGCGTCAAACATGAATAGCCACATGGGTAATTTCCGAACCAGCACGCACGCACATGCACACAAGCACAGACATCCATACAAGCAGAAACACACATATAACCCACAGACGCAGACATAGGCAGATACATACACACACATGCCCACACGCCCACACACACACACACACACACACACACACACACACACACACACACGCACGCACACACACGCCACCTAACGTACTCTTCATCACATCAGCAATGAATCAATGACTGCCCTCCCCTCCCACCCGCAGCCAGTACAAAGCCCAGAGAGTGACGGGCTAGAGAGGGAGTGGGCCTGAGGGTGGTGGTGGTGAGTACACAAAGTGGCCATGGCAGATAAGAGCAGAGCAGCCAGCCAGGCCAGATGTGGGGGGCCAGGCCGGGTGTGGGGGCAGTGGGGCTGATGTGTCTGTATGTGCACCCCTGTCACTGAAAGGGCCAGGAGCAAAAACAGTGATTAATAGGGGTGGGGGGCTGTAGATGGCCCTGCTGTGGCCAACCGTAGGGCACTTGCCTGCCATGTGGCTAACCCGGGTTCGATTTACGGCCCGGGTCCTTTGCTGACCCCTCCCCGTCGCTCTCCCACTTTGCTTCCTGTCCACCTCTCACACTGTTCTATCAAGTGAAGTCGAAAAAGACCAAAAAAATTAAATAATAATAATTGGGGGGGCTGTAGCATTGGGAAGGGGCACCCAGGTTCAAATCCGGTCCTGGGTCATTTGATTCCCCAACTGTACCCTTTCTCTCTCTTCCTGATCGTGTCCTGTATTCTCTGTAGTACAGTCTTATATATGCAAAAGGCACACAAAACAGTGAGTCATGATTACAATAATATCCCGCCGTACTCAAGAGACAACAAAAAGATTGTCTAATTACGGTAATTTTCTCTGTTTTATTATTTTAATCTTTTCTCTCAAGGTTTTTGAAGTGTTCATCTCCCTTCGACAGCAATTTGGCTTTATTCTTTTTTGTAATGTGCTTTAGTTGTTCTGCAATGTGCTTTAAAAATGAATTTAATTTGACTCACTTGGTTATTCTGGATACACCCTTCATAACGTAAAATATCAAAACAATAAAGAAGACAGAGAATGTTGAAAATGTTATTCAGTTTTAAGTAAACGTGTGAAGAGGGAGCCTTCTTCCTACGTTGCAAAGGGTCTTGCACTCATTTCCACATTGTAGTGAAGATAGAAGAGACATATTTAGAAGGGATGGGTGCTGATAGACTTGTTTTCTTTCCTTATTGTAGTCTGGTGAGGAGTCTGATTGTTGCCTTCTTTCAATCCACTGAGTCACTCAGATTGTGTATGCCTATTGCGTAGGCTAGGCTGTGTAAGGATGATGTGTTCCATGTGCGCCTCTTCTGAAACAAGTGGCAAGTGGCATATCTTTGTTGAGTAGTAGGGCTAATGGGTTGGTTTTGTCATCATATCTTTGTTGAGTATTAGGCCTATTGGCTCGGTTTTTTCATGGCATCTTTGTTGAGTAGTAGGCCTATTGGCTCGGTTTTGTCATCGCATCTTTGTTGAGTAGTTTTGGCGTTGATTCGGTTGCTATGGTACTTTCATTGAGCCTATGGGGTCGTGGACAACGGGAGTACTAACATAATTATAGCTATTTGGAATCCCTGACACATTTTATCCAGTCTGTAAATAAATGCATCACAATGGCTAATCTGATCGACACTGTAGCCTACACATGCAATTCAATATGCTTTTGTGACTGAAATTCAGACTTATGTCTTTGCCAAGACTGTTGCTGATTCATTGGCCCCTTTTTCGTCATATGACAATGCTTTCAACAGCTTTGGTGCTAGAAACAGAGAATGTTGTTGTCAAAGCATGCCAGGTATTTCTTAATTGGCCCAGTCTGTGCATGCTGCAAGGCTTTATCTGTGGGTAACAAAAGAATCTATGGCAACGCGCATAACTCAGCATTCATGAGGGTTTCAGCATTCAGAAGTTTTAGAACATCCACAGTTTCTGTCATCAACCCATTTCCACATAAGAAAATCACCCAGAGCTTCCAACTTTAAATCTTCCATCTCCCTCGCTTTAAGATCAATTGACCAATAACTAACAGAGTTAATTAAAACAGGCCTACTGATTTATTTTAATCAATTAAACTGATCTGATGATATGAAAGTGATAATCAGGAGATGCCACGGAGCAGTCAGAAGTTAAATGATTCACACCTTCATTCCTGCAGTTTTGACACATACTGTATATCCATTGTGTCTGCTATGACATTAAGTCCCCTTTCTCCTACTGAGCATATGGAGGGAAAGCTTTGTGTTCTGACTGTCAGCTAGTGATGGGCAAAATGGATTCATTAGTTACATTGCTACATATTCCAATTAACTTTATTCCAATTAACTTTTCAATTTACCTCTCCAATTAAGGAAGGCGATTGGCTGGTTGAATGATCACCTGGATGAATTGGACAGGTAAAATAAAGTCATGTGGAATATGTGGCACTAGATTATAACTAATGGCTCCATTTTGCCCATCACTGCCCATCAGGTTTCCAATGATTTGGACCTGACGCATACCTACCCACTCTCCCATCAGCTGCCACAGGCATTACACACAGCATAATGTTGTTACATTAGTATCATACTTTAGTATTATATCATCAGCTTTCAAATCATACAGGGCAGCTTGCATTCAAACAGATGACTTCTAAAGCATGTGTCATTTAAAATAGTCCAAAATGTCCTGCTAGCCAAGTAGAGCAGGATGAGGCATCTTTAGTAGGCCATGCGGTGGTCACCCCTAATGGCACAACTATATGAGTCACCCTCACAATCACACCAACAATACTTTGCTCAGGGAGATGTAGAGAGCATGACATCTTCTCTATGACTGAAAACTTGTGTTTTACATTCACTGACTCGAGCCTGAGACTGGCTATTCAGAAATCAGAAGGTGAATGCTGCTCATCATATGTGCGAAGACATTCCTCCTACACGACACCTCTCGCCTCGCCGCAGCAGACTACATGATCATTTATCAGATCTGTGGTGGTGGCTCGAACGATCTATAAACCGCCACCTTTCAGTCGTCAGTCATCTCTCCGTCTCTGGCGCTCACAGATCGTCTGAGATTATGAAAATCACATTCAAGACAAAAAAAATGTTCCCGAGGTCACTATTTATAGGTGTATTCACTTGACATTGTGACACACGCGGCTCTTATTAAACAAACTCTCCACAGACTACCTCCTCCCGGCCGGCAGCTAAAATAGACGGGATCCACTTCCTAGAGATGGTGGAGAGAGTGACAAAGTAGGCCAAGGACTCAACACAGAAAATAGACTTGCAGTTTTTGCATATGACCTGAATCAACTCAGGCCTTCGAGAGAAGAAAAAGGGCCACAGAGCAAAAAAAATGAGGTTAACTACTGTAGAATCTTCCATGGCCAGGGAAGGGGTGATGAGAATGAAAGCCCAACTGGGAAACTCCAACTCCCATTGTCATTGTGACACAGCACTCCACAGCACACAAGTGTTCACTGCACACTGCACACTGCACACAATGAAATTGCATGTATGCCTCACCCGTGCAAGGGGGCAGCCCCCAATATCACCCCAAGGGAGCAGTGCAGTGGGACGATACCATGCTAAGGGTACTTCAGTCATGGAGGAGGATGGGGGAGAGCATTGGTTAATTACTCCCCCCACCAACCTGGCGGGTCCGGAGTCGAACTGGCAAACTTGGGCTACAAGTCTGACGCTCTAACCGCTTATGAGGGTGTCTAAAGGCAGCTATGGGAGAAGAAAAGTAGTGGTGTGTCTGATAGCAACAGGGGGGTTTGGCAGGCCCTCGTTCACCTTATGGGGTAAAAAAAATATAAAGACAGCTCTGACCTTCTGTGGGAACTTGGTTGTCTTCAGCACAACAGGTAGGGCATTAATGATCATTGCCCAAACTAGTAAATAATTTGTATAAAAACAAGTATAAACCTCCCATTACACAAACACATAAGCCTTTCCCTCGAAAGTATAAAGAGAGCCATGTACATGATTTTCACCTGGTAGTGAGAAATTCATGTAAAGATTACACCATCTAGTGGGAGCAGCATGCCACTGCAAGCTTAACCCTTGTTAGGTGTTCTGGCCCATTTTCAGTTTTTGACTTAACCCTTTAAAGGTGTTTGTGTTTTTACTATATAGAAGGTGTTCAAGTCTTTTTGACCCGGGCATATAGAAAAATAATTACAAAAATGGGGGAAAATATCATAGCTCTTATTCATCTTCATGTTCACTTCATGCTGCTTGTGAATTTCTGACATGTATATTTTTGAGGATGAGAGATACAGAGAGAGAAAGATAAAGAGACAGTGAAGAAAGAGAGTAAACTTGATTGAGCCACTAGTGCTCTTCTTGCGCAAGGTTGAAACATTGATGCACCACTGAACCGAACAATATCTGCACTCCTTTTTCCACATAATTCACCCTCTGCCTTGTCTACTCAGCATGTGATCAGTATTGTATTAAAGAGTTTAGAAAAAAAGCCAAACCAAAATTATACGGGTCCAAAAGACCCAGGAACACCTCCTGTGTAATAGAAATGTCCAGGGAGGTGCACTAATGTTTTTTTTCCCCCCAGATTCATATTCCTCACAGAAAATGAGCCAAGGAGAGTGAATCTCAGAGTGAAAGAATAATGACTGATACTATTTTTATCAAGCAAAAAAGTGAGAACGGGTCAAAAAGACCTGAACACCAAGTGTTCTTTCACACAGAGATTAACTGGCTTTGGCTCATTTTGTGCAAGGAACATGATGCAGACACCCCCTTCATATTTGTATTACATAGAGAGTGTTCGGGTCATTTTGACCTGGGGCTCTGTGTGTGTTTGTGTGTGTTTGTGTGTGTTTGTGTGTGTGTGTGTGTGTGTGTGTGTGTGTGTGTGTGTGTGTGTGTGTGTGTGTGTGTGTGTGTGTGTGTGTGTGTGTGTGTGTGTGTGTGTGTGAGAGAGAGAAAGAGAGAGAGAGACAGAGAAACAGACAGAGACACACAGAGAGAAAGAGAGATAGAGGTGGGACCTTGGTACAACACTGTTGCAAAATCTGCACAGAACACTATTTTTCCCACATTTCACCATCAGTCTCGTGAGATCGAGCCTAGGTAGGGTATTGTGCAAATGTTTCTTGAAGTGTGAATACTAGTCACAAACTGATCATAATGACAAACAAATTCTCTCTTCAGACTGCATCGGAACTGATCCTTGAGGAGAAGGAGGAAGCTGAGGAAGCTGTGGAAGATTTCTCTGAAAAGGAAGATCGTGTATCTGAAAATTCAGAGTCAGAGAGTGATTTTGATGAAGAGGGGAAAGAAGAGGATAGTGATTTTGATGAAGAGGGGAAAGAAGAGGACCGTCCTACAACACAGCAGCCTGGAGAGGGCAATCCACCAGCGGTAAAACGGCAGCGAACCTCAGAGAGAGTACCACCCCCCTGCCAGCAGTCAGTCCCAGCACCAGCTTGTCAGCAGCAAGACTCTGGGCAACGAGACATGGGACATGAAAGTATATGGCCATCAAAAGATGGGAAAATTGAATGGTGTTCCACTTCAAGACCTGAGCCCCCTCACATAGCTGCCAGCGAGAAGCGGATGGTGCCAGGGCCTACACGCTTGGCGGTCGACTACGTAGTCGACATCAGGTCTTCATTTGACATGTTCATGCCACCCCCGATCAAGAACATCATCCTGACCTGCTCTAATATAGAAGGAAAAGAGTGTTTAGAGAGAGGTGGAAAGATTTAGACGAAACCAATTTAGATGCATACTTTGGGGTCCTCATCCTTGCCGGTGTTTTCAAGTCCAAAGGAGAGGCATCAGAATCCCTGTGGGACGAAGAAACCGGAAGAGATCTTTTCCGATCGACAATGTCTCTGCAAACTTTCAACATAATTTCCAGGACCATGCGTTTTGACGTCCGTGATGATGATAGTAGACCAGCTCGACAGCAGAGGGACAAGCTTGCTGCCATCAGGAGTGTGTGGGACAAGTGGGTTGCTCGTCTACTCCTCTTTTTCAACCCTGGTCCCAATATCACTGTTGATGAGCAACTCGTGCCATTTCGGGGTCGCTGCCCATTTCGGCAGTACATACCATCTAAGGCTGCCAAGTATGGCATTAAGATTTGGGCTGTCTGTGATTCAACTTCCTCATATGTGTGGAAGCTGCAGGTTTACGTGAAACGCAGGGGAGGAGGAGCCCCTGAGAAAAACCAAGGGATGAGAGTGGTCCTCGATATGGCTCAGGGGCTGTCGGGACACAACATTACATGTGACAGTTTCTTTACGTCACACAAGCTGGGTCAGGAGCTGCTAAAGCGAAAGGTGACCATGTTGGGCACAGTACGAAAAAACAAGCCGGAGCTCCCTCCCCACCTGCTGAAACTGAACGACAGGCCTGTGTACTCATCCAAATTTGCCTATACACCTGACACAACCCTGGTTTCGTATGTACCTAAGAAATGCAAAAATGTGGTGCTCATGAGTGCAATGCACAGAAGTGGAAGAATCTGTGTTCAGGGGGGCCATCAGAAGCCGGAAATGGTCCTGGACTACAACGCCACAAAAGAAGGGGTGAACAACCTCGATAAGCTGGCCACCACATACAGCTGCAAAAGGAGTACCCTGCGATGGCCATTACTGATATTTTTTTACATGTTGGATATCTCTGCGTACAACGCCTTCGTCTTAACATGTGGACTTACCTGAGCATTGTCCACATGTTAATATTCAGCTCTATGCTGATGACACAGTCATCTTCACCCAAGCTAAAACCCCTGTTGAAGCAGCAAGTGTACTCTCTACAGCTCTTACACACATACGAACATGGCTAGAGAAATCATGCCTTATTCTGAATGCAAAGAAAACGGTTTGTTTGTATTTTTCTAAGCAACCTTCCCCTGGACTGTGTCAGCCTGGGGTTACTCTTGGTAGTGAACAGCTAGAAGTAGTCACAGATTTTGAATATCTAGGAGTCATTCTAGACTCCAATCTTTCTTTTAAAAAACATATAAAAATGATAACAAAAAAAATAAAATTTAATCTCTACAACTTCAGGCACATAAGAGGTGCTATATCAAATAGTGCTGCTCTGACATACTTGCATGCAATGATATTTTCTCACCTAAGCTATTGCATTACTAGCTGGACCATGGTGGGATCCACTACTCTCAAACCAGTGGAGAGTTTATTTAAAAAAGCACTTAAAATTTTAGATAAAAAACCTCTTTCATACCATCATTGTAACATTTTAGATAAGTACAACCTATTGAGTTTTGACAATTTCTGTAAATTCTCCTATAGCTGTCTTCTTTATAAGACTTTGCATGGCCTGGCGCCACCTTGTTTACAGGATTTTATAAAATATCGTCAAACACGAGTAACTCGAGCAGTGGTCAATAAAGATGTAGAGATTCCTTTCAGGAAAACCTCTTTCAGTCAAAACGCATTATCTACTAAAGGCGGCATATTATGGAACTCTATTCCTCTGCATATAAGGGAATGTCCCTCTTTAGCCACCTTTAAGATGGAATATAAAAAGTGGCTTCGAGCCCAACAAACATGTTCACACTGATGGTCTGAGCCTCTACACAGCGTACACGCACACACGCACACACACACTCACATAACACATGGCCCTATTTTTTGGGACCTTTTTCTTTTCTCTTTTCCTTTTATTTACATGCATGCCTTTCGCTTCTGTAGTGGGTTTTATTTCTTTGTTACTAACAGTCTGTCTTATCTTAAAGTCTATTGCTTGTAAACATCTAGCCTGCCTATTGGACACCAGATGGAAATTAGCCCTTGGGCTACAATCTGGCATGTTTACATATATGTACATGTATGTATATGTTCATTAATGTGCAATGTCCTGAAAAATAAATTAAAGTAAAGTAAAGTAAAGTAAAGTCATTTGGATTGCACTGCACCCATGCTGGAGAGGGGGGGAAAACGTTGGCGAGGACAGCATCTTCCCAGAACCCTCGTCTCTGCAGCCATTGTGAGGAGGATCCAGGCGGAAGCTGGACGGCCTGAGGTAACTATTTTTGCTAACACTTTATTTTAACGGTTCACTATTACAGTGACCAGAAATTGAATTGCAAGGACTCCTCAAAGGCAAGGCAGAAAGACTTAGGGTATAACATAGTCAAATGTATCAAGCAGCTTCCTTGGCTAGGTCTGCGCACTCAGAGTGCTTCTAGTTAATACCATGTAATACCATTGTAACACCATGTACCAATTTTATACCTGCATCTAGGGTTAGGGTTAGGGTTGGTACATGGTATTATACTGGTATTACATGGTATTAAATATTGTTACACTGGTTATTACACTGTACCTAATGTGGTAGATCCACCATAATAGTGAACCATTAGAATAAAGTGTTAGGCTATTTTTTTATACTGATTAATATTTCATTTTCAGTTGTACTATAAGATGCTTCATGATCATCTTTTCTATTATTAGATCGTGGGCGACAACAAAAGGAAGCGCTGTGCAGAGTGCGGACCCAAGATGGACAGAAAAACCCAAAGTACATGCACCAAGTGTAAGAAGTACATCTGCAGAACACACATAGTGAATCTCTGGCCGTCATGTGTGGCCTAATCAGTTTGGTAAATGTTTGCATCTAATGTCTGGTTTCCACTGTCGGTTTTCTGATAGGCCTACAGCTTGACAATGCGCGACTCAGCAGCCACTTTTTGCTTTTCGGATAGGCACGACACAGCTCAATCGTAAAGCAAAAAGTGGCAGCCGAGTCACGCTGTGTCAAGCTATAGGCCTACCAGAAAACTGGCAGTGGAAAAGAGGCATAAGTGCTGTTCAGAGAGACGCTGTGTAAACATCAGTATGTTAAATCTGTTAAATTGAATAACTTGTTTCAGTTATACATTCTGGGTAATTACCCAGTTATGGTTGTTATATGATGCTGTTTTGTTATGTTTCCCTACTTTGTTCAATTTTAGTTTAAAAACAGCACAGAAAAACCTAGTGGTATTTTCTATTCAAAAGTAAATTAATGAAGCAAAGGGAAGGAAATAACAAAAAAAGTTCTTAATCCTACTTGTAAATACGATGAATTAAAGGGACACTGTGTGAGATTTTTAGTTGTTTATTTCCAGAATCCATGCTGCCCATTCACTAATGTTACCTTTTTCACGAATACTTACCACCAGCATCAAAAGTATTCATTATGACTGGAAAAATTGCACTTTTCATACATGAAAAGGGATCTTCTCCATGGTCCGCCAAATTGAATTTCCAAAAATAGCCATTTTTAGCTGCAAAAATGACTGTACTTGGACCATACTAGAAAATATTTGTTTATTACTTAGTAAACTTTCATGTAAAGATCAAATTTGGCAATAGGCAGCCCAGTTTCAATGAGCAGCATAGTTGCAGTACCTTTTTTGACCATTTCCTGCACAGTGTCCCTTTTAACAGCTGTTGAGAATCTTGGAAAAAAAGGATGTGGTGATACCATAGCCCTAAAGTGCAGCAGGTCAAAACGACCCAGGAACACTCCCTGTGTAAC
The DNA here is from genome assembly GCF_034702125.1 of Engraulis encrasicolus. Taxonomy (NCBI): domain Eukaryota; kingdom Metazoa; phylum Chordata; class Actinopteri; order Clupeiformes; family Engraulidae; genus Engraulis; species Engraulis encrasicolus. Next base: position 33,069,625 of record NC_085875.1, read on the forward strand.
AAAAAACATGAACACCCTACAAGGGTTAAAATATACTCTGTAGGGGTTGACCGATACAGGTTTTTTTTAATGGCCGATGCGATACCGATTTTTTTTCGATCACCTTTTGCCGATACCCGATTTCTGATACCCGATATTTGGGGCCAATATGGGTTAAAAAAAAGGTTAAAAAATGACAAATATTCCAGGTCTGAAGTTAAAAATGAACATTCCTCAAACATTATCAAATTGAGGTAGAACTTGTAACATTTAAATACCCACTCTAACAATCAAGTATTGTCTAACAATCAAGTAATAAAAAAATAAAGTGTCTTGGTGCTTTAAAAAAAACCTGAATGACAAAAAATAATGAATATTGCGTATTGGCCAAAACCACACGCTTATCGGCCGATACCGATACACTTACAATATGCAAATATCGGCCCGATATCTATATCGGTCTATCCTTACTCTGTAGTCTGTAGTCTGGCCTTCAAGGAGACTGATTGCACACTGTGTTGTGCAAATGGAGCCTTCACTTAGAGCAGAGCTTGATGGGAGGGGATAGAAACAAGTCTGATTACTCAAAACAGCCTATTGTTTTTATTAACCAGACATGCAAAGTTTACAGCACACACTTTCTTCATCCACTAATGACAAAGGGCGTTCCTTCGTTTTTATCTGTGAAACACTATGGGTGAGGACCAAAAAGGGTGAAATGTGGGTTCAAGTTGCCGTCACACTTTGACAAGCAAATGTCATCTGGAAAAGTGATGAAAAATTGCATTTGCTTTCCTCGCAAAAATCTTCACTTTGTGGTGGTCAAGTCACTTGATTTGTTTTTTGAAGTTTGAAGTTTTTGAAGCTGTACAGTGTATCCATATGTTATGTAATTTTAAAGTGAAAAAAACCCCAGCCTGTTTAAATGAGCCCATTGTCGCACACTTGCTATGTACAAATAAAATGAAAGATTTCCTCTGTCCGCTTTGACATTAAGAATAAATACCTTGAACATAATCAGGAGACTTGAAATCTCGATGGAGCTTATGTAATAGGTTTACGTATGTGTGTGCAGCCGTATCCACTGACAATAAATGATGAAAGGCCCCAGGCGATGTTCTTCGTTCCTCTCATTCAGAACATAACGTGGGGATTACAGCCGAAGCATGCTCTGCTTTGGTACAGGACTCATGCACTGAAGTATCCTTGTGCCTATGTGATATGGTGCCAATTGTGATAACATGTAATTCTGTCTATGTTCAATTAAAAAAAGAAAAAAAAAAGATTGACGCTTAACTGATTCAACCACTAAGGATTTGAAGAAAAAACATTTGGGAATGGGAATTAGTGGGAGTGAGCTTTGCTCTCTGCTTTGGTATAACTTGACATGATGTCTACCTTCATTGTATACCATGAAAGAACAACTAACGATCTTGCCTCTTAACTCCTATACACTCACTTTGGATTTGTGGGGGAAGCCTAAAAAACACTAATTCATATCTGGAATGCTAAAATTCCTAAAGGTTGAGGAATGTCAGAGGAAAGACTTGGCTAGTATATGAAGTGTGTTCAGTTGTATACTCCGAAACACTTTACTTGACATTGCATAACTCATCTTTCATGTTCATGAAAGTTTTGGCTTGAATTTCTAATGAAAAAGTCATAAAAGCTCCATGCAAACTGTATAAAAGCTGTTATGAATGTGTTATGAAGGGACATGGAAGATGAAGGGAAAGCAACTTGTCTAATAAAAGAAACTTATGTTAGATGAATATTTTATTTTGACAAGTTGCTGTCCTGTTGTCTTCCATGTTGAAGGGATGAAATGCTTGCTATGAATGTCTTATGAAACAGTCATGAATCATTCATGCAAAGTGTATAAAATGTGTTAAGCAGCGACACGCCAAGTAAAGTGTGACCGTATACTCTAACTGAAAAGATCCCCTAGCCTTCCCAAACAGATTCAGGTCGTGCTACCGAAAGGTCTCTGTAATGGACACTACGTGAAGGGACGAGGCATCGGGCAATAAATGTCACATCTGAAAGTGTACCACTAAATCACACAGCAGAAGGATTGGTCATTTTAAAATAGAGGCAACGGCTACTGAAGTAGTAAGGCAACAACAAAACAAACACGACACAAACACACAGGGTTCACTTCATTCTCTCAACATGTTTTTTTTCCCCATCTTAAAAGTCATGGCACACACATGCAGTTTTGCCTACAAACAAAACCACAAGAAAAGGAAATCTCCACATTCTTGACAAATAGAATCCCTTGGGCTGACTAACACAGGTAGCATGACAGCAGCACTCGTTAAAAATAAACAAACACATCATTCACTTTTTACAGTAGATGGGTCAAAGACGTCCACAATGAAATTGTCCTTCAGTGCAAAGGATACTTTTGCTTACTGTAAATGCAAAAAACATATATTTTTTAAATTATTTTTTTGGCTTGGCTATCATGCATTCACTTGAGAAACAATTGAAATCGTGTTTTTTACAGTTACAGTAAGCAAAAGTATCCGTTATCACTGAAGGACAATTTCATGCTGGACGTCTTTAACCCAGGTGTGTATCTATGTATATACATACATCATCTGCACAACTCAAAAACCCCAGACGAGACTAAATCCAAAAAAAGGAGAGGAAAATAATAAATCACACAACAAACAAAAACAACACTTGCAATCGCCACAGCAACGATATGGATCGCATTTAAACTGATGCCCTGTTGAAAACATTGTTATTGGAGTCCTCTTAGGCAGCAAATGCTTGAAATGTCAAAAGGGTGAATTCTCAGCCTTGAAAAATAACAGAATACTACAGAAACCTTCCTATGTGTGGGGTAAGAAATTGCACATTGTATTAAAATGCATCTCCTGCATTCTGCTGACTTAAATTATTACGTCTGAAGTGCAACAAAGTGAATGTGCACAGCTGCATCATAGCACTCAACTGTGACTAAACTATACAAGTTGTAGATTCTATATACAGTTTCAAGTACGCGTGAGACTGTGTGTGTGTTTTTTAAAGGATCTCTCAACCAATAAAATTAACTAGAGGCAAATAAAGGGGGGGAAACTCAATCCATTCTTGGATAAGCAACAACAATAGGAGGGGAAAAAAAAGTTCATCCAGGCATCAGTCATTTTTTCAGAGAGCGTTGGTTCAACCGGGGTCTGTCCAGACCACCATGCCAGTGCTGAAGAGGGAGAACCTGCATCCAGAGGCAGCGATCGCAGCAAATCTGCAGCGCAAGACACATGTCTATGGAGGAGGATGACGACCATGATAGGTCCATGATGGGTCCAAAAGACTGAAAAACACACTGAAGGGACTGGTTTAAAGTGGGATGTCCCCACTTTCAGAGGCTGACTCGCAAATTGGAGGCAATGTAGAGTTGGTAGAGGATGTAGAGTGTCCCTAGTCCTCTTTAGGTCCAGTGTGGCATCATCCTACGGGGCTTTGGGATGGTTGGGAGAGAGGGGAAGGCCACGGTCAAAGAAGCTGTCAGTCGAGTTATTGGGTTTCTTATGGGAACGCAGTTCAACAGGCACAGGCCTATAAAACAGAGAGGAGATCATAAGCACAGTCGTTTCGAGATGGACGTCAAGAGTTTACACAAAACACCCACTTCATATGCAACCCACTTCATATGCAACTTGCCTTTTGTTTTTGAAAACCAATTCCATCACTTTCCTTTCATTTTTGCAATTGAGTGTTTTTGTCATTGTCTTGACTTATGGGCTCTTTAGTTAACCGTGACATCCTGTTATGCCCACAAATGGTTGTAGGTCAGAAGCCCACCCTTCCACTCCCTACCACAATCCATGGTTGAAGTGCACTTGAGCAAGGCACCCATCCCCTACTACATGGACTGTAACCAATACCCTGCAAGCAACTGTAAGTCTCTTTGGATAACAAAGGCATCAGCTGAGCATAATGTAATTATAATGTAATATGAAAATATGGATTGTATACATTAGAATAAGCCCCTGTGATGCCACTGAATATGAATGAGGCTCAAATAAACACACATATGCCATTTGACAAAAAAAATGCTCTGAAAATACTATTAATTTGGAGTACTGCTATGCCACCAGAATATCTACTCATATTACATTGGTGGAAAAACTAAAATAGAGTGCTTTGAAGTATTGCGTGATTCTAACAAGCATGCTGGCCTCTATGGTCATTTGGTATGGACATGTGGAAACTTCTTCTAACTAATGTGGAAGTAGAAGATCATGAAAATTGGGGCTTATAAAGCACATTACCCAAGCTTGAATTATTGAAAACTGCTTTTTGGTATACTTGTCTGGTAAATGTGAAAGCTCTGGTAGTGAGGGTAATGCCTTGTGTACACCAAGCGTGACCTACGCGACCCAGGTAGCTGAGGTGGTTAAAGAAGTTTCGCCATGAATTCGCTTTATTCGCTCTGGACGCGCCTTTGACATGTTTGATTTAGCTAATCACAAAACGACTCTGGCTTGACAGCCTGGGACATCCGGAGATATGAACGTTCCAATTGGTTTTCGCCGAACCGCGTCATAGCTCATTGCCATAAGATTAGCTTGACTTTAATCGCTAAAATTCGCTCTGGTAGCTCAGTTCGCTTCACTCCTGGGGAATTCTCTCTGGTAGCTTTATTCGCCTTCCCTCCATAGAGAAATAATGACTTCTGTCGCTCAGGTAGCATAGGTCGCGTTTGGTGTACACAAGGCATAAGGTTGGTACTTACGTGGAGGGGTGATCTGGAGCAGGGTCGCCAGCCTACTTCATTGGAGCAGTGTCCTCATCCTTCAGGACAAACTTCTTCCTCAGCACCTCTGAGATTAGAGAGGCGGAGTCCTCCTCCATTAGCGAAGTACATCCCCGATTGAAATTGTACCTGCATACAAAGAGGACATTTTGTTTGCCGTGATCAGTGTAGCAGTTTATGATGAACATCCATCTACATCCATCTCGCCTTACTGGAGAGCGCTCCCAACAAAACACCAAAGTTACCCTCTGGACTTAACACTGGATTGTGTTCAGGAATAATGCATGAAAAGTATGTGTGTGTGTGTGTGTGTGTCTTTTGACCGTCATGTTTCAACTACGAGTTGTGAATGGGATGTATGTGTTCAGTATTATAACCAGGTTATGATGATAACTTTTTAACTTTCATGTGTTTGTGTGCGTGTGTGTATGTAGCCTGACCTGTCCTTGCTCATCTTCATGCGGTTCATGTCCTTCAGGATGTGTGTGTGTGTGTGTGTGTGTGTGTGTGTGTGTGTGTGTGTGTAGCCCGACCTGTCCTTGCTCATCTTCATGCAGTTCATGTCCTTCAGTATGTGTGTGTGTGTGTGTGTGTGTGTGTGCAGCCCAACCTGTCCTTGCTCATCTTCATGCGGTTCATGTCCTTCAGTATGTGTGTGTGTGTGTGGGTGTATGTGTGTGTGTGTGTGTGTGTGTGTGTGTGTGTAGCCCAACCTGTCCTTGCTCATCTTCATGCGGTTCATGTCCTTCAGGATGTCCCGGACGTCGGCGAAGCTGGTGGACTTGGACAGGGACACTGTGTCCTCCTCCGCTTCCCGGAAGTCCATGCTGGGACGGTCCAGGTCGAAGGTTGCCGAGGCAGTCATAGAGATGTGGGGAGGCATGGGATCCGGCATGAGCTCGGACACCTCCTCCTCTTCCTGCTCCGTTTCTTCTTCCTCCTCCTCCTCCTCATCCTCTTCTTCCTCCTCCTCCGTGACGTCGCTGATGACAAAGGAGGCGGTGGGGTTGGGCTGGTAGGCGGCTGTCTCGAAGGGGGCCATGGAGAATCCCACACTCGTGTCGTCGGGGGAGAGGAGGTCGGGGGTTATTGGATTCGAGTCTAGAGACACAACAGGTACCAGCAGGTTAGGGTATGGTAAATCTGCATCTAAAGCCTCTTTCATACACGACGCTGCTAGTTACTCGCTCAGCGAGTTAAGTCAATAGAATGTCTGTGTGTCCCAGTGAGACGAGGAGGCGAGTTGGCGAGGAGTGTACAAGTGATGCGATGTGGGCGGATTCCGAGTTGAAAATATTTTAACTTTGAGCTAGGCGAGTAAGCGAGTAACCAATTGGAATGCAAAGTTCTGTACTTCTCGTGTTTGCATCGGCAGTTAAACCCGCTGGTTTCGTGAACGTTCCATGAGCAAGTGGCGAGTAGGCGAGCGAGCGAGAAGTAACTAGCAGCGATGTGTGTGAACGTAGCGTAAGCCATGCAAGGAGGGAATACCTCAAGCCAGGTGCTGTGAGCTCACCTATCCTGTTTACAAATGACTGTAGAAGTAGTTTCATAGGCATAACCTTGCAGAACTTGGACAATATTCCAACCTTCAGAGGTGCGTCCATGCATCTTTCACATTCCTATAGCCTTACTGTGGTATTTTGTTTGTTTGGTGTCCCCATGTGTCCCTATGTCATGTTACGTAATGTTCATGCAATGTATTGTTGGTGATATCCCTCTCGCATGTTTCTTTCTATATTGGAAGTAGCATGTGACTTCTACTTGCCCCTTTGGAGACATTGAAGTTTATCTGATCTCATCTCAGAATAGAACAGACAGCCTTTATGGTCATTACACAGCAACCCTTTAAAACTGCAACATATAAATATTGCACTAAGCTTAAAGGACCACTTCAGCCAATTTCAATATGCTGTTATATTGGTCACGCTACCCTTGACTTGTCAGTACCCGGCCTACTCCAAATATTTTCCCCAAGAGGTATCGCTGTTTTCTAGTTGTCTGCTGATGTTGCCTAACCTTTTGGATGTTATTGGGAATAAATAAATAAATGCTTTTTTGAAATGTAAACATACACCAGCCCCCATGACAATGACCAGGATCTCGGAAAAGGCTGAAATAAATAAATACAAAAATCTGAGGTACTGACAAGTCCAGGGTAGTGTGAGCTTTACAACTGCATGTCGACATTGGCAGAAGTTATCCTTTAAGTTAGAGTATTTTCGAGTAAATGTAATAGCCAACCAGTGAATGCATCTTTGCTCTCCACATGTGGCAAGCATTAAGCAAATCAGATGGCACCACACTGGCCTCATTACATGCCCTCCTCTTTAGCAAAGGTGACTTACTAAATATAGCATTGAAGAGACAACTAAAAGACGTTACAGCTGAGCATCTAGATATTTACTTAATAAATTACAGTCAGGATTGCTCTCGCAATTCAGTAACCCTATTATCAACAACACCACATTGCTGTGAACATAAAATGACCCAGTTGTTGGCGTTTTTGCTACCTAGAAAAACGAAACACTTCAATCCATACAATTCCACCAGAATAGCTTAGACAAAAGCTGTTTAATCCCTGCACAGCTGCTGGGGACAAAGCAATGTAAAAATGCTTGAAGAGTAGCCAACCTGATCCAGCAGCCACTATTTTGGCGATCTGTGACCGCAGCTTGCTGAGCTCATCCTGTAGTGCAGTGGTGCGATTGAGGGCGGTCACTCCCGGCTTCCTCAGACCCTCCATGCGCTTGCCCGTCGGGCGAAAGTTGGGCACGGAGGAGTTTCTGTGCAGCACCAAGAGAGGCGTGGGTCTCCATTCGTGCCGCAGAGGACGTGCGTCGCTCCTAAGACATGGGCAGATAAATACAGTTAAGCTTACACACCTTACTTTTCCCCCTTAAAATGTTATATACAATGCATTTCCTACAAGACATGCAATAGGGACAACTGTGTAAAAAATTTAGAAGACCTTCATGCACATACGGTACAGCCACCCCCATAACGCACTCACAAAGCAAATACTGACAACAAGTGTCTAGTGCTGTGGTTTTCAAAGTGGGGGACGGGGACCCCTGGGGGGTCACAAGGGGGTGATGGGGGGGCTGCGGCAAGTTGGAAGGAAAAGTATTACGAGCCATGTAAGGGTGGCCTTGGTTGGAATCTCCCGTTATGTGGGGGGCTTTTTGTCATAGTTAAGTTTGGGAACCCCTGATCTAGTCCATTCCCTTCCTCGTGTCTCTACAAGGCCTTCATTAAACTAATCTTATAAACGCCAATGGTAGTTTTACATAATAAATAAACAACAGTAGTTCCAAATGCATCATGGGGACATTGCTCTGCAAAAGGTCAGCTATAAAGCTACTCAGCAAGGTGCACGTAAACATGCCAGGGCTTCACATACCGTACTCTTGCATAGGTCTCCTCCTCATCAGCTACTATCCACGCAATGTCAGCTAGAGTGGGGACCATGGGGCCATCCAAGGGCCTCATGGGCAGACCTGGAAGCTCCTTTTGGGACAAGAAACAAAGGCACAGTGTTACTCTATTGTCAGAAAATACACTCAGGTTGTGGTTGTTTCTTTAAAAAAGTCAGATAATAAGCATATTGTGTGTGTGTGTGTAGAGCACCAATTCTAGTCAGATGAAGGTGTAATCCCTCCTACACTGTGCACATGTTCAGTAATAAGATTCATAATTTTTTGTTGTCACATGCTTTCTTGTGCTGGCACAATTGGCAGTGAAATGAAGGTTGCAACTGCTCTCTGCTGTGTAGGATAATAAATAATAATTATGGTTTAAAAAAAGAAATATGGATAATAATAATGATAATGATAATAGGAAAAGAAAAAGTTGCCCTAAGAATTTAAAAAGGCTAGAAGTAAATCTAAAAAATACCACAGAGCACAAAATATACTTAACTAGCCAACCAAGCAGCACACACATAGAAGATAGCATTGACAATATGTGCCAGTGTGACTATCAAATTGGCAACTGCGATAAATAAGTGTCATCCGCCTGTGTCAGTGCCTGACATGTCTAGCAGGGCAACAATTACTGTGAAAACACACCTGAAACGTGGCACGTTGGCATGGTTTGAGTGGTAAAGTGGAGCCAATTCTCCTGACCACACTCCTAGTTGACCCGTGGGGCTTATTCTGCCAAATGGGAATTACCTCCTGGAAAACAAACGACAGACTTGCCCCATTTACTTCTCCAGAGTCAATTATCTCGCATACTGCTTGTAAAATAAAAATGTGACATGACGTTGTATGTTATGTTCCCTTACCGCTCCAGAATCCATATTGCACGGCTGTGTTATTGCAAGTTGTTGACCCTTGAAGTCGCTGGGTAAGGGGTTGAGTTTTGCTTACAAGTGACTGGTCATGTCGGCCGAACAAGCTCCTCATTCAGCTGGGTCACTCAGCATCTAATGAAAATAGTGTTAGTTTAAGTGGGGTATTGTAAAAGAAGAAGAAGAAGAAGAAGAAGAAGAAGAAGAAGAAGAAGAAGAAAATGCCGTTCAATGAATGTTGCATTCGCTGTCTGCCTCGAAATTATCACCCTTCAAAACATCGTGTACTGAACAAAGGTTGATGTCAGGTTTCACTCAATGTGTTCACGGTAGCTCCGCAAATTACAGTAAGTAAGACCAAATTCGGATTGCTGTATCCCTTTGAGAAGACACGATGCGACTAGGCTGGCATCTCAGTCGTTGTACTGAATAACCTTTCATGAATGTTATTGAGGTGGATGTCCTGCAAAACATCGCCAAGCCATTCACATTCGCGTTAGCTTGGCTAGTCGTGCAGCTAGCGTCCTTTGAACTGGACGCAGCTAGACAACCACCCTGCGGAGAAACGAAGACGCACACATTCATGAAAATCAAGAAACACGATACCTTACTACGATGTGGATAAACCTTCCGAGGACGAAGAGTTATAAATTGGTCTCTTGCGTCTTTGCATGTAAACAACTTTCCACAATATAGTTACATGCTAATTCTGAAAGCTATGGCTAGTAGGCTATTAGCAGGTCAGTCTCAATCCAAACGACCTGCACCGTTACCATGCTTCCCTAAGCATTGCAGACCTTTTTTCTAGTAATAAACGTACACTCTGTAAAACATGCATGTATTATTGTAAAGCGGCTTACAATCTTACATATGTCCATTAGATGTAAGACTTCTGTCAAATTGTGTATCCTGGACTGGCAGTCGTCTGTCGCTAGTTCAGTCAGTGATATTCGTCGTTAGCTGCTTACCCCAGGAGACAGACCTTTCATTCTGTATTTTGATTGGCTGGCGACTTCCTCACAACATTTCAACAACCAATGGTATTTTGGGGTACTGCGTGAGTGTACACAAAGTGGGGAAGCCGGCTCGTGCAAAATCGCAAGTTTATTCAAATTAAGTCATTTTATCATTAAATAACATACTGTTGCATGATAATGAGTTTATTTTTTTAACATCAAGTTTAAAACCCCTCTAGTATGTAACAAAAGTCAGAGTGCACTCCCTGCAAAAAGTTCAGCACAGTCAGAGAACCAAATCACCAAAAGCAAAAGGTGATTGCAATGTCCTTCCGGCCGACAGACAAGCCATATGTCAAATCGGCCCTTTCTGATCTGTCATTCACTGCATTGTCCAAACCAAAAATGGTTGAAGCCTTGGACTGCCAAGAAATAACCGGAGAAATAACCGAAGGCGACCCCTAAACAGACTGAACGTGCGTCGCGAGTACTGATGCTCGTGGAACCAACTAACCAAACAACTACCTCCCTCCAGTAATATCTGAATCTGAACTACTGTTCAGTACTAACTCTAATAAGGTTTAGGTTTCGATTTAGTGACAATCATTGTGTGTTAGCAACCACTGCACACTGAAGGGTTGGTGCGCACTCCGCTGTGTTTACAAGTGCTGCTGTGTCTTTAACAGATGGTCAAAGGGGCGGAGTCAGTGTTATGAAGTTAGGAGGTGCCTCTGCCTTCAAGCAGCTAAGAAATGTATTAAAAATACAAAAACACCGCAACATGGGGCGTCATTGGCAGCAATTTTGTAAAAATTGCACAAGGTCAGTCAGTATTTTACTTACATCTTCAACCCAGCAGTGGTTTCGGGCAACCTATAATGTTATATGAAGCAAATTGTTGACGTGATTATTAGGGAAAGGGTACACAACAAATGAGACAGAATAATGATGTGATGGATATATCTGAACATTAAGTCTGTAATTCTCATAACGTTAAATGAGTTTGTAAACAGTGCACACTGATTAAATTGGCATGGGAATTTGAAAGTGCACATTGGGTCTGTGTAGGTATTTAGCTGGAACGTGCTAGCTGTCGTCGCAGGAGGAGACGACATAGCTGGCTAACTTAAAATTTGAGACCGATAGATTTCTGTGAAGCGATGTCATCGTATTTACTCACTACACTATCTCACCGAAATGAGCTTGGACAGATAAATACGAGGAATGGAATAGGTTTTGAGCTGATTGCATAGCTGTCAAAATTGGGGGGTGTTGGTGTAAAAGGGGGCGACAATTAATCCTTCAGTGTATGAGACGTTTTAACAATGGGCCTGATATTGTGTAAGAAATTTGACCGAGTTTAGTCTGTATTTCCGATGCCTCGTTTTGAAATGACTGGTGCAGGGTGATTTGTCAGATTGCAGCCAAAGGACTCTTAGTTACAGCAACAACAGGGCACTGTACTCAAAAACGATGTTAAATTGATGCATTGCCTTATACCAACTCTTATTTTCAGTTTACAAAACAACCTGGAAATATGGGTAGAGAAGAAGAAGAAGACGGATGCGTGATAAGTGTTTTTAAATCACCTGCACTGGACATCTATTGGAGCACGTAGATACCTCATCGGGCCTACAGGCCTTTTCCAATGGATGATGGATCGACAACAGCCAAAGGATAAAACTAGGATCGGCTACTTTGGCAATGTCAAGAACAGGTAATGGCTTGGTAAATCAAGTAGCCAGTCAATTAAGTATTTCTGATGGTTCTTCATACCTGAATAGACGTGTCTGTGCAGCATGTGTTTGTTTCTATTCTTATGCTGTGCTGGTATGTCAGTGAAAAATTGCTGTACTAGTTTCTTCATGCAAATTTCTTCCTGCTTCTCTCTCTCTCTCTCTCTCTCTCTCTCTCTCTCTCTCTCTCTCTCTCTCTCTCTCTCTCTCTCTCTCTCTCTCTCTCTCTCTCTCTCTCTCTCTCTCTCTCTCTCTCTCTCTCTCTCTCTCCCCCTTGCCCCTGTTGAGAGATGATGTTTGACAAATGTTTTGACGCTCAGTATACTAGTGTAGTCACTTGTGGGTCCTATTCAGGAAGAAATGGTTCTCTGTGTCCCCCTTGCTTCGTTGGGGCATGCACAACACTGAGACCTCTGTGTTGCACAGCCTTTGCTGTGCTGCAGGTGCCCTAGCCTCGACCATTTAATGGATTGATTTCCATTAGCTGTGCTGTAACATTGGACTAGTGCCAAAAGACAAAAAGTGCCAGAGTAAGTTTTGACCTCTGGACTTTCTTTTTTTCTCAACTTCAGCCCCAAACAGATTCCTCGCATATTTGCAAAGAGGAAATTCCAATTACCGTTATGTGAGACTGCAAATACACTACAGGTTTACGGGGGGCACTCTTCCACAGACAAATAAGAGGTTGAGTCTGCGGGAGTGTGTGCTTGGTGGTTGGTGGTTTAAGGGTCACTATTGGGAGGCATCTGTTTAGGGGGGCACTTAGGAAATATATTATTGGAAGTAGATGGCAAAAACATTGAATAAAATTTCTTGATTGGGCCCAAAGTGTCCCTCAGTCTCTTTTGCCAGCATCCATGAGATTTTCGAAAGAGGGTTGTGTAATACAAGGCCCTTTTGTTTGTTTTTAATAGGTTGGGATCCAAGCTGCCTGCCAATGTCAGCCAGCCTCCGGGCTTCATCGCAGCTCCTTGGGAGCCGGTGGCCAGCGGACACAGGGCCCAGGCCAGGCTGCAACCCTGGCAGAGCAGGGATGTGGTGGTCCAGAAAGACCCGGCCGGGGCACCCCCTCACCACGTGCCCTTCATCCGAAATCCCCGTCTGCGGCAGTACTATCTCAGCGGTAAGATGGAGGACAAGCGTGTAGCAACTGGGGGGGGGGGTAGCTTCTGTTAAGTGCATGGTCAAAGTTGTGGATGTTAGCAGTTTGTTTACGTATTGATTTCTTAGGAGCACTTATCTTCAGAGACGGCCAAAGCAAAAGTAGAAGTCAAAACAAAACCTGCCGCAGTTTTCTTCCAAAACAAGTAACTTCACTGAGTAACTGGTCTACAGTTACTAATAGTAACTTACTATAGACCGGTGTACCTAATTCTACGCTGGTTGGATCAAATTTGGGGGGGGTTCCTTTTTAGGTTTTTTCTTTTTTCTTTTCAGCAACAACAACGCCTAGCCACCTGATTAGGTACAATGGAATAACTGGTATAACCGCTATGTAATATCATGTGCTAGTGTTGCACCTACACCATAAATGTACTTCTACTTTTACTTTGGCCACCTCGGCTTATCTTTATCTATTGATGGACACTTTGAATGGTCTGTGTACTTATTGGAGTAGTTACATGTTAACATTGGCTTTGACTGTTTGGGTCATTGGTCGTGAAAAAAAGTGTTGTGAGTTATGACAACATGAGAGGAATGAAAGCTGTGTCATGAGGCATGCAGTAGGGGATGACGGCACAAACAGGAAAATCTGCTCTTAAGAATGTTTGAAAACACACACACACACACACACACACACACACACACACACACACACACACACACACACTTTACTAAATCAGAGTTCAAAATCTTTAACTCTGTTACAAATGCACAATAAATTACAGAAAAATAATGGATTAAGTCCTGACGTAAAGAAAGCAAGCTTACTTTCGTAATGTATTTCATGTGTTTTGGTTTGAGCATGCCATAGCTTTTTCTGGTCAAAATCAACAAGAGGCTAAATCAACAAGAGGTCAACCAGCATCAAGAGGCACATTAGTCAGCCATACCATTTTTAGACACATATACATACACACATACAGGTTTGACACCCTTTGCTCATGTGCTGCAATGTTTCTGCAACTTGGTTGCTTGTGACAGAGCCAGCCTGCATGCCAGAAATAGGAGTCAAGACAGCAGAGGGAGCTGACGGCAAGAATGACGCCAAGGTGAGTCACCCCCACCACTATACTGCAGAAGTTGTCAGTGTCCGTAGTACACGCCCCACTTCTTGGGCCTTCCCTTGGTTACATGGTTAAGTCAAGTCAAGATAAGGTACCGGCAACAATCCTCACAGATACTACTGGTCTTGAGTTATGTCACACTTGGGAACAGAAAGGCTCGGACCAGGGAACGTCCTGTTCAAGGGTCAGAGACACGCTGTTCGATCATGAAGTGGCCAGAAGATCAGTTTTGATTTTTTGACATGGGTATACACCATCTGATTGTTAAGCTCCACAATGTTTTTGACAGAAGATCACAAGACAAGAAGGTACTGGTGAAATAACCTCAATACTTTATTGTATGGGTTTGCTTTTCAGTTTTGTATTATTTTTCATTTGTTTAGCTTCTTTCCTTAGTGTTAGCGTCTTCCCTTAAGCCACTGCTTTAACATCTCTTATGTACCTACATTGCCTTTAACATCTTTAATTTTTTTTGCTACATCTTTTACCATTTGTTGGACATTGCTGTCAGTGTGGCAACTGTACACTGCGCCTAGATGTCTTTGTTTGCTATCCAACAATGCCTCGTTACCTTTCTTATTATTTTATGCTACGTCCTTCACCATGTGTTGGACAATGCTGTCAGCGTTGCAACAGCACACTACACCTTCATGTCTTTGTTTACTTTTTGACACTTTTTTAATGAATCTTTTTTTTTTGCTACGTCATCTTTACTTTGTGTTGAACAATACTTTGTTGCATCTGTACACTACACCTTACCCTGTTCCTGCTTACATTTTCTCCTTGGAAATTGCTTTGGTCAAAGGTGTCTGCTAAATGCAATGTAATGTAATATTTCGACTGTGTGTGATGGTTGTCATTCATGGTAGTCTTTGTACTGTCACGTTGAATGTTAGTAGTCTGTGCTCATCTACTGCCAATTTCTCATTTTATATGTAATGTGTGTTTGTGTGTGTATGTGTATGTGTGTGTGTGTGTGTGTTGGTTTGTGTATCTATGAATTGTGATATTAGTGTTTCGTCAAACATATTTCATCAGGAAGAGATCTTCATGTTAATTACTGATTGAGCAGGACATTGGCAATCATATTTAAAAGCTTCACTAATAGGAAGAAGCAAAGTGTTACTAATATGGGAGCAAACATTGAACAGTGATCTGCATGAATGGGCAGTACTTCCTGACAGTGATGCTTTTAAAGTGGAATTTAAAATGTTCTTAATGGAGGGATATTTCTGTATTCTGTCAATAATGCAAATGGCAATTTGTGTGTGTGTGTGTGTGTGTGTGTGTGTGTGTGTGTGTGTGTGTGTGTGTGTGTGTGTGTGTGTGTGTGTGTGTGTGTGTGTGTGTGTGTGTGTGTGTGTGTGTGTGTGTGTGTGTGTGTGTGTGTGTGTGTGTGTGTGTGTGTGTGTGTGTGTGTGTGTGTGTGTGTGAGAGAGAGAGAGAGAGCACAATTTATACGTCGTGTGTGCATGTATACGCATAATACAAATGGCTGTTCATTATTGGATAGGGTTTAGCTCAGACAAATACGTCTGTATCAAGTGTATGTTTTATTTTTAAGCATCATGTTGGTGTGTGTTGGTACTGTGGGTTAGTATCAAATGTTGACAAAGCCATTTAACACTGTCAATGGATACACACTAATATTTATCAATTTAACAAACAATACACACTAATACTTATCAATTTAACAATCTACACGCCACTCCTTTTAAGTGGTGCTTAATGTAAAGTAAGCACTTGTCTTGTCATACATACTTCTTGGTTTTCATGGTCTTACAAATGAGAGCTGTTGAGAGTGGAAATTGTGTTCATGAGTAGACTGACCTAATTTAAGCATGGCTGTTATTTAGGCCATGTGGTCCATCTGTCAATACAGACCCTGGGGGAAGGTAACTGGTCACCCTTCAGGGCTGGGCACTTAAGTGCTGTTTCCACGTAGCAGGATATTTTGAAATGTGGATATTTTTTTCTCCTGGTTACATTGGTTTTGGCCTTCCGTTTCCACGTAACAGATTTTTAAAATCCAGATTTGTTACAATGAAGTATTTATTTTTATCCATATGTTGCGTTTACACCTAAATAGGTGAAGAAAATAGGAGGCTACATGGAAACAGTACCTTAGAATGGCATCTGTCACAACTGTCTACCACACTGTGTTGGAGAGTTTTGTTGACATTTTGGTCTTTTAGACTTTATTCTTGGCAGGATAGTTTGAGACAGAGGCAGGAAACATTTGGGAGAGGGAAACAGGGAAGGGTCTGCAAATGGCCGAATTAGTGTCGGAATCGAACCCGTGTCAGCCGCGTAGTAGACAAGTGCCCTACCAGTAAGCCACGGTAGGGCCTTGTTGATTTGATTGACATTTTTGTATTGCAGTTTTGGACCACAAATCATGCTTTAATCCATACTCGGCACAACTGCCTGAAGGTTCTAACATATAAGATTATGACCAAAAAACCCATGGTCCACATATTCATTATGTTCGTTTCATAAATGTTTATATCAATCAGGCTCGTCACAAAAAGGGTTGTACATGTCATGTCCTTTTCGTGGCCTTATTTTAGTGTGCGAACCTGCTCCCACATTGAAATGCCCATTTCAGGAACAAAATGTATATCAGTCAGGCAAATTGGCAAAAATGTTGATATCAAATTCTGTGCTGAGAATGTTCTTGTTTATCCTGACTTTCTTACTGTATGGACAGGAGCAGCACGATGACACCGTCTTCAGCATCGCCTCTCAGTTCAGTGCCAATGCCACCAACCTGACACCAGAGAGCAAGCCCCTGTCCGCTACACTTAGCCCTGCTCAGGTACAAACACACGTCTTCCATTCAACTCGTCCTCAGATGCATTCATGTAACTTTTGTTGCCATTCAGTTTCATTCCAAGATGTAATAACCAGTAATAACAGCAACAACTAACATCGGTTAAATTGTTATTTATTACTCTATCACTTATTGTTACTGGTTCATCACTGGTCCATCACTGTCACTCACCAATGTTGAATGCGCAGTTATTTTTTTTCATCACTTAGTCCATCACTGTTACTTGTCCTGTCTTGCACTTTGATGTCAGTCTGTAAATGTCAGTCCTGTGTATGTCTATGTCTTTTCATGGTATAGAGAGAGAAGCGTAATTTCAATTTCCTTGTATGACCTGTGCATATGAAGAAACTAACAATAAAAGTTGACTTGACTTGTATATACTTTTGACATAAATAGTGTTTTGTCAAGTTTCTAAATCTGAGTTAGACCTTACACAGTCTTGTGGAGTTGTTTGTACATGGGCTGGGTAGTCATTCTCCCCCCTTCACCTGGAATGTTTGTTTTGGTTTAAACATAAAATAAGGTTATGTTTGTATGAAAGCAAATGTTTAACTCATCCAAAGTGCCTTTGAAGTGAACACACTGGAAGGTGTGATCATGCAGTTGTTGCATTTCAAACCACGTCCCTAAAGCCTCATTCATCGCTTCGATTCATGTAATAACATGTTTTATTGTCGCGTCATGCTACTGTCTCATAGCAGGAAGTGAAAGATATCTCCTCTGCAGTTGTTGCATTTCAACCTAGAAACCAGAGAGTGCAGACCTCCGCCAAGGAAGCTGTTTGATAGAACATTTGATTATGTTACAAGACAGACAAACAAACCAACGCAACCGAAAACATAACCTCCTTGGCAGCGGTAACCAGGTCCCTGTTCATCGCTCCGGCCTGTGTAATAACCCAGCCTTCATGTTTTATTGTCTCGTCATGATACTGTCTCACAGTTACGGGAAGTGAAAGTTATCTCCTCCGCAGTCTAGTGTGCCTTTTCTAAATGGCCCTCCTGTGTATTTGCATGACTTGTAAATCAGCCTTTTCCCCAGATGAGACCTTGCGAAACGCGTCACAGAAGCAGAGAGCTAGAAAAGAGGATGTAGGAGTGGCTGGGAGTAGTGTAGTGGAGTCTAGTGGTAGA
Source organism: Engraulis encrasicolus (assembly GCF_034702125.1). Lineage (NCBI taxonomy): Eukaryota > Metazoa > Chordata > Actinopteri > Clupeiformes > Engraulidae > Engraulis > Engraulis encrasicolus. The sequence continues at coordinate 33,087,552 of NC_085875.1, forward strand.
CAGAGTACTGTATTTCAGACTTCAGTGTTTTCAGGATTACTGTATGTTCATGAGGGGTCATGAAGTCTCTGCGTTCTTGTCTCCTCCGGCAGCTGTGTGTCCTGGAGAACAGGCTTGGTGCCGTGGGAGCAGCAGCAACAGCAGCAGCAACAGCTCCACCGCAAGCCGAGGGGCCTAAGCACAGCCCACACGCCGACCTGGACGTGACAGCCGATTTCCTCCCTCTTCCTCCTCCGCTGGTCTCCTCCTCCTCCTCCTCCTGCATGACCCCCATCTCCCCCTCCACTGACGCAGAGTACGACAAGCTCCTGGTAAGAATGTTTCGCCTTCAGGAGAGCCATCAGCAGAAGAACTTAAGCCTGAGATCTCCCATTTGCCTACAAATATGCTTGTCTGGCTTTTTGTTTATTGCGCACTCATGAGAAAGGGGAAGGAAACGGGCTTTAAATAAAGCACATGGAAGTCAGAGGACATAGTACAATGGAAAAACAACTCATGTATTCAGAGCCAGGCTCGCCGACAAGGGGAGACAAAGGGGTATGTTGTCCCGGGCCCAGGGAGATAGGGGGCCCAGAATTGGTTCCTCATTACATTGTATGTATTAGGTAAGGGGCCCATTCGGATGACGTTGTCCTGGGTCCAGCGAAAGCTGTCAGCGGCCCTGTTCAGAGCAGATCAAGTCAGCAGTGTTTGGTCTGAGTGTGCTGACCAATTAACATTCTCTCTATGACTTGGCAGCGCTGGTGGTATGTAAAATATGCATGGCCATGGCCGACACAACAGGCTCGGCTCAGATCTGCCGAGTCAGCCTCTCTCTCCCCGTACTAAGAGGATGTGGCGGTGTGTTATTTCCCCCAGGACGTGGAGGCCGTGCCCATGCCCGATGGGAACCTGTGCCTCCTGGCTCTGCCACCCGAGTGCTCCCAGGGAGAGGGGCCCACCTCCATGCAGTACCTCAAGCTCTGCAGCCGATACATCACCAACCGCAAAGTAGGCATACAGCACTGATCATATTGCGACTTATTCTAGGTGTGTTATATTGTTACTACTACTATGTTGTGATAATTTAGTGGAAATCTTCCTGTTATTGCAGAGTAAAGTACTTTATTGGAAATTAAAGATTATATTAGGGTTATATAAAGGTTTGTTGTGCCAGGTGTTCTGTGTTAAAACATGACAGTTTTTTTTGTTTTTTAATATACCTCAGTATAGCTTTCTATTTGTTTTGCAATTTAAATAGTTCGGATTGCTTAAAAACTGTAAATTGTGAATTCTAAATGATGAAGTTTGTCCTTTAAGTTAATTTGCTTGTCTAACAGCGATACTGATGGCTTTGTTGCAACTTTTGCTGCTCGTTGCCTCTTAGTGCAGAAGGGTTCGCAGGCAGGCCTATTCCCTATTAGCTGAAAATACTCAACTACATCATAACAACATTGCTATGACATTACAGAGAGCCTTAAGAAACAGATTAAGACATAGCCATTACAATTTTGGTGACAGCAAGGTTATAATATAGGCTCTGTACTAAGGGGTTAAAGTATCTGCTTTGCGTTTCAAGACGTGTCTCTCCTTCCCGTAGGGCGTTGTGTCTGGCATACTGCTGGTGACGAGCAGTAAGATCTTCTTTGACCCGTGCAAGAGCCATCCGCTGGTGGTGGAGCACGGCTGTGAGGAATACCTGCTCTCCTGCACGGTAGACAGCCTGGCCTCAGTCTCCTTCTACTCAGACATCTCACACGTGCACTTTAATGACTCAACACAAAGGTCAGTGCCATTAGCGCACAAAGATCAGCATCACAACATGCCTTTAAATTATGCTTTTATTTTTATTTACTGTATATATACATTAGATATTCATCACCTTGAATGAATGCCATTGTGTTAAGGACATTAATTAAACTAATTAATTAGATGAGACCACGAACCACGACCAAGTTGATCAGAGTTTACAATTGGCTTTCACGAAAGGAGAGACTGATTAGCCCTGGAAAACATGTTCCTCGCTTGGCATCCTGGGTCTCTCTCGTCTCTCCTCCCACGAAGGCCCTTTTTTAATGGGCTGCACAGAAGGAATGGAAAAACACACAGGGCTAACATTGTTTCTTATCAAAGGACCTTGAAAGTATCTTCCTTGTCACATAGTTTTCTCTGAGGAACATTTGGAAAGGAATAAAGAGCAACAGTATATGAAACAAGTACAGAAGTGAATATAAAGTGAAGTCTTTGCTACAGATTATAATTATTTCTACATATTGACATTGTTGACATTGACAGCGTGCTGTTATTCAGAAATGACAGACGTTGGGGAGCCCCATTCAAGTGAACGGCGCATTCTACAGAATGACGCCGTTGAGCCATGTATTAAATTGCAATAACACAATATTTGTGGTTGCTGGGATAAAATATGCCAGAGAACCTGATTAATAGATGACGTGAAATGTGTTATTCCACTAAAATAAATCATGTGGCAATTTAATTTAAGTATCAGTGAGCTATGATGTCCCTCTTAGTCTTTCTCTGGATTATGTTTATGACTGCACACCAGCTGCACCTGGAGACTGTACTGTATGTAGGGACTTAATTCCTTTTAGTAATGACATGTACTTTTGTATTTAGATGGAAAGGGAAGAGGAAGAAGGGTAAAGGTGAAAGGAATGCTGCCGCGACACCCCATGATGAGGTGCAGAGCACTGGGTCCCAGCCTCAGGTAGATTATTAATGTCTTATTATTGTAATGTCTTACATGCTATTTTTATCTTATATTTGTCTACATGTTAAATGTTCATTTGTATTTATTAATAATCACTTATTGCGACCAGTCCATCACTGCTACCTGTCCTGTCTTGCACTTTGTCAGTCTGTAAAATGTCAGTCCAGTGTATGTCTATGTCTTGGCATGGTATAGAGAGAGAAACGTAATTTCATTTTCCTTGCACAGTATGACTGGTGCATATGAAGAAAGTGACAATAAAAGCTGACTTGACTTGACTTAACAGGTAGAGGGGGGAGAGGCCATCCCCGCCCTGGTATCTGCCCTGACCTCAGACTTCAGGCTGGCCCTGGGGATGGGGACGGGGACTGCGGAGGGTGAGGAGGAGAGTGGAGAGACCCTGGACATGGCTGAGGCAGAGAGGCAGCTGGAGGGGAGCCGCCCTCTGGACGAGCTGGGCCTGCAGAGCACTGGGGCTCTGGGGGCCGCCGTGCTGAGCGGCGCTGCTGCCACCTTCTGTTGTGGAGGACAAGAGGCAGGCAGCACAGAGATACCACAGAAAGACAAGTCAGAGCTGCAACAACAACAGCAGCAGCAGCAGCAGCCGTGTCTGAAGAGGCAAATAGCAGGTGATGATTTTGATTTTGTACAACAGTGATTTTCAGACTTGGATATGAATTTCGCTTAGAATTGCTGGACACAAAATAAACATGATGGTTCTTGGTTTTCAGACGCACACGTTTTTGAGTACAGACTACGAGAGAGTGACAGACCAAAATATCTTGTTGACAAAGCATTCCATGCAGACCCTGTCACATAGTCTTAGTACTTTTAATGAACATAGCGATAATTAAACAGAAATATTGTCAGAAAGCTGTCCTTAAATGAAGCGGGAAATTGTATGACATAAGGTACTGTATCTCAAGTGGTATGCAGTTGTTTGGAAAGAACTATTCCACTTTCAAATACGTGCATGAAAGTCTAAAGATTTCAAGTGCATCTTTCAAAATATTACTTTTGCCATGAAAGATAAGATGAAAAATGTGCACATCCTGTGTCAAGAGACAGGACAAAGCCTGATTCAAACTCAGATAAAGAGAAGTCAGACTTGACATCCTTCTTTTGCACTTATTCCATTTAACCCATTTTAGCCTGATGATTCATATGTGTTGTTTACCCTTTGATGCCTAGAGACACATACATGCTGCATTCAGGCTCTTGAGATTTTAGCTTTTTACCGTGAATAAAAATGTGGGTATGTTACAGCTGAATTAAACATTCTAATATAAGATGAGAGTCTTGAGGTTTAAATGCAACTTATTTGATGTTTTTATGTGCATCATAGGCTAAGATATTTAGGTTTTTATAGGCTGAGGGAAACTTTCCCAACAAGGGCTTAGGCATTCAGCAGGTGTTTTTTGCAGGTGCTTAGGCATCAATGGGTTAATCCATGGCGGAATTACATATCAAGCATGTGTAGTCTTCCTCAGGAAATCTGAATGATTTCAAGTGTTTGGACTTATCCTAATCAAATGTTACTTTCAGCCACCCAAAGCAGTATCCTTTTTGGATGGTTTACGATATGGCTTTAAAGATGCACTGTGTAATATTTTTAGTAGTTCATTTCCAGAATTCACACTGTCCATTCACAAATGTTACCTTTTCAACAAATACTTACCACCATCATTAAACTCTAATTCTTCATTATGACTGGAAAAATGCATTTTACATACATGTACATCTTCTCCATGGTCAATAGACATTTATGGCAAAACTTACCGTCCTTTGGTCATACTAGTAAATATTGGTTTATTATTTATTAATATTCATGAAAAGATCAAATTTGGCAACAGGCAGCACAGTTTCAATGAACAGCATGGAGATACCATGTACTTACTATTCTTTCTGCTCTGTCTTTGTTAAGGCACTACCAGGCCCTCGTCAGGCAACACTGGAAAGCTGATATTTGTGCGGTTCAGACACCAACAGCCCCAGCGGAAGAAAAAAGTCATCTCTGGCATTGAGATCAGGAAGTCCAGGCCTCCTCCACAGAAGGATTCATGGTTTACTCTCGCACAGGAGAGGTAATGGATGGACAAATACAATACTGTCATGACATGGCATTGATTGACATGGCATTTTGACTCAGTCACTCACACATACAGTACACTTAGTGTAGACACGCTACTTGTTTGTCCAAGTGTTTTATGTGTTCTTGTGAAAGTAATTCTGATGCTGAAGTGTTGATTTCTACATAATAGCCATTGCATCTTGATGTTTGATGTTTCTGTTTTTCCATTTTGAACATGTTTCAATGCTGTTCATGACTGCTTCATGTCATGGTCAGATCAGGAGTATGAGCTGGAAATGTGACATTCTGGCACTGATATGAGGTACTTTTCGTCCGTTTCTTTTCCATTTGCAGCTCCGATGAGCTGTACGCGTACCTGAGCCAGTGCAGGCCGGACCTGTGTCTACTAGAAGGCAGGGGTGGGGAGGAGGAGGAGGGGGGCGATGAAGAGGACTTTGTCCTGGTGGACGACCGAGAGGTGCGGTCTGACGAGGAGGAGGAGGAGGAGGAGGAGGAGGAAGAAGAGGACGAGGGACAGGAGGGCTGGCACGCAGACAACCGTGCAGTGGAAGACTGGGAGGTTAGTAACATGGTTCCTCTCGCACGCTCTCTCTCTCTCTCATGCTACAGGATTGTAAAAAAGATGCAGGGTGTTAATGTGATTAGCAGTGTGGTGAGAGAAAACAAACGACACAGTTGGGGGGCTGTGGTCTGGCGTGGGGATGTAGTTGTACTAGCAGAATGGAATGCTGACCATGGTGCTGTGTTTTACTCGAAACTGCTATGTCGGGTGGTCGGTCTTTCTGTCCATCGGAAACTGTCTTGCACTGTGTGTGTGTGTGTGTGTGTGTGTGTGTGTGTGTGCGCGCGCGCGCGCGCGTTTCTGTGAGTTAAGAGTTCTAATGCTGCTTTTCTTTTGGCAGATGATCTCTGTGGAGGATGGTGGTGTTCGAGGGCCAGTGATCCTGGACAAAGAGCCAGAGGGAATCCGTGAGATCGTAGAACAGAGCCGGATTCTGGAGGCGTCTCACGTCCGAGAGGTAGGCGTAATACTGTATGGTGACAAGAAGTTCTGTTCACTTTTCTCATGAAAGGCAACGTATTTGGGTAACACTGATGAAGGCTCTTACAGCTGAAACGTCTGTCTGGCCCTGCAATGTTTGAATAAAAAGGAAAGAAAAAGAAAGAAGAAAAAAACTTGAGTGCGATCCATTCCCTAACGTATTTGGGGAAGACAAGAAAAATAAAACTTGCAATGCTCCAAGCCTGAGGCAATGATTTATGTTCCTCCTTAATCTGTAAGCCCTTCTCCACTGAGTGCCCCTTCCAGACATTTCAGTCCCGGTTAACTTGCAGCTAGTTTGATGCACTCCAGAACATACATTAACTCTCTTGAGGTTTCACTGTGTCTTTGTCAACCCCAGGGCACACATTAGAAATCTACAGAGGCTAAAACCTCACTTTCCCCTTTTTTTGAACTGGATGAATGAGAGTTTTCACAGACAAAACTTTTATTAAGTTTTTATAACGCACTTAAATGTAGAGAGGGATTCACACTTCGTAGTTGACAGAGGGGCTACATTTAGAATTCTATGAACAACAAAACCCTACAAGCAACCAGAATCTGCTTCAGTTCACATTTACAAGATGCTGCTATCAGTTTATTTGCACTGAAGTTGATGAACCTTGGCATTACAAATCAAAGAGTAGAATATTTCTTTACACCGCATTCCACATTATTATGCAAATTACATTTTTCGCTGTTTCCCCAAATAATCAATAGAAATGACAGTCGTCATAATTTTCAAGTCATCAGCCATTAGATAACAATTAAAAAGTTTTTGAACGAACCTTCCAATGATAATAAAATAATAAAAAACTTAAAATGCCCAAAAGTGCTCTGTTCCAAATTATTACTCAAAACAGTTTTGTAGTGTTGTAGTCCAAATTTCATTCTTTTTTCCCCATTTACATCAAAACAGTTGGCATTTAGTACCTTCTAAATTACATTTCAATGTTCAAAACTTGGTTATAAGCTGTAACTGGAATGCTGCATTTAACATTGAAGTCAATGGCAGGGTATAATTGCATGGGAGTTATGGAAGCCCAGATATCCTTGATGCTTTGCTCTCAGCCGTTTCTGTTTTTTTGCTCTGGTGACCCACACTTCACTCTTCAATATACCCGTAGATTTCCATGCCACGTTTAGGTGCTTTGGTGGTATCGACATTCTAACTCAACAGACATATAACTCACATAACATCCCATTCATTTTCAATGGGATTTTATGTCTGGTGAGTTAGTATGTCGATACCACCAAAGCACCTAAACGTGGCATGGAAATCTACGGGTATATTGAAGAGTGATGTGTGGGTCACCAGAGCAAACAAACAGAAACAGCTGAGGGCTTCCATAACTCCCATGCAATGCCCTGCCATTGACTTCAATGTTAAATGCAGCATTCCAGTTACAGCTTATAACCAAGTTTTGAACATTGAAATGTAATTTAGAAGGTACCAAATGCCAACTGTTTTGATGTAAATGGGAAAAAAAGAATGAAATTTGGACTACAACACTACAAAACTGTTTTGCGTAATAATTTGGAACAGCACTTTTGGGCATTTTCAGTTCTTTATTATTTTAAAAAATACCATTATCATTGGAAGGTTCGTTCAAAAACTTTTTAATTGCTCTCTAATGGCTGATGACTTGAAAATTATGACGACTGTCAATTCTATTGATTATTTGGGCAAACAGCGAAAAATATCATTTGCGTAATAATGTGAAACGCGGTGTAGTGGTGATAACTGTTATAATGACAATCATATGTGTCTCAATTACATTTTAGTTATAGCAAACCTCAGGGTGGTGCAATCACAGCTAATGTCACTATTGCATGGATTAAATTTTTGTTTTTTGTTTGTTTTTAGTGGATTATCTAAGAAGCACATTCATTTCGGTACATTAATTGCCAATTACTAAGTAATGTATGGGCATTAGCTGTGGTTGTACAATTGACCCATTTGTAGATCACATTGGCGATCACAATTCACGATCAGCAATCGTGAATTGCCCCTAACCATACACCTCATTTCCACAGATCGCCAGTGAGCTGCCCCCTCGCACCGTGGGGCACACGTGGCACCTGTCCTACAGCACCTCACGGCACGGCGCCAGCCTCAAGTCCCTCTACCGGAAGCTGAGCGGCACTGACTCGCCTGTCCTGCTCATCATCAAAGACTCCAATGACCAGGTGACCAACAGCATTTCTCTCTGTCTCTTTCACCAGTTATCCAAAGAGTACATAGTAGTCGTAAGCAGCTAGTCTTGACTTCACTGAGTTCAACTCGTAGAGCTCCATGACCTGGATGAATGAGAATCTCCACAGGTACAGGGTGCCAAAGTCACACCCTTCTACTTCCGGTCCATGGGGCCTCAACTCGCAAAAGTTGTCAATGGGAGTGAATGGAATGAGTAAAGCTAAATCCTGATTCCGTTTTCTCAAATACTCTGGATTTCTATGATTGCAATGAACCTCAAATATTTGGATTGGTGTAGCCAAGAAAAGTTATTCTAGTTTTTGTGCAAGACTGAGTAATAGGCTACAATGTGCGCCTCACATATTTGATCTGAACCAAGGCTGAATGCACGCATCCAGCAATACCACTGCACCTCTGCTAAAGTGGCTGCTTGTCAGACATGCAACTTCTCTTATGTAGTCCATAGAATTACGTATTTTTGCACACACATAACATGCAAACCGCTTGACAAGTGAAGTCAACAGCCACACCATTGGTTATCACTAATTCTAAGGTACAGCATGTCTGTGATTTAGGGAGGAAGGTGAGGTGGATTGGAAAATAGGTTTTATCAGTCCATTAGATCCCTGTCAAAATGTTTGACTTCTCAAGCCCCATGAGCCGTCCGGAAGGGGCGGACACCTCGGCACCCTGTAGGCCTACTGTACTGTACTGTCTGTGGCCAGCTGTCTTCTGAGGGGAACTGAAAAACATGGCCTGGTTTCGGTGTCTATTATTGTTAGTAGAGTAGGCCTCCACTTTTCCACCTTTGTGTCTGGTGTTTTGCATATCATTGTACTGTATGCTTATTGATTCTGTTTTCAAAATGTAATAGAATTTGCAAACATCATTGTATTGTTTTGTCACTGCATATTCTCAAATGGATGTCAGTTCTGGTCCAGGCACTACTTGACAGTGCAGAACAATACAATCAGACACAATTGTCTAAGTCTTTGTGTACATTTACGTTCAGTGGCTGCTCTCAATGTAATGACCGTCGCAGGTCTTGAAGCGTAGACTTCAGACGTCTGTTTTGAGATCAGGTGGTTACAATGGAGCCACACAATGGAGGTGGTTGCGTTTTGGGAGCCATACAATTAAAACTTGATAATTACTTCTAATGTAAATGGGACCAAGATGTTTCGTCACCCTGTTTAGTCGATCTATGAGCTACAGTATAATTGGCATTTTTGGTTAGGGTTTGGTTTGCCCTGAGGGCCTTTAGTTCCACGTCATCCTCTTGGCTCTCATTACAGTTTTGTTGTTGTGATGTGTTGTGTGTTGCAGATGTTTGGTAGTTTCCTCTCGCACCCCTTGAGGCCGAGTGACAAATTCTATGGCACCGGAGAGACATTCCTTTTCCTGTTACACCCCAGGTTTAAAGTATGTTGACTCATTATAGTCATTTACAATCATGATTTAAATTCCTCGTTTTAAAGGAGCAGTTCTGCCAATTTCAATATGCTCAGTATTGCTCACGCTACGCTTGACTTGTCAGTACACAGTGACGCTGCATTTTATGGCTCAGCCCTTTCCAAGATCTGAGCTATTCTAATTGGGGCAGATTTTGTTTACATAAAAAACTCTCTCAACATAGGCCTACTCCAAATATTTTCCCAAAAGGTATCGCTGTTTGCTATGGTTTTTTTTTAATTTTTTTTTAATGTAAACAAACTCTGCCTCCATTACAATGACCAGGATCTCGGAAAAAGCTGAAGAAAAGAAAAAAAAATCTCAGGTACTGACAATTCCAGGGTAGTGTGAGCATTACAACTGCATGTTGAAATTGGCTGGAGTTATCCTTTAAGTTCCTCATTTTAAGTGGCACCAAAATCACTGAATATCCTTCCATGCCATTTTTGTGCTCTCTGCAGTGTTTCAAGTGGACAGGAGATAATTCCTTCTTCATCAAAGGGGACCTGGATTCATTTGCCATCGGAGGAGGAAGGTAGGTTAGCCCTGTTGTTTTTCATGTTTATATACTAGCATTTAGTATACTGTATACCAGTGGTCCCCATTTTTCCCCCAAGTGCCAAATTATGTAGCACAAATGAGGTTGAGGGCCAAACAAATAGCACACATACAGTATATGTTTTAGTTTTTCACAACCTCATGGCGGGCCAAATGTTTGACAGGCCCGGGCCGGATCTGGCCCACGGGCCGTGATTTGGAAACCAGTGCTGTATATACAGTATTTTACTGTTGTCATTCATCATATCATCTAATATACTGTATAGTACACATCACTGAGCAGCATGTTCTCAACCTCGCAGCGGCCATTTTGGTCTTTGGCTGGACGAGACCCTGTTCCTGGGTAGAAGTAGCCCCTGCTACACCTTCAACAACTGCTGCCTGTCGGAGACCAGTGACTTCCACGTGATGGAGCTGGAGGTTTGGACATTCGGCTGAGGCCCACTGCACATTCCCTGGATGTAGGGGGTTCCATGGTGCAATTCACAATGTTCTCCCAGAAATACGACTGTGACATTAAGACGGAAACAAGCATCCCTCATGGATTAAACGCCTTCACGGATCCCCTCTTGCATAAATCATCCCATGCAAAATAACTCTTCTACTCTCTATGGATGAGGTGAATAGATTTCGAATAGATTCCAATATTTATTTTAACTAGCTGTCTAGCCTTTTTTGAGTGGCCAAATTGTTCTCCAGAGATGCTCTGGAGTAAAGGACTCTTCTTATGTCTTGAGAAAGGGCAGGTTTGTTCTTTTTACCGCCTTTGCAAATAATTTTCACTTGAGACCATGCCGGTGCTGTATATATGTATATAATAATAATACTGACAATGGACTTCGCTCAATGGACACTTTAACTGAAAACTGCATGTTCCTGCTCTATTTGTGCCACATGTTAACTTCAGTGCTTCAACAACGAGCCTCTTCCTCCATTTTGCACATACTAGTTATAGTACACATGCAATTCAAAGGAAAAATAACAACTATCATTCCTTAGGGTATGCCATTACTAACAGCAATGAACTGACTCTCCAAATCTTGCCGCCTTTGGCTTTCATTAGTGAGTGACCTGTTGATTCCTGTTCACTTGGTACAGATGAAAATAAACTGGACAGTGGTTGTAAATTCTTGCTGAATCACTATATATACATTGTTAAACCCACTTTCCCTTGGCTAACAGCAAGCCGTCTTGAGTACACACTCAACTCGAGATTATGTTTGAAAAAAGATCAACATTTATTCAGGGCTCATTTTCATTTCCATGTCTGGTTGTGGGGCTTATTCCACAGGAGAAACAAACACTCACTGAATTCTTGTTTTAGTGCCCACAGTCACCACATAATTCAGACAGAAAACACATCCAAGAAACACTTGGCAGCAAGTGTAAGCTCACGTATGTCCAAACATTATCCTGACAAACGGGAACACCAGAAGTCAACATGGTAAGATGAAAGAACGTACATTCCTTTCCGAAAGGAGAATTAGCACAAGATACATACACACACATGACTCAGACCGTTTTGAACAAAACAAAGTTTTTACAAACTTTTCACTGCGTTCCACATTAGTGTATTATGTCATCTTTGGTCTAGGTAAGCCTTAGCTTGTCCTTTATTGCAGAGAATATGGCACGTGGCTGTGATGTGGTTACACTTTACTTGACGCCGGCGTCATATGTATGACATGAGTGTCATAACAGTATCACAATAGTGTCATGAACGAGTCAAGAACATGATGCCAATGTCAAACATTTTATGGCCATGAAAAGTTGACATTCTTGTCATAACTGAATTTCATTTAAAGCCAAAGTCTTACAATGTTTGACATTGACAATGTTTATGACACATGCATGACTGCATTATGACAATGTTATGACACGGTTATGTCCGACGTATGGCGCCGGCGTCGAGTTAAGTGTTACTGAATCCTTTTTATATAGTGTGTGTGTGTGTGTGTGTGTGTGTTGTACAATAGGCATTGACAATGCTTTCGAAAACAGACTGATCAGTCACTCCTGAGACAAGAGGAGGCTGCTGCTTTCCTTGGCTCCAACAAAGACATCAGGCTGGGCCCCACCCGTATGAGGTTTTCAGGCCAGGCCTTCACAAACAGTTGGAGCACTGACTGGAACAGCCAACTTTGTCCTCCTTACATCAGCTCTGTCGAAAGCAATGCCATCATGACAATAAGCCACACAATGTACCGTAACAAAAACAATAAAACACAGCTATTACGATCACAACGAACAGTATTTGACGCAATAGTTTTTAGTATAAAAAATAAATAGTGGACAATCTCTAACTGTCTGAGCATCAAGAGATACAGTTACCCATGTGCAGGCGTAAGTTAAGTACTGCATTGCTGTTTAACAGTTCTATAAAATGTGAGATTTTGAAATGTAACTTGGCTGAATACTTAATGGGTGGATATAAAAGCAACCCCTTTTCAAACAGTAGTCTACTGACAGCATTTGAACTTCTACAGTTAATGTTTTTACAAAGGGAGAAACATGTTGTAAACCTTAACTCTTGACGCATTCTTGGAGAATGATCTGTGATTTAGTGCTTCTGTGTCTGCTCATGGAGGCCACTCTTCCTGAAGCTAAGCCACTAATGGCTTCGTGTTCCTGCTTCTAATTTCCCTTCCCCTCTCCCACACCTTGGGTGCATTCCAATATGCGACCTTGCATCCTCCATTTGTGCTTGTGGCCTCACATTGTGCTGATGCCCCGCCTCCGTGGAGAAGTTTTCCCACTGTCAGCCTAGCCACAACAATTTTTGGGGGACTATTCTTCATTCACTATCCAGTTTGCAAATGAGAAAATTACTTTACAATTGAGGTTTTGTGAGATATTGAAATATACAGGTAATGCTATTGTCAGTGATGTCGTCATCATCATGACTTATTACTTTGTGGGTTTGAGGCCACAATCACAAGTAGAGGACGCAAGTCTGCATATTGGAATGCACTCCTCACCTCACCTCCCACATAGACACAGCCAGGACAGCAAGTCCTTACGATTCCAGAAATAGTTTTGCTTTCTCCAGTCCTTCCTTGAGAAAGCGAATGTAAGACGAGGTTGAAGGATCCTCGAAACCAGCAGAGAAGGTAAACGTTGAATCCTCCTCTTCTGGCTTCATGGATGTCTGGTCCAAGAAATTGTTGGCATTGATATGATGGACCTGGAAGGTGACAGACAGGGAAGATGTATTTCTGCATGTTCACTTTCCATTACATCCCATACAAAAAAAGAAATACATAAAACACAGAATGATTTACATGTCTTACATGCCATATACTAAAAATTGTCTTTTTTTAATTGTTTTTTTTATTGTATACATGAGTAAGGAATCCATACTCTTTCCATCTACTATTTGCAATTTGCAACATATAATGAATGTGGTAGATGGAATGTGTATGTGTGCTTACTCATATGGCCCATTTCTTATTTTCGCATATAGTCACTGAATATGAAGGATTGTACAGCCACTGAATTTCACATTTATCTTTTTGATGCGGTTCCTTGGTTCCGATCCCATTGTTGACTTATCAGGCCACCCAATGGTTGCCCTTATTTTTTTATTTTTAAATGTTTAACTCCCAAGAGCAAAACAAGGTTTGAAAAGTGTTTAGTCACTCACCACTGTACCATTGGGCAATGCTACAAGCATCTCCACAGGGAAGTTGTAATTCTCCAAGTGTAATCTGGCCTGCTGACTCCAGACCGGATTCATCTCATCAGCCTGATATGAGAAGAGGCAAAGCAATTATATGGTGGTACACTTAATGCAAAACAGACAAATTTGTTGGCAAGGCACGTGCTGCTAACTCCACACCCCTGTGTTGCTTGCGGTTGACAACAAAGACATAAATAACACAGTTAAGCTTTTGTCAGTGACGGCTGCACATATTTTCTATTTTTTGTTTGTTTGCCGACGTTGCACATACCTGAAGGTCCTCAAGTTCCTTCACTAAGGACCAGCTACTGATGAAGCTCTGGTTGAGCAGAGCCAAAACGGGCGAACTTTCCAGGACCGTCTCCCGGAGAGTTCGCCCCGAACCTGTGATCGAGCGAGAGAGAGGGAGAGATGTGGTCAGTGGATTTTCCTGCTTACAATATTTATTTTATCACAATATTAATCTCACTAATCATTTAAGTTTTACTAATATTCTGTGGAAAAAAGTGCCAGATGTACTGTAGATGCAAACCCCCAAATGTGTTTGGTTGCAATGTTGTCTTGCACCATTTTTGTCTAAATGTTTATAGATTGCGAGAGCAGGAGCACTTCTTGTGTCCGACCCAAGACAATGGAATTCTTAACATTTTCGCAGACCCTTACCATACACTTAGACTTACCATAACATACCACAATACTGATGACAAATGGAAGGCAAACTAACTAAAATGCATATACCAGTGTTTATATAGCAATATTCTCACCTCAGCAGGACTGATCGTCCAGGGCGCCCCAGAGCAGTATGGAGTGGACCAATTTCTTCTCAGCCTGGGCTCTGCTGAAGGCCTCCGTGAAAGGCAGATATGAAACCTGATGTGGAAGACAATGAAAACATGTGATGATAAGGAGCATCTGACAACCAGCTGTGGTAACAATGTATTCTTGAGAATAGAGGATCACAGGTTCAATTGCATTCATAGCAGTAGACAGAGTCTTGAGTAGGGAAGTAAATACCCAGGCAAGCATTCCCTTGTAAACTTTCACTTTACTGAGATGCTCTTGAGCTAAGCAATCCTAGCTAGGCCGCGCCCTCCTAGTGATGCAACACCTTCAGCGTTGCTTCTAGTCAGGCCAGGGGCAATACAGTATATCACGAAAGTGAATACACCCCTCACAGTTTTGCAGATTTTTGAGTATATCTTTTCATAGGAAAGCATTACAGAAATTTCACTTTGACACAATGATTAGTGACCTTTTAACAACATATTTAACCGCTTAAATTTCTTGTTCACTCAGAAAAAAACAAAATACATCCATTAATGTTTGAACATGTACTCACAAAAGTGAGTACACCCCAGATTAAAATCCGGTAGAGAAGGGTCTATGTTGGCTCGAATCGTCTCGAAATGAAACGAAATGAAAAGGGATGACAAGGGAGGTCATCAGTGTGCGTTTCAACCTTTCTTTGCATTGAACTTTTACATTTTGAGTCTGCATCTGGCTTAAATAGATTGGTGTGAGATTTGAATGCAATCCTATGGAAAATGTCATGATCTGCTTCAGTAGTCACAGTGCATGTTGACATGTATGTTTCTTTTAGGTGTATTTCAGATTGCCAATGTTGACAGCATTCATGCATCCCCAAACCATGTCAGTCCCACTACCATGCTTGGCTTATGAGAGGATACACCTTTTTTGTAAAACTCACTTGTTTACCACCACACATGCTTGACATCATCTAAAGCAAATTTGTTTATCTTGGTCTCAGGAGAGATGAACAGACCAAGGATATGGATCACTGGAACCATGTCGTGTGATCTGAAGAGACCAAGATAAACAAATTTGCTTTAGATGGTGTCAAGCATGTGTGGTGGTAAACAAGTGAGTTTTACAAAAAAGGTGTATCCTCTCATAAGCCAAGCATGGTAGTGGGACTGACATGGTTTGGGGATGCATGAATGCTGTCAACATTGGCAATCTGAAATACACCTAAAAGAAACATGCATGTCAACATGCACTGTGACTACTGAAGCAGATCATGATATTCTCCATAGGATTGCATTCAAATCTCACACCAATCTATTTAAGCCAGATGCAGACTCAAAATGTAAAAGTTCAATGCAAAGAAAGGTTGAAACGCACACTGATGACCTCCCTTGCCATCCCTTTTCATTTCGCTTCATTTCGAGACGATTCGAGCCAGCATAGCCCCTTCTCTACCGGATTTTAATCTGGGGTGTACTCACTTTTGTGAGTACATGTTCAAACATTAATGGATGTATTTTCTTTTTTTCTGAGTGAACAAGAAATTTAAGCGGTTAAATATGTTGTTAAAAGGTCACTAATCATTGTGTCAAAGTGAAATTTCTGTAATGCTTTCCTATGAAAAGATATACTCAAAAATCTGCAAAACTGTGAGGGGTGTATTCACTTTCGTGATATACTGTACAACTGTCTTTCTGAGCTCCAGAAAAATCGGGACCTCCTCACACTTTGTCTGGAAGTAAACAACCAGTAGCAAACCAAGGGAGGTGGGTTAACCATGACGTTTGGGAAATGGTAATTGTTATGCTCTTGGTTAGACCAAGTCTTGAAGAGATTTGAAAGTCGATGATAATCAAGCTAAGGTATTCCTACTATAGGCCAGGGGGATTGCCCATGTACCCACTTCAACGGGCAAAATATAGGAGGACGTCGGCATGCCTCAAAATCTACACAGTCACGAAAAATGCTGTTGAAATAAACTCGGTGTGAGAATGTTTTTCATCACGGAATGCCAGCAGTTGATTCAAATCTGAATACGGTATGTAAAGCGATTTTTCGTATGAAGTGTTTCTAACAACACTCGACCGGGTCGCTCTGTCAGAAGTTATATTTGGGGGTTTTTGACAGCGGATCGTGGAAGTGGCCGTGTGAGTCATCATTCACTTACAAATGACTCAAATAAGCATCTGCTGAAAAGGGACAGTGATTAATTTAACTTTTAATCCTACCTAGAGCCCCTTTAAGTCATTCTGGAGAAATGTCTGTTGAATGACTTGTAATGCATTCTAATCTCATTTTGAATCATTCAAGGTTTAGATTTGTCTACACATACCTTTTTGAAGGGATAGAAGGTGATCTCTATGTTTCGTGTAGCGTTCTCTCTGCTGATTTCTGATGTCCAGTGGATCTCCTCAAACACAAACTGGATGGGTTCTCCTCCTTCTAGGCGGCTGTCAATCACGTTGCCATTCTCATCTTGAATGACGGTGGGAGTAGACGGCCCCGCTGCTTGGAGTTCCATCTAAGGACACACATTTCATTTCAAAACACCATAATGGCTTATGACTATTGTATCGACAGTGTACTATTCCTGTGAACAATGTGAACAATGTGAACAATATTAAGTTTTCTTTACAGAGTGATACTTGCAGTTTGGACACATTTGAGATTATAATTTCCTCAATAGTTAAAAAAATACGTGAAGTATGCTTTTAATTCATTCAGCCACACATCTATGCACTGTTGCTAAATAAAAGTCAAGGCCCATGTTGGCAGGCCTCTTACCTGTGGCAGGTATCCTATGTCCACTTCCATGTTGCTGGTCTCACTGGCTCCATATAGCCACTCCATATCCACGTTAAGGGACCTGACAATAAGCAAATATGTCAGTTCATATCAATGTATGGTAAAACTCAAGTTGACGCCGGTGTCATAAGCAACCCTAAGGTTGTCTTTGCCGTAACCGAATGTCAGTTAAGGCCAACAGTCACAAAATGTTTATGACATGGACATAATGTTTGACATGTGCATAACATGACACTGTTATGACACTTTAATGACATCGCGACATATGACACGCATATGGGTTACCCAATGTACTGTACTTTCGGACAATACGAAAGACCATGGGTGGATTGTAAGGCAATGCAGACAGCCTGCAATGCATCATGGGGTATATTTAGAGTAAGCATCAACGGAGTTATGGTTAGGAATAGGATTAACACCTACAGTGCAATGATATACCTGTTATGCAAGGGTCATTGGTTTATATAGATTGTCTTAAACAAAATGGGCCATATTTTGTCCATGCTGACTTACCGGTCGTTTGGCACGTAAAGATGGAATTCGCGAACATGAGAGGAATCTCGGGCCAAAATAATGTTGCCTGTAAACTGTCCCGGTGTAAACCAAAATGGAAAGTCTGGGACTTCATTCAGCTGGAACTCTGCATGAATTCTGTGGTGTGTACAAAAAAAGAAGATATGGCTTAGACTAGAGCTTTGAAAAATAGCTTTTCAAGAAGCTGTAATTATGGCAACCACAGAGCAGACGACGTCTGGCATCTTTTTTCACTCACTGGTAAAGGGGTGGTGGGGCTGCTGCAGTAAAAAGGAGATCTAACCAAAACTGGGCACATTCTGTGCCACTCACTGACCACAGATAAATGAGCCATTGTCAAGGTAGTATATCAACCAATGCCAATGTGAACCTATGCAAAACACACTTTTATTCCCTTCTCACCTGAATGAGATGTCATAGTAGAACTCACTCGCTGCCCGGATGCAGGCCACAGCACCCTGAGGGGCAAAGCGCGATTTGACGAAGGGCCGAGGGTGGAACATACTCAGAAGGGAATGAATGAACACCTGCAAAAAAAAGGAACACTGGCGTTAATATCTGTGTGATACAGTGCCGATATGTGCAATGGCATGTAATGTAATGATCCAATGAAGGTATGGGAAAACAGAATAGATTATTCTAATCTGACAGATAGAATATTAGGTTACACTTTAATTGACATGTCGCTGCATAACACATTCATAGCAGCTGTTATACACTTTGCGTGAAGCATTCAAGACTGTTTCGTAAGACATTTATACCAAACCTTTCATAGACATGGAAGACAAAGGGACAGTAACTTGTCAAAATCAGAAATCATTCAGGGTTCAGAACAAAACCTGCAATGCTGCTTTGTTTAACTTTCATTTTGATAAGTTGCAGTCCTTCCGTCCTCTAGTTTCATGGACGGTTTGGTATGAATGGGTCATGAAACAAACACGAATGCTTTGTGCAGACTTTGTAACAGCTGCTATGAATGTGTTATACAGGAACATGTCAAGTAAAGTGTTACCAAACATTATCCCTAACAATATTTTTCATCAGCGACGGTATACCTCTTTTCCTCTGGGTGGGGGAGCGGTGTAGCGGTTGTTTGGCAGGTACCCAGTGAAGATGTTCAGGTCACTGGCTATGATCCACCAGGTGTCCCCCACGGCCTCCTTGTTCTTGGGGGGCAAGAACACCCTGAACTGGTCAGCTGAGAATACGCTGGCAGGCACAGCTGGGGCCTGCCATGAGCGCAGACCACTCAGTGACCTGTGAGCAACCTGACAAAAAAACAGCACTCTGACTTCATTTGCACAAACACATACACGCTCAACTATGCGAAAGTAGGATAAATGTAACTGGGTGCCAATTTCCAAATCAATATCAGTTCGGGCGGGAATCGAACCAGAGTCGGCCGCCATAGCAAACGAGTGCCCTACCATTTGTGCCATGGTAGGGCCCCATTTTAACATTCTTCAGTGTCCAGTCCACTGAAGAACAAAAAAGGCATGGGTGTACCCAAATCAAATGCATTTACTATAGCTGCTAAACGACTGAGGTAGTATATCCACGCTCATTACTCACCCCTAAAAAGCCATCTTTGCTTTTGGTCATGGTGTCCATCAGCAGGGGCTGCATTCTGGCTTGGAGAGTGATGGTCTCTCCGTTAGGGTCACTGGGCACATCCTCATCATCATCCGATGGAGGAGCAATTCCTGCATTGACAAAAAAAAACCCCAATTCATTCTGACCTTTGAAATGCTCGCTGGGGGATACAGGGGAAATCACTTATTATGAAGAGGAAATTGTAGCCTACCGGTCAGCTTTTCAGCTATGGGCTTGAATTCCTCAGGACTGAGATAAAAATCATGATTGGCGTCCAAGGACGAGAAGATGAAAAGACCGTCCGGACCGAGAGCTTTCAACCCTTGTTCCTGGACGAAGGAGTCAAAACAGAGGAATATTGACTATTTTTGTCATTCACGCACGCTCCAGTAGATTTCAAAGTCCCAATCACGCGCGCTGTTGTCAAAGTGGGTCACTGTGAGGTCAAAACAACTGTCACACACTATAAGCTTGTAATGTATATAATGGCTATGTTTCAGATTGACTGCTGTAAGAATGACAGTGAAACTGATCCATAATATAGACACCCTCCCTTGTTTTCATTCAGGGAAATATGCGCGTGCAGGGCTGGCCATGTTCAATGGAGGCTGAATTCTGGCAGCCACTTATCCACAAGACCACAATGCGCTGGGCTTCAGCATACCCTGCCTGACACCCCCCAAACCCATGGGAACAGGGACCATTACGGGGGCTGGGCACCATAATTTGTAACAAGTACGTGGCATTGTGTGTGGACTTTCTTTGAAGTAGCGGTACTGATACAAACGGTATGCTTTCGTTCCAGAATTTCAGAAAGTGGACAAATCGCTGCTACTTCTAATGTGCATGATAAAATACTCACCATACAATTTAAGTCATACTGTAGCTAGAACTGCACGATGCAGAACAGCAGTTATTTCACAATGTAACAAAGACCGGTTAGTAAATGGCAACTTACATGACGCTGTTGAAGCTGTTGATCTTGATAATATTTGTAACCAACTGCAAGAATCGGCACAGCAGCAATTAGAAGTAAAGTGATCAACGCTCCGCGAAGCCGTTGCAGGGTGGGTCTGGTAATCGCACATTCCACACCTGAAGACGCCCGGTCTCCCACCACATCCTCCGGGGCCATGGCATTCTTTTCCTCGGGTGTTTTTTCATCCACCGCGGTCATCCTTGCTCTTCTGACTATCTCGCCATTGCGCGCTGCCTGTAGTCTTCCCCCTCTTAGATCACCGAAAAGAGTACTTCACATACATCACACACACACAGCACTAACATCTGTGTGACTCAATTCCTAGAAGAGATGTCTGTCTAGTCGATGTTCCGCTGTTTGTAGCGACTAATAAGCTTTCACACAACCAAGCTTCCCGTTCTCTCCATTCCCATTGGAAGTTCAGTCGCGTCTGTGTTCACTGGCCAGATATTTAAAGGGGCAGCAGCACACTCTTAAACCTTGTTGTTGCCACACTTCATGAACATTTCGCATTACTTGTTAACAAATGTTGAATATCTATTTCGAGCAAGCTGCAATATGTATTACTATTGGCTGTTTATTTAGTAATAACCAGAAATGACTGTTGTAAGTTATTTTCTTCCAGATCAATAAACATGCTTATGGGAAGGAGGAAATGTTGCATCAATGTTGCAAAATGATCCCACCAGGAACAGCTCTTGAAATTCACATTAACTTCATCTTCACTCTGACATATTTATTTCAATATTGTCTTACCATTTTTGTCTTATTAATGTTTATAGATTGCGAGAGCAGGAGCGCTTCTTGCGTCTAGCCCAAGACAATGGAATTCTTAACATTTTCATAGACCCATTACCATACACTTAGACTTACCATAACATACCACAATACTGATGACAAATGGAAGGCAAACTAATTAAAATGCATACACCATTCTTTATTTTCCAAAAACGTTCACTTGATGCATCTCCATATATACATGTGTCCAACATCCATCAACAGTCCCCCAAACACACTGCTCACGCCCATCAAAAATGTCCCGTATTCACATTTTTTTCTCTCTCATTGTGGCCGAGCAGTACTAGACAGACTCCAAACAAGACCACCACTTCAGAATAATTTTAGTCCATATCTTCTTCCACTTGCTGAGTGTGGACCTCCACCTTCTTTGGAGGGATGTATGAGCCCATGCCTGCAGCTCTATCTGCCTCTTCCTGTGTGTACGGCTCTTCTCGCAGCTGTTTTATCCTGTAAGAAAAACCAGAGAAGAGTAGAGTACATTTATTAATCCCGATGGAAATTGAGGTGTCTGACAACTTACATAAACACACAAAGACCTAATACACAGTATTGCACATTGCAGTAAACATACATGTATAGCAAAACACGAGTATAGCAAAAAATGCTTTACATCAGTTCACTTCGCATACACACACACACACACAGTATTTATTGGTAGGTTATCATGTTACACACACACACACACACACACACACACACACGGTTGACAATTTTATTTTTTTAATACTAAATGGGGTGTTGGTAGGCTTATGAGCAGATCAAGGGGGCGTTGGGGGGCTTATGATTAGGTTAAGGGGGCGTTTCATTAAAAAAAGGTTGAGAACCACTATACTAGACAGTGGGTTCATTGTGGATAAGACAGTAACAGTCCTGACAGGAAGAGAGTGGGAGAGAGAGACAGGGCAGGGTTTGGAAATGGCCCAGGCATAGGCGAGTTGTGGTGGATTTGTGGTGCATAAGTGGAGGTCCAAGGTTTGGATTGGCGTCGAAAAACCACTCATTTCAAGCCCAGTATTTATTTTTTTGACTCCCTCTGCCCCATGAACCAGGAAGTAGAGGGCGTGACTTAGTGTAACGGAGGCTAACTAGCACAGAGTTGGCGTGGAACGTTGGTAAACCTCCCTCCGATAGCCTCATACAGTCTCGTGCCGTTGGGCCGAGAGACTAGTCTCTTGGCCCAGCGGTATCGTACTGTGTCTCCCATTGCTGAACCGTTGTAGTTGACGAGGTCGCACGTTCGATCCCCGAGGGGGGTGAACAGGTGCAAGATGACCTCCGTCACAGTGGTGCCGTATGACCCGGGATGGGAGTGAGGTTTAAGGGGGAGAGTGTAACGGAGGCTAACTAGCACAGAGTTGGCGTGGAACGTTGGTAAACCTCCCTCCGATAGCCTCATACAGTCTCGTGCCGTTGGGCCGAGAGACTAGTCTCTTGGCCCAGCGGTATCGTACTGTGTCTCCCATTGCCGAACCGTTGTAGTTGACGAGGTCGCACGTTCGATCCCCGAGGGGGGTGAACAGGTGCAAGATGACCTCCGTCACATTAGGTGCCCCATTACAATGGCCAGGATCTCAGAAAGGGTGGGACAAAAAAATGTTGTTTGTAACTAATAAGTTGATGCGATGGTAGAGCGAACAATAAAACTGCATTTTGAAACTGACAGGACTTCTTTAATCAAGAGTGCGATGATGCACACTACTAGGCTTACCTTTTCTTGTGGACTTTAGTTTTAAAGTGCTCCTTCATTGTCTTCAGATCAACAAAGTATCGTCTGAAGGAAAAGGCAGTGTCATCAAGAATCCATTAGAACAATTGAAATTGGTCTTGGCAACATGTCTTGTAAATAACAATTAGTGTAATCAAATCAACATTAGATCTGCCTGATGAAATATAATACATTTCTGAATAGTTTTTATTAGTATATTAAGCATGTGATTCTAATGCTGCATGGCAATACGATGATGACCTTTCAGAGCAAATACAAACCCCAACTCCGATGAAGTTGGGACGTTTGGTAAACAGTGAATAAAATCAAAATGCTATCATTTTCAAAACATTCAATCTATTCATTAGATGGAGAATAGTGAAAAGACAACATATTAAGTGTTAAAACCGAGAAAAAATATTGTTTTGGGGGACATATGTACTCATTTCTAATTTGATAAATCCAACACGTCTCAAAAGAGTTGGGACGGGGATCAGTGAAATTTAGTAAACATCCAAATAAGATAAAACAACAAAGAAGAACATTTCAAAATGAATTGTACTGACGGACAATATAGGTGTCCAGGTATAAGATCATCACAGAGAGGCTGAGTCACTCAGAATTAAAGATGCAAAGGGAATAATTACCATAGTTATTACATACATTTTTGAATTCCCTTTGATTTAGCACGATTGAGTGTATATAAGACATATTTTTGTTAATAAAATCATTGTATTGGTTCATGACATCATGAAATATATATTGGCTGTAGTCTCACTCTAGCACTCCAGGAATTAGAACTATTGAAAATTGACCATATTAAGAATGCTTAATGCGTGCAAATGATACAGGGGTGTAACATTCTCCTAAGCACCTGAGCTCACTTGAAATGGACCCAGAAGACATGGGAAACTGTCCTTTGCTTACAGAAGTCAGCAGAAGTTGTAGAAGTCCATTCTTTTTGACAATAATAGAGCATTGCACATCCTGTGCTACAGTGAAAATGGACCATCCAACTTGTGTTAGTGCTAGCTTCAAAAGTCAGCCTCCATGATGGCATGCGGGTGCAGTAGTGCATTGGTTAAGATGTTCTCACTCATCTCTAGAGTTAAATACAGTGCTGAATGGTATAAATGGGTTTTAAACAGCACGAAAAGCCACTCATGCATTATATTTTGAAGGGAGATCTTCGATTACTGCCACATAGTAAGGTCAAATTGCATTCTCTACTATGTTTTAACAGTTTGGCTCCATCATAAGGACCAGCAGGTGATAAAATGGTGGGTTTTTGGTCAAGACCTGTCACACTGTAAGCACTACAGAAAGGAAAACATTGCAAAACATGACAAGGAATACACCCACCATTTAAGCTGGTGAAATCATGTCCAAGATAGGAATTAACACTGTTTTTTATATAAAATCATCTCATCGGTTAATGTATTTAACTGTTAAGTGTTGTCTTTTGTTTTGTTTGTAGTCTTCCTCGACATTTGCTGCCATTTATTGTCCCCGTCCCAACTCTTTTGAGACGTGTTGGATTTATCATATTAGAAATGAGTACATATGTCCCCCAAAACAATCTTTTTTCTCGGTTTGAACACTTAATATGTTGTCTTTTCACTGTTCTCCATCTAATGAATAGATTGAATGTTTTGAAAATGATAGCATTTTGATTTTATTCACTGTTTACCAAACGTCCCAACTTCATCGGAGTTGGGGTTTGTAGATATAGTTAGGCTACCATTAAAAAACAACTGAAACAGAAAACTCCACTGCAACAGTGCATATTCTAAATCTAAAATGATGCAGTGTTTATGTTTCAGTGCACATGGCGTCTTAATTACGCACTGAAACACAGTACCCAAAGTGCACAGGTGCACCACCTGAAATACAAATATAGTATTTATGTAGGCCTATGTACTCACGCGCAGTGTAAGCAGTAGTGTTGTGCACAGCCTGTGACGTCGAAATCTACACTCTGCTTCAGCATTTTGGCAGCTTGGTCAGGTCTCATGTCTGCATGAATCTGATCAAGGTCTTTGGTACGGCGCTTGGTCTTCCATGTTTTTGAGATGTTTTTCTTCTTACCCCCATTGTGGTTCCCAACCTGTTTGGATTTGCCCATGGCCTCTCACTCCACAGGCTGCTGATGAAACATAAAGAAAAACACAGATTCCCTTACAACTGTTTACCGTGTTTCACTCTGTATTGTGTCCTGAAATTTCTGCTCTCTGTCCGTGCTTGTTATCCGGACTTTATTTGATCAGCCAGCGAGTAGACAGTCCACAGTGATAATGATTTTTAAGTTGAAGACAACGTTAATATCTACAGCAGCTATGCTACATAACATCCCCCCTGCATTAGCCTACATCAACAACAGGCGCCAACCACCCTTTCGACACGTACATGAAAGTTTAATCAGATTCCTAGAGCGCGTTTGTCTAAATTTGGATGTTAATACCATGTCAAATCAACGTTTTAAGTATTAGTAATCTGAGTTCTTACCAGTATCAGCAGCCAACTTCACTTCGTACACGTGTTTACCACTCCACCAAAACAGTTCCGGTTCAATATGCAATAGCGCAAACATTTCACTAGATGGTGCAAGACCAAGGTGCAAGACCCAATAAAAAACCCTGACCCTATGCACGGGTTTGTGTTAGTGAAAGGGCTCTATCAGACATTGTTTCATTGTTGTGCTTCTACAAACTGGTTATGAACACAAGGACATGCATGCTATTATAAATGCCAAAGTTTTGATATGCTTAACAGAAAAAACAACAGGGTTGTTCAACGAAACGATTGAACTGTTAAAAAACATTGAAAACATGTCAAAGCTGGTTTCAAAAAGTAAAACCCACCATATAGTGTGGTATGAATTGTCTGAAAAACAGCTGCCGTAGGATTTTGATGCTAAAATTGATTTTATTGTTTCATTTGCTTCATTTGGGGTCCTACTATTGAAACATGATGGGTTTCGAATTTTCTGACCCTGTTATACCCCTCCTCTATCATTATGGTCAGAAGTTGGTATTACACATATTTTGGAGATTTTAAGGCTATTTTGTCCACCTACAAGCCTACTATGGCATCTGTCTAATTGGATCTGTGCACATAATATAAATAATAAAGATCTCAATTCTTTTACTGTCAGTACTGTGAGAGAAAGATGGGTTTCAAATTTGATGACCCTTTATGGCCCTCCTCTAGTGGGCGCTTTGTCACCTCGGCCAAGATACATAGTGCAACTATAAATGCAGCAATAAAGATCCTATTTTCACAACAATGGTATCAAATTAGGGGTTATGGAGGATCCTGAATCCAATTATGGCAGTTCTACTGTGATCAGCATAAAGGGGTCATAAAACTTATCATAAAAACCTATCATTTTCTCACAGTACTGACCCTAATAGAATTGAAATCTTTATTATTTATATTATGTGCACAGATCAATGATAGGCCTACAGTAAGTAGACCTCCTTGGCACAGATCCAATGAGACAAATGCCATAGTAGTTATATCTACCACAGGGGGCTTGTATGTGGACAAAATAGCCTTTAAATCTCCAAAATATGTGTAATACCAACTTCTGACCATATTAAACTGTCATAAATGGACTCAGCATCAATAACCCTGTAATTGACACCAAGATTGTGAAAATGTGATTATTAGTAGAGATATGGGTTCGGTAGCAATACTAGGGCCAGAAAGCGCTCCCTAGAGGAGGGGTATAACGGGGTCAGAAAATTCGAGACCCATCGTGTTTCAATAGTAGGACCGCAAATGAAGCAAATGAAGCAATAAAATAAATTTTAGCATCAAAATCATACGGAATGACATTATAACACACTAATAATTGGCTCCATCACAACCAGCTGAGCCAGACAGACAGGTAGCTTAGGAATCACCCGTGTGCAAGCAGGAATGGGTTTAATTATATATTCATTAGACCAAGAACAACATCAAAAAATAGCTTTTAAAACTATGCAATATTTTAAAGAAGTAAAGAAAGGGGGTTGTATTGTTGCGTTGTATTGTATTACTATTTTATTATGTTTATGTTTCATTTTTATTATATTCGTTTTTGTGGGTGACAGCTAATTAGATCTCAAGGGTGATCTTGTCTTTGAATTATTTACTTTCTTTATAGAAGAAGCGTATTATCCGTGCCTTTGTGCCTCGAAAGGGCGCGAGCCTATGAGCTTGACTTCAGACACGGGTTGTCCTCATCGTGCGGTTAAAAAGTAAAGACCAAACCTGTCATTGCCACATTTAGGGGATTGGCGCTAGTGTTGTCCCTCGTTCTTCTGCACCTGGATCAGTCTTTACGGCCACATGACGGGGTGAATGCCTACGCGCTCTAGCTATCAGTGAAGATGGCGGATGGTGGTGTGGAAGCCGAGCCCGACTGGGCCGACCAGCTATTGCACACAGTAGGAGACACATTTCTAGTCATGGATAGTTTGCAAGCTGCGCTACAGCGACTCGAATTTGATCTTCGTCAGAAGGATATCTCGGAAAACTCCTCGACTGAGTACTGCAATAACTTCTGCCAGGTACCTGCTTTGTAAACTGTAGCAGAATGTGACCCCCATCTATGTTTTCGCTGAGATGCTAGCTGGTTGGGGTAACGTTGGGCTAGCTGCGGGGGAGGGTACCCCCGTTTGGGCCGCACCAGCCTGAAGTGGGGGAATGCAAAACAAAACACAGGGTACCAAAACATGATACGCCGCTGTCGGGGGTCCCTATTGCAATGGTTAAGGGATTAGTTGTATGTTCTTGGGTGCATGTCACTGCAACATTTTCCTCAGAGTTTCACAGAGAAGGTGACAACAGAAATAGTTTTGGTTTTACTTAGCTAGCTTGCAAGCTAGCCATTAGTCTGCTAATGTTTTGGACATGGAAGAAGCTGCTGCTGTGACCCAGCGGGCTAACACTAGCCATTCTAGTAAGAAGTGATTCGTGCCAGAGTTTCAATTTTGTATTGCCCTAGGCACACCGGTGTTATTGTTATAGGCTGCCCGATAATATTGGTTCCTAGTTGCACCTCAATAAGCTCACCAATATAGCAAAGGACACATAACTCAGGCTAACTGTCGGGGTGGGGCGAGGAAAACATATGCGATGTTTTTTTAATAAATGTGCTTAATTGCAACATGAACATCCCACGTATGACTGTGTGCAGGTGTTATCAATAAAGACTGAGGTGTGCGCGAGGCCCTCTGTGTGATAGGACAGTTTGCCAAGTTGGTTTCGATTGACGTGGTTACAGATTCTGTGAAAGTCGAAAGTGGATGGGCACATTTGTTAAAACACCCTGCCTTCGTGTAGACATAGTTTTAATCTAATGCATGCACATTACTACATTGCTAGGTGGGAGTTGTTTGCAACTTGCTGCGATGAATGGGTGACATTTGCGGTATTGTCAGCAAAAATGTAGGCCTGAACTTGTGGTGTTAAGTAAAGGGAAGGGCCGAACCGATCTATTCTTGAGTAGCGAACAAGACGTTTTCATTGGTAAATGCTTCCCCAACGCTGCACACTTTTCTCTTTCGCATACTACTGGACTACTTGATACTTTTCAGACTCATAAAATGACACACTACGGCTATTACAGATAGTTTCACTATTCATTCTATTTTTAGGTTTGACATCATCAATGTTCACGCAGACTACATCTGGGTTAAACAGCTGGTTTTCTCATGCACGTGCCTCATGCCATTTCGTCCCAACCAACTAGCCAAACTTAAACCATTCTTGGACTTTGCTCATGACAACATTATAGAGGGCAATGTCCTGAGAAGAGGATGGTAAACACGCAAATTCAGTGCTATCCAGCGATTTGAAAGTGAAAGCGTGTAGGGTGTGCAGGGACTTAGGGTGTTTGACAAATGATAACACATTGTACCGGAAGCAGAGTAGAGGGAGATCTCCACTGTCAAGGAAGCCTTTTTGAGCACAGGGTCCAGATAATATCTTTGTGTCTTTACAGACTACTCACGGTAATCAACGCTTCATAATACATGGAATTCGTAGGGGAAAGGCAGGAAGGCTTTTAAAGCTTCAATGGAACGCATGAACTAATGAACGGTGCAGAGGTACCTGAAGTCAGACTATAGACTTATGGTACATTTAAGCATTGGCAAGTAGTCTTAAGTTTGCCATGTTTTGGTTATTTCAGGCATAGAACCATTTCCTGCTTTCTTCGCATACCATATAATGGCTTTGATTTTACTATCAAACCAAAATAAACCCTCATAGAGATGTGTTCTCAGACCAGACAAAATAAATCCACTTTTCTTAAAACTCAACATACCCATGACTTTATTGTAGTAAACACAGCTATTGTGTAAATATAATGCATTTTACCTCATTCGACCATTGGGGAACTCAAGGACGTAAGATAAGTCAAGTTTATCCAAAGAAAGGTTCAGAAAAGATGGTGGTAATTATCGGGCTGAAGATTGGCGCTTGAAGTCATAACACTCCAGACATATCCCAAGGTCTTGTTGGATGTTTGCCTTAGCCTAGATCTCATACAAGCAGAGAAACCAGCTGTAGAGGTCTAGTACAATTTCAAAAGCGAGGTGTCAATGACGACAGTCTGTTAAGAGCACCCCATACTTAACATAGGAATATAAATGATGCTGCTTTCAATATGCACTCCAGTTGTTTTTTTCCTAATTTGTTTTGTTTACTATGAGAAAACATATAGTCTAGTAGAACCTTGAGAAAGGTGTAAAGTAAGGTCTGGATGCATTTTTTTTGCATATATTGATAGTTTAGGGGCTGCAGATGCAGAATCTGACGGGTGCCGCTCAGGCACCCTTGAGCATTTTTTTTAAATGACATAATAAGCCACGCCCACACCTTCACTATGGGAAATAAGCCAAAAAATACATAAATCATTAAAATATGTCATGTTTGGTATCAAATTAAACCTCTTGATGAGCAGAAATCAGATGTGGTAACATCTAAAGGATTCCCTATAGTCCTCTTTTGTCACCAATGAAAAAAGGCCATTTTGGTGTACTCGGTTCACTGCTGTAGGTCTCCATAGAGAACAGTCTCTAACATATTAGAACAAGGAACAAGGAACAAATAGCTCAATCATCTGAACAAAAGTTAAACATAACAAGGAAGACAACTCTGATTAGACACAACAATATGTACACATGGCCCTAACATTTTAACATGTAACAATTATACAATATGTGACATATAATTCATTGTTCATCAGTGTCCTCATCAGAATGTTCATCTTCATCTGTTTCCACTGAGGGTGTGCTTTGATATTTTGATTTATTATTTGCACACCCCTCACTACCTTTGCAATTGCAGTATGTAGTGCAGGGAAGCCCCCCTGATAAACAACTACAAGAATTCCTGGAACATTTAGGCTCTGACTTGCACCTACACGCAATAAGCTGTAGGACTGATTTTGGGGCGATTTCTGAATTGCCATACACAGGCACGGGGATGTTATCCAAGATTTGCCATCCAAACAGGGATATATTGAACAGGTAAGCAGGAGGGGCTGTTTTTTCAGCAGCTCTCCAAAGGAGAACTTGGAGACGTGCACGTTTGATGTGCTCAGCTGCACTCTGTGTTGTTGGTGGAAGACTTTTTATCTTTGATTTGAGGTGCATGCTGTTCAGCAAAAAGAGAGATCCTCCACTTAAATTTCCAACTATCTTTCCAGAGTAGAGATAAGATAGGAAATCCATGCCTGCCTTCATCCATTCCTGTTCTTCAATTTCTGAGTCTGTGAATGACTTCAAATTTAGCTCACACTTGAGCATTGCATTGATCGCTGATGTTTTTCCTTTGCCAAACGGGAATGACACAGTATCACAGCCCGACAATGCATGAACAGCCAGCAGGTCATAACATTTGTCCCCTAACCTTGACACTGTGGCATTGACGTCAATCACTTTGTTGTTATATTTCCGCATAGAAATTTGTGTTTGAGGTTTGTAATGCCAAATGAAAAACAAAAGGAGCACAAAGATATCTGTGTCATCACCCAAAATCTGAATGTGTTCCTTTTCTGGCAACAACTCCAAAAGGTAACTGATAATTTTGACATCAGCCTCTTCGTGGTGGTAGGCAGTGTTGTCTCCAATTAACTTCAAATTTCAATGCTGCACAAGTACTCTATGAGAGCTGCTTTGTTTTTTTTTGTTTTTTTTCATTTTTCATGATGACATCTCTGTCTGGCAGGACTGTATTGGGGTTGATCTGATATTGTGTAGGTTTTGCACCCTTTGTTCGTCTCTGGCGTTCATGGGACTTAACAGAGTGTTCCATATACTGGTCAAATATGATGTATGTGTCATGTTGACTCTGAAATGGATGAAGGAAGATACTGGCAAATTACTTAACTGTTGTGTTACATAGCCCCTCATCAGCAGTGACTATCAATGGGTTGGTATGTTGTTTTAATTCATTGCCGATCTTATTCCTGTCTTCTGAGTCTAGCCGTCTTCTACTTTTTGATTCCTCTTTGTGGCTAGTTTTGGTATAAGAATCTGCCACTGACTCCTCATACACAGTGTCCATAAGAATTGAAAGAGTGTTGCACAGATGATGAGACAATATCCACTCAGACACTTGTTCAGAAGACAGAGACTTCCCAACTAAGCCCCCTTTAGTTTTGACATATCGAATATATGTTTGCTCACCAAACTGATCAAGGAAGACAGAGTTCCAAATTCCACCCTGATGGCGGCAGACATGCTCACCATTGAGAAAGGCAGACATCACTGCTTCTGGAAGAGATGATGACATTTCCAGAACATGCCAAGATATGTATCTAGCATAATTCCAGTGGTTGACAGCAAAGAAGTATGGCATCATTCTCTTCAGTGCATACATGTGAAGCAACCAATGGGCCTCCCTTTCTGCACGAAGATAGAGGTGAATGATCATAACTGGAGTGATTAAGCAGTCAACCCAAAGACGGCCTATCCTTGACTGTCGAATGCCCTCCAGCTCCTCAACAATGGCAGCTACTGTAGAAGTACCAGAGATGATGAGAGGTTCCAGAAGTGCACATACCACCATGTGCAACCCTCTAACCGCTTTTGGTCAAGCTTTACCATCAAGCATATGAGTGACTCCCTTAAATGACACACTAAGTAGCTCCTCTAAACCACTGCCATCCATTGATGTCCCGATACAGCTAATGAATGACATTAGTGTGTGCATTCCTCCAGGCCTGACAACTAAATGAGTCCAACGGTTGGGGTCTGACCACTTCATCTGCATGATTATTTTATACAACTGCATATCAGCACATATGAATGAAAGGCACATTCTGTTGTTCCATGACTTCTTCAAGGAAAATAATTGTGCTGAGAACTATGTCAGGATGTGCTGGAGGGGAGTCAATGAGTGGTCCAAAAACAAACCTTGTGGCGGCACCTGGTTTGTCTCCCCTTTGTCTGGCAGCATGGGCCATTGAACCAGACCATTCGGGGACAGCATTGTCTGAATCGGCAGACTGGGCAACTGTCACCATCCACTGAATGTCCTGCTCTAAAGCAGAACTGACAGCGCTGGTTGTTCTAGCAGGGGGTTCAATAGGCAAGCTAACATTGCAGGACAATTTTGGAGGCACAGGCTTCTTGGGACCACTGAAGAAAGCTTTTCTTACAGAGGTCATTTCACTGACATTGAGATTGGTCATTTCTTGTTTGGACAAACGTGGAATGACGATATCAGTGGGAGGTGTGCCTTCTGATTGAGTCATGTCTTGAGTAAATTCAATTGCCATTGAGTGTGTTTTTTTGCAGCCATTGGGTGTGTAGACCTGTAGGTCAAAGTTATCACACCAAGAGCTGATCAACCTTCCATCCCTAAGAAGGTCATACTATATGTCAAATGAAACCTCTGTTTCCTAGCTTTCCAGAAATACAATTCATTTTTTCTCCAAAATACACTGTGCTTTCACCTCATCTCCCAAGATCAGGTTGAGAATGGGTGATTTTCAAAAAACGTTGCAAAAACCCTTAGGCACACCCACATATAAAATGGTGTAGAAAACACAAATTCTGATATTTTGTTTTCAAATTTTAAATACAAGTTGTACAGACTTGTGGTCTTTGTTCTATTCTGTATATAACCTGATGCATTACAGTAAAAGGACTATTTCATGTATATATATATATTTTTTTTTAGGCGAGGGACAAAAACTACAAAATATAAAGAGTTCCCAGTTTTCAGCTGAACACTTTACAGTGAATAGACAATGGATTACAAAACCATAGGATGTCTGCTTTCCAAAATGGGTATTTTTATGTTAGTAGCACAAAGGGTTGGGATACAGCAGCCATTTCAATTCGGAGAGGCGTTTATTGGGGAATAATAAAGGGGCGTGGCTTGTGACGCCATTTTAAAAAAAAATGCTCAAGGGTGCCGAGCCGGCACCCGTCATTTTCTTAAACTACACTCCCTAAACTACCAATTTCTGCAAAAAAATTGCATCCAGACCGTACTTTACGCTTATGGCCCAATTTCATCAACTTCTACTAGACTAATAACATTCGTTGTCTATGTCGAAACCAAGAAATGGTCTGAGGTTGACCTCAGGCATGGTTGACTCTTGGCTGGCATGCTGGTAGATAAGAGTATGGTAGTAGCACGTCAGTGCAGTTTTATCTTGTCCTTTCCTCTGACCTCCTGCCTTGGTGTCGCCCCTTGAGATTAGAGGATGACTTCTGCCAATTTCAATATGCTGTTGTATTGCTCATGCTACCATTGACTTGTCAGTTCCCGGCGATGCTGCATTTTTCTAATGGGGGCAGACTTTGTTTACATTAAAAACTTTCTTTACATAGGCCCAAAAGGTGTCACTGTTTGCTAGTAGTCTGCTGATGTTGCATAACCTTTTGGGTGTTATTGGGAATAAATCAAGATGTTTTTTTGACATGTAAACAAACGCCTGCCCCCATTACAATGACCAGGATCTCGGAAAAGGCTGAAAAAAAAAATCTCAGGTACTGACAAGTCCAGGGTAGTGTGAGCATTACAACTGCATGTCGAAATTGGCAGAAGTTATCCTTTAAAGTTTTTTTTTAAAAAAAGTTATGGTTGACCATGCAAATTAATTGTACAATTATTTCCTATTCTTGATGGGAAAACCTTTGTAAATCATAATTGCCATTGGTAAGATGTTTAAGGCTTCTTTTGGGATTTCAATTTTCGGCATGAATTTTAGCAGTATTGGTGTTGACACACGGTAGCAGCAAGTTATGAGTTTAAGAAAATCTCACCAGCAAAATGAACCCCCTCTTGATCTCTCTCATTCAGCCCAGGATATGGCTTATTTGTCTGCCTATATGAGCGGCTAAAAGCCTGTGTTCAATGTCCACGCAGACCTTGTGCCCTTTAGTGGATAATGTAACACTAGTAATAGGGGTGGTCAATATATCGAGATTTAAGATATATCGAGAAGGAGAAACATATCGAATTTATCGAGATAAGTGATGAACTTTTAAAATTCTGAGATTGCCAGGCGCAAATTCTCTTCCTCCGCACTGCTCTAGCACCGCTTCTGCCCTCCGTCTGTGGCAATAATAGAAATATCAGAAGAGAATGCTCCGATTTCACTATGCCGTTACTTCGATTTGTCGAATTTCTGACTGCACAGGCGCAGCCCAGACAGGTTTGTTGCAAAGCATATATATAAATGCCAGTGTGTAGTATTTTGCCTCTTTTAGGGGGAATTGAAATTTCAAGATATATATCGTATATAGAGATATAGACAAAATATATCGAGATATTTTTTTTTCTCCATATCGCCCAGCCCTAACTAGTAATATGATGATGATGATGATGATGATGATGTGGACCAGAGCCTGTCAGTCAAGGCTATATCACCATTCAGCCTGGGCAGTCTCCCACCTTGTCCTCCTTAATCTCATCCCCATTTGCAATCTGCAGATTCTGCACACAAGGGTTTCACACCAGAAATAGTGTGATGGATGTGTGTGTAGTATAAAACCTGGATGTGAGTTTGCCAGAGGAAGTGAAGGCAAGTTCATGTCAAGTCAGCTTTTATTGTCAGTTTCTTCATATGCACAAGTCATACAAGGAAATTGAGACACGGGACTGACATTTACAGACTGACATCAAAGTGCAAGACAGGACAAGTAACAGTGATGGTCCGATACCAATAAAGTGATGAAGTAATGAATAATACTGAACATTTAACATTGGTGAGTGACGGCGATGGACCAGTGATGACAAGTAACAATAAGTGATGGAGTAATAAATGGCAATAACATTTAACATTGAACATTTAACATGTAGGGGAAAGAATAGAAGACATATAATAACAATAATAATAGTAGTAGTAGAATACAGAAAGTCAAGGCTATGCTGTACTACAAGTTGGGGTGTGTCGTGTAGCTTGGGGGGAGTGTTCCTTCCTCTGTGGAGTCTCCGGGGCCCAATCAGTAGCACATAAAGACAGATGGAGGAGCTCACGGGCTTGGATGAGGAGCAGACGGCCCCTGAGGGACATGGCAAGGGAGAGGGGATTCCCTAAAATTTGGTGATTTATTTTCAAGGGAACACTTTGCGATGTCTGTCTATCCTTTTGTTGTGAAGTTGCAGGGTGACTTCCAGTGGCACAATAAACAAAAGATTGAATAACTTAGTTGTTAAACATACCAGTACTCAGTTATGCTGCTCGATGTTGTTCTGATCAAAGTAGAGGTCATTAATTCAAGCAGGTTAAGCTTACCTTTCGAAAGGAAAAGACTGTTTTTTGCAACAGGGCCCTTATTTATAGAGTGTAGTGTATTTAAAGTGTTGCACTCACATGGTTGTTTTGTGTCATTTGGAGCACTCCAGAAGATATTGGGTTGTGTGATGTTGGGTGATATCCATGAAACACCATTCGTGCGGGCAAGCAAATAAGCTTATTTCATATTTACCCTTTATTTATACTTTTTAATCTGACAATCCGAATGAATGAATTGCACATCATGAGCACTGGCATTAAAGAAACTCACAAGAATAGTTTTCTCTCCATATAGCATGGATATTTCAAACCAAAAACATTGACTACACACCCAGTATCACTAAACCTGATATCTTTGGGAGTGCTCTAAATGACAAAAAAAACAGTCATGGTTGAGTACAAAATGGTATTTTACAATATAACTAAGGTCCCATTTGCCCAAATCAGGCGAACCTCTTTAGGGGTCTCATTAGTTTAAAAACCTCAAAACTGCATCGTTCCTCTGGGGCTTGGCAAAACACCTGTTGGGCATGGTAGGGGTTGGCAAGTTGCTTCAATTAAAGGGCCATTCGGTCGTCTACAACATCCAGCTTTATTGCACAGCGCTACCCATGACTTAGCAATAGCCAAGACGCGAAAAATGTTCATCCAGCCCTGATGGTGTTGCTTGCACGGAGATCTCGCATTGCAGCTTACCCATGGGGGCAGCACTTTACATTGTGTTTTAAACGCCTTAGCATGCTCCAAAAATCACCCCAAAAATATGCAACATCATCATCAGACACCTTCCAACACTATACTGTGTAGTGCAGGGGTCCCCAACCTTTCTAGGTCTGAGGGCTACCGAGGGCTACTTTTGTTCAAAATCCTCTACTGATGTCTTGGCATCATTCTCAAATCACACTATTATTGAATGATATTTTGTTTATAGGTTGTAAAGAATAAATAATCTCATATTTAACTTTAAGCATTAACTATAACTGAAATCTGGTAGTCACTGTTTATTAACATCCTTGGTGGGCACCTCAGAAGCTCCTGGAGGGCTACCTGGTGCCCGCGGGCACAACGTTGGTGACACCTGGTGTAGTGTGTATGTCTGAAGAAGAGTGAGAAAGTGTTAAACAATGTGTTAGTGCAAGCAGCCACTGTATGGAAAGTATGGAAACTAGATTTGCATAAGTAGAACAGCACATCAACCACAGAGTGGATTTTTGGCCACCCTACGTTAAACCATCATCTCGTTTATATTTCCAGTGGATAGGTGACCTTCATGCAAAATGTCCAAATGTGAAAAAAATAGCTATTTTAAACCCATTGTGTTTTACAAATTGCCAAAATGTGATCTTGTAAAGCCACAGTGCCTACTAAGCATAAAATGTTGCATTGCTTTTTAAAGATATTGACAACTTGAAAATTCTCTTGAATTTTTTTACAATATGCACCACTATTCTACTGTCCTGCCCTTACCCATCACATATTTCCTAATGATGAACACAAAGTAATATTTTGAACAATATTTCGATAAGCACAAAAGTTAGCACACCCCTATGTTACAATTCCATAGAGAGGATCATGATCTGCTTCAGTAGTCACAGTATAGTGTGTTGACATGCATGTTGGTTTTTGTGAAATTCAGCTTTCAAATGTTGACAGCATTCATGCAGCCCCAAACCATGTCAGTCCCACATGCTTGACTATTCTCTTTGTAGAACTCGTTACTTTACCACCACACATGCTTGACACCATTTAAAACATTTTTTTTTATCTTTGTGTCATCAGACCACAGACATGGTTCGGTTGTAGATTAAGACTTTATTCCAAAATGCTGTTTTTGTTGTATTCCTATTATTCTGTTCATAATTCTGTTAGTAATATGGTTGAAATAAGGGCTGCACAGTTAAAGGGGTATGCCACTATTTTGGGGCTTAATACAGTTAAAATCGTTGGCTGGGGTTTATAATGGTGGTAAAGTGTCTTATTTTTCATGTAAGCCGTTGCCTTGCTTTAAGACAAGTTAAAAGAGGGAATATGTCGCTAAGCTAGTGAAAGTCAATGTATCCATGTAGCACTTTACCACCTTTATAAACCCCAGCCAACGATTTTAACTGTATTAAGCCCCAAAATAGTGGCATACCCCTTTTAATTGAAAATCGTGAAATTGAAGTCGTGATTTCAATCGTGATTTAATCGTGGCAATAGTGACCTACCTTTTGAGAGCGTCCTTGAAGCCAGAACATACTGACAGGCTGGTGTTTTTGTCCAGAAATCTGTCCATCTAAGTTTTATGCTATTGCCTTTACAAAATTATTACAATTCATTTTATTTTGCTCATCCCGTATATAATTAATTCTTGGTTATATTTCATCTTGTTATAATTTTCAAAAAAATCTGCAAAAAAAACAATAATCGTGATTAATAATCGTGATTACGATTTTGACCAAAATAATCGTGATTATGATTTTTTTTTCCATAATCGTGCAGCCCTAGTTGAAATAAGCCTTTTTCGCTTGAAAATGTTATGGAATTGTCCGATTTAATATTAAACCTAGTTCCAATTTTCCTCATTCTGTTCTGAAATCAGATTTCAAAAATCTTAATGAAGATTATATGGTATTTTAATGACTTTTCTAGAGAATTCAGTTAGTATGCGAGATTGACCACACTAAGTGCTTTAAGAGCTTTGTTACCGTGGTAGGTATTACACACTTCACTTCATAAATTCTTTTTCAGCTACTTTGCTATGACCGTATCGATGCCATTTGCATTTAAGACAAGCCGGATTTAAATTGCTAATGGATATTGTGAGGATTTCTATTGGGAGTATACAGAGGACACAGAAAACAGCAGCAGGCATGCATTATGGATGTGTGGGGTGGGGATGTCATTTTCAGGACAAAGTTGGATGGTTTAAGTTAGTGTTGCACCGGTGTGAAAATGTTGCAGTACAATGTCACTCAGGGTTTTTTTAATAAGTAGGCAATTCAGGTTCTGTTGTTGAACAACCTTTTTTCCCCCAACAAAGTGGTGCTCTAAGCTTATTGCATCAGGCTGTTGAATTCCTAACCATTACCATAGGAAGGAACCCACTCATCATATCTCCCCTTTCTCCAACCTGCCTTTTTAAAAAATGCAGCTTTTAAACTTTTTAAAATATATTTTTTCCTTACTTCTACTTTTGCTTTTTTACTTTTTACCTTTTTTTTGGGACACTCTGAGCAGGGAAGCTTTTCATTGTATGTTTCATTGTATGTTCATAGCAGTATTCTACCCACTGTTTCTATTTGTAAACATTAACTTCTCATGGTTCATTCCAGTTCATTAAGTTTTCAACTTTGAATATTGAGTAACATGATATTTAAGTTTTCCAACCCAGTCTTTTCAGGGAGAGAATGTGCAAGAACACAATATTTCAGGGGACAGCTGTGACCTCGTGGTGGTCTTAAGATCAAATGGTCACAGATCCAGGCCAGTCAAGTTCATCACACCAGACTCTGTTATCCATGTCTTTATGAGCCTTGCTGTGTGCACTGGGCCATTGTCATGTTGGGACCATGGAATTGTCCAAGATGTTTAGTAGGGGTGGGCGGTATGGCCAAAAATGTATACCTCGGTATAATTTTAGCCACGGTATATATCACGGTATTGTACATTTGTGTATAAAATGTTAAAATTAAGCGTTTTGTGGCAAAATGACCAAAACACCATTTTTTTGCATTTCATTTTTTGGAAATGACTGGTCAGACATTGTTTTATCTTCTATGTGGGAATTCTTGTCATTCAAATCATTTGAAAACATATTTTTAAACTTTTAATCTATAACTATAACTCTACATCTACAGGAAGCAATGCGCTATTGCGGTAGACGGTATGAGACAAAATCTCTATCATTGATGAAAAAATACTGCACACGATATTATACCGCGGTTACCGTCCACCCCTAATGTTTTGGTATCCTAAAGCTGTAATGGCTACAATAGGTGGAACGACCGACATCATATTGAATCATATTATACCTGAGCGCCCAATCTCTGTGTGACTATCTATGACTTATGATAGGCCCAGCCACTATGGACCTTACACATCTAAGAATCCTGGTCCTATCCTACGTTGACCTTATGACTCTACATTCTCTGTCTATCTCTTCTTCCTCTGCCTTCCTGCTTTTTCTGCCTCTCCTCTATACCTCTCCTTTTAAATCTATCTCTAACAATGTTTTTTTTTCCATTTGTTAAGCACTTTGAGTTACATGCCTTGTATGACACAGTGCTATACAAATACAATTATTATTATTAAAATTATTATTATATGGGTTAAGAATGTCATGGCACTTATGTGAGTCAAGCCAGGTTAGGGAATAGTTTTGGCTATACATGGGTTCAAAATGTTTGTTTTCTTCTGACTGCGCAAAACTAGCTGCGCACAACTCAACCTCTGATTGTTGGAAGCCGCTGTCGGTCAAAACATTAGCTCACGTGTTTGGCTGCCAGTGTCTTGCCCCTCCTCACAACACCGTGTTGATGAACAAAGAAACCCATCTATACAGTAAATCCTGTTCAGTACATGTTGTGTTTTTTTTCTTCTAATGTGCAGGTGCTGATGCATTATGCTGGAAGCCGTAACTCCGTGGAGCACGGGTTGCCCCTACTAGAGGTCTACTGTCTATCCATCAACTGCTTTGCAGCAGCAAGATCTCACTTGACCTCGGAATCGGACAGTGTGGCTCATGTGTTGAAGCGACTTGCCTTGTGAGTAACGACGGAGCACTGTTCATCCTTTTTAAGCCATTGATGCCTAAAGCACCTGCAAAAAACGCCTGCTGAATGCTTAAGCCCTTGTTGGGAATGTGCAGCCTCTGATGCACATAAAAACATTAAATATGTTTTGTTTAAACCCTAAGACCCTCATCTTGCATTAGAATGTGTTCATTCAGCTGTAACATACCACATTTTTATTAAAAAAGCTAAAATCTCAAGATCCTGATAGCAGCATATATGTCTCCAAGCACCAAAGGTCAAACAACATATACGAGTCATCAAGCTAAAATGGGTTAAAGAAGCACGTCTGTCTGCTATTTATGGATATATGTGCATGTGTGTGCACTCCACAGAAGCTGCTTCGAGCTGCTCTTGTCCGTCCCCGTAAGCGAGGTCCCTTACAATACATGGATGCAGTTCCACCACTCTGTACAGGTGAGTGCGCTGAACACCCCACATCTCATCTCAGCACAGTTTTTGTTCACTACACAATGTGGTTAAATGTGAATGCTCTGGCTATACTTTTTTATCTGTGAAATTGTAATTTCAACATGTAACAATGTCAGTTCATTTTGGGTAACTTCAGTATGATGTGATTGTTTGCCTAAAATTTCTCGCACGTGGCAGATTTCGATCCATAATGCACGCCGTTCCACCAGTGGAACACTGTAGTAGTCATTGAAAAGTTATCGACCATAGTACTACACTACTATGGCATAACAAAGGGCCTTTTAGTAATGCACTTCGACTTGGTCATTGCCATTTTGGTAACATCAAATTTATAGTGCTGTGTCTTAACAGGTTAATATCAACTAATGAAATCAGATGAAATACTACTACAGGTGTAAGAATGTTTGGTTACACCTTCCTTAACGCTGGAGTCATACGTATGACATAAATGTCATAACAGTGTCATAATAGTTTCATGAACGAGTCATAAACGTTTATTACATTGGCATTATGTTTTTGGCCACGAAAAGTTGACATTGTTAGGCCTGTCTTTATCATAACCGAATTTCACTCAAAGACAAAGTCATACAATGTGTGTGACATTGACATAATGTTTGACATTATGACAAGGTTATGACACCGTTATGTCATACGTATGACGCCGGCGTCAAGTAAAATGTTACCGAATGTTTTGTTGAGAACTTGTTTGTCTCCTCAGGTGGCCCATGACTCGTTGCTGCAGTATGGAAGCTCAGACCTGCAAGCACTTCTCCAGATCACACAAGCAGGTGGACCATGGAACCTCCAGATTCTCATCAACCTCCTGACTAGTCAGCCAACCGAAGCTGAGGAAAGTAAGTCTGTCACACAGTTTACTCATACATAGGATAATGTTAATTGTTAAGATTACATTACACATACATTTAGCACATTTTTCTCCAAAGGACTGCTGTGTTATGTCACATAGGATAATGTTTCAGTTCAAAGATCCATGCACAGCTTCTAGGTGCTGGTAAACGCACTATTAATAGGACTATTAAATACTTCAAAAGAAAGAAGTTTACCGCACACTGTGATGCCTGAGTGAACCTGATGACACACAGAGGCGAAGCGCGTTGCTCGCTCTGAGTAAACGAGCAGAAAATCAAGAAAGCGTGCTGTAAACTTCTTTCTTTTGAATTATAGGATAATGTTTATTGTGAGATTACATTACATATACATCTAGCACACTTTTCTCCTAAGCAACTTACAAATGGATAGCGAAATGCAGAGTTTGAGGGAATACAGACTATATTATGTCTGTGAACAAGTAGTACAAAAGAAAACGCAGTGCAGCAATATACAAATCATGGGGGACTGAGATTGCACTCACTTCTGTTATGGTTTGTTTTTTTTATTTTTCAGTCAGTGCCTTCATTGCCTTAGAGGGAGAAGGTTTCATGGATATGCGAATCAAACACCTGGAGAAATGTGGAGAATTGGAGAAGGCCATGGTCCTGATGAAGGCCTGTGCAAATTGCCCTCTCCTCCCCAACTACACCAGTTTCCGGCAAACCTTTGTGTCCCAGCTTTGCAAGATGCTCCCTGCTGAAGATGCAATCTCAGAGGTAAGCATTGATTATACAATACAAGCGGTTGTGAAACGTTATGTATGTAATACTTGAATATAGAGATCCTGGCCATATAATATAATTGGAATGTCATGAAAAAGTGAATTTATTTCCATAATTCCATCAATAGTGTTTAACTTTCATAGATTGAAGTCAATGGCAGAGGCATTGCATGGGAGTTATGGAGGCCTAGATATCCTTGATGCTTTTCTGTCAGCTGTTTTTGTTTGTTTGATCTGGTGACCCACACTTCACTCTTCAATAAACCTCGTAGATTTCCTTGCCACGTTTTGGTGCTTTGGTGATATGGACAGTCTAACTCACCAGAAATTCATTTTCAATGCTTTCATGTGACTGTTAAAGTGTAGCGTTCAGACTACAGTCGTCAATACAAGGTCTTCTTGAAAAATGAATGCAACACTAGTTGGAAATAAATCCGGATATTGCATAAGTTTGAAACAATGCCTCAGCGAATGTATGATTTTCAAAGCCAAAAGGTAGTCTAATGACATTAGTGGTTGATCCTTTGCTACCGACTTTTTTCGGGCAGGCTTTGTATGATGACAGTATGTCTGATAATTGAATCATTTGTTTGATATTTATGAAATGTATGTGAAACATTTGATATTTTACAGATCTCCAGACTCGATGGGAAAGATGTACTTGAGATCATTTGCACTATGGAAACTGACGGGGATGAAAATTCGGCTTTCATGCTCTGCACCACCTACCTGACACGACAGATAGAGGAACAAAACCTTTACTGTTCCTGGTGAGTTTCAAGAAGTGTTTTTGTTGTTGTTTTTTACTTATTACAGGTGTATAATGATAACAACCAGAAGTGCTTTGAATTGTCCTGGGTGGGAATAATAATGTTGCTGACTGTGAAGAGTTACTAATTTACTGATTATCTCTTGTGTCAAATGCAGGGAACTAACTCTTTGCTGGAGTAAGCTACAGAGAAGAATAGATCCCACAATGGAATCGTTCCTGGAGCGTTGCCTGAAGTTCGGTGCCATTGCCAGAACAGCCTATCATCTGCTCTTCCTCATTCAGGTGGTCCAGACAGAGGTACAACTGAAGTCTCCTACTTTCTTCACTTTTGCCTCTTTTCCACTGCCGGTTTTCTGGAAGGCCTACAGCTCGACAAAGCCACGCGGTGCGACACGCGACTCAGCCACCACTTTTTGCTTTTTAATTGGGCACGACACAGCGTGACTCGGTTGCCACTTTTTGCTTCACGATTGAGCTGTGTTGAGCTGTAGGCCTACCAGTAAACCCTCAGTGGAAAAGAGGCATTTGACTTTTGTTGAACTGTTGTCTTAAATCTGGGGAAACAAAAC
Organism: Engraulis encrasicolus; assembly: GCF_034702125.1. Taxonomy (NCBI): domain Eukaryota; kingdom Metazoa; phylum Chordata; class Actinopteri; order Clupeiformes; family Engraulidae; genus Engraulis; species Engraulis encrasicolus. Next base: position 33,131,372 of record NC_085875.1, read on the forward strand.
ATTATTTATTTATTATTATTTTCTTTTTCTACTGCAGGCCTTGGGGCATGGGCTGCCAGTTTCAGTTGAGCTGTGTGTCAAAGCACTTCAACTTCCAAGTCAAGAGGATACAGACACAAGGACTGCCGTGTGCAAGACGGTGGCATGTCTCCTGTCAGAGGACCTGGAGGTGCTCAGGGCTTGTCAACTGTCGGAGTTTATACTACGGCCTTCTCTGGACTCCTTCACCTTCCTCGAGGAGCTCCACCACCAGCCTGATCAGAAGTACGACGAGGAGAACGGCATAATCCCCAACTCGCTGCGCTGTGAGCTGCTTCTCACACTCAAAGCAATGTGGCCTTTTGATCCCGAGTTCTGGGACTGGAAAACTCTGAAACGCCACTGCAATGGGCTACTGGGCCTCGGACCTGAAGAAGAAGACAGGGCAGCACAAGAGGGTGATCTCACCCCATTAGCAGCTAAAGACTCTGAGAGAGAGAAGCAGGGAAAACAAAGAGACGAAAAGGAAATGACTGGTCTAAAGACCCAAGATTTGGAGTCTACACTCAGCAACACCAGCCTTGAAGATGCTGATGAAAATGCAGATAAAGGTTTCAGATCATCAACAAAAAAGCAGCCAGTTATCTCAGAGAGGAGTTTGAGATGGCAGAAGTACAAGTTTTGTTGTAAGATATGTGAGAAAGAGGTCATTGAGGCAAGGTTCTTCCATCATTCCAAAAAACATTTGGACAATGGGGTCTTCACTTGCCCTGTATGCCTGGAAAAGTTCAGAGGGAAGAAGGAGTTTTGTTCCCATTTCAGTACGCATACACAAATGCCAGCACCCGTGAAAAGCCCTCCAAAAAAGAAAAAAGTTAAAAAGAAGGTAGACTTGCAACAGGAAATGGATGAAGATGAAGATGAAGCTGATGGACTGGAACCAGGAGAGATTGCATTAGATCCATCTTTAAGAATGTATTACGAGTCCACACATGACCCTGATGTACTGGACCACATCTTGGAGCAAGCGGCAGCTGTACCCAAAAGGCAAGCTGATCAAGACTATATCACTTTTGACTACATCAGCGCTCACTTCACATTCCAGAACCAGGATACATACATGTGCCCTGCATCCAACTGTTCCAAGACCTTCAAGGTCTTCAAAAACTTGAGTGTGCACCTGAAAGAACACAGCAGCAACGACCCTAACTTAAAGCACTATTTGGAAATGAAAGACAAACGGGAGAAATGCGGGTTTTGCCGCAAGCATTTCATGACTCCTTATCACCATCGAAAGCATAGACGAGTCCATTTTGGGGACGAGCCTTATATGTGTATGGTGGCTGGATGTGGAGCCCGGTTCAGTGCCTCCAATAAACTTGCTGAGCACAAGCAAAGCCACTGCACCCAGGTGCGTTACCAGTGTGAACTCGAAGGATGCACCCTCTCCTTCAGTGATCTCGCACGACTTTACCATCATGAGGCAGAGCATTTTCGCAATGCAGCGTACAGTTGCACTAGCTCAGGGTGCAAGAAGTTCTACTACTCCCGTAAAGAGTTCTCCAAGCACTTGGCAACACATGGCATAGCATTCTCTGAGGAGGATTTTGACAGGCAAAGAGAACGTCAGTTTAAACTTCCGCATGTCACTTTGGAAAACGAGACCATCCCAAAACTGCCTTGCAACTCAAATGGTGTGCCGTCTGCATCAGTAGTTAATGGTTTACACAAAGACAACTCTTCCCCGTCCTCCCCAGAATCAAGTGAATTCAAGAGCACTCTGACAAATGTGGCTGTGTGTTTTGATGGGAAGAAATTCACCTGTGGGTTTGAGAAATGTCGCAAGACCTTTTCTAAATCTAAGGACATTCAAAGACACTTGAACTCGGCACACCCGGATCAGGCGACATGGGGGAAAAGGATAAGACACAAAAGTCTGGAAAAACACAAAAGCTCAAAGCACGACACAAGGACTAGTGTAGGAAATCAAGACACATGTCCAACACGAGTAAACCCAGAGTTTATTTGTGGGAAAAGTACCTGCGGCCCTCAAAAAATTGCTGATCCCATCAATACATCACTCACAGCTTCTGCCACAAAAGACCTTTTGACCGACATCTTGGTGAGCTTTGGACAGCTTAGCCTGCATTGCCCTTTTTCCAGAAAAGGTTCACACGATTCTCTACCAGGCAACTGCCCTTCCAAACATTTGCCTGAAAAGTCAGCCCTTCCAGTCGAAACAAAGAAGCAGCCACTACTGAATGAACTACTGAACAAACCAATTGCTGATATTCCTTTAGAGTTTCATCCTCAGACATGTGACCCAAGCAGCTTCCTAATTCAAGCCACAACCAAGCCTTACACATGTGACATGAAAGGCTGCAGTTATCAGAGTGTCACTAGTGCTGCTTTGAAAAAACATTACCAGACCAAGCACAGTATCTCCAAGGAAGACTTGAAGGGGCTGGAGAAATTTAAAGCAGAGTTCAAGTTCAAACCATTTAAGTGCCACCTATGTCCAAAGGGCTACAGAGAGAAGAAAGAATTGAGGGGTCACTATGTGCAGACGCACAACATGAAAGGAGCCGTTCTAGATCAAATGAGCTGCTCTCCGAAGAAAAAGGAAAAAGATGAAGGTAAAGTCCAAGACTCACCAAAATCCAAAGATGGCCAAAGGCAGAGCACTCAAAAAGATCCCGTAGAGAAAGTGGAGTCAACAGAAGTGCCCGTGTGGCAACCTCGACTGCATAGACGAAAAGCATCAGTAGTAACAAAGGTGGAGGATGAAAATGATTCGCTACCCGAGGAAAGTGCCAGCGATTTCAAAGATGAACCGGCTCTGCAACATGATGACCACACTGAAGATGAGGTCACAAAAGAAGGAAGAGGCAGCCGGCGTCTGGTAACCAAGGGCAATCTGTGTTACATCCTCACAAACTACCATAAGCCCTTCCACTGTGTACATAAAGACTGCAACTCTGCATTCACTAACCAGAGTGGCCTGGTACGGCATCTGGAGACTGTACACCATTATAAACGATCACAGCTGTGTCTGGAGGAGGAAAAAGAGGCGCAGGAAAGCGTTGAAGTAAAGAAGGAGTCTCCAAAACCACCCCAGCGTTTCATTTGCAAGTACAATGGCTGTGGGCAGGGTTTCAACCACTCAAAGAGTTTGTGGAGGCATCATCGTCGGAAGCACTCTTCCATGAAGTCATCCTCAGGAATGTTGATCACATCTAGGCCCCTCAGCACATTACAAAGAAGGGAATCTGAGGAACCCATACCACGATTCAAGTGCACATATGCCAATTGCAATGCTAGTTACCATCTGAACAGCAGCTTGGTGCGTCACACAAACAATGAGCACCACAACCAAAATTCTACCGACCAGAATTCTGAAAAGGTGGCACCTACATCTGTGCAATGCAAGTTTGAAGGCTGCATGAGATTTTTCTCCCAGAACTCAAACTACAGAAGACATGTGTTTTACAGGCATTTTGAATACTATGAAACTGTATTACATCTTGAGAACGCCAACAAGAAAGACGAACCTGCCAGTGGATGCCAAAAGAAGTTGATCACCACCTCTCCCAAGCTACCCTCACGACATTCTTTGAGAGTCTGTTCAAAGTCCCCAGAACCTTATCAGCCCGAGTCCCCAGAACCTTTTCAGCCCGAGGAAAGCAATGAGGAGAGTGTGAAGATCAGTACACCACAATCTTCTTCCAGGAAAAGAAAGCCTCTAGTCTACCGCACTCATGAGGAGGCATTGCAAATGTGTCAAGATCGCTGCGTACCTGACGCATACCCCTGCATGGTGCAGGACTGTAACTCAGTTGTCAAGCTTAGAAGCTTGTGCCGGCACTATGCGAGAGTCCACCGATTGTCAGAGTATCAGTTCAACTTGCAGAAGGAAAAGCTGGTTTTCAATGCGGAACAATTAGAGGAGATAATCCAAAAGAAATCGGCGCTCGTCCTTCCAGACATGGTGAGATCGCCTGGTGGGGTCCTTAAAATGGAGTACCAAGCAGAGCCCGATAATCCAGGAGGCCCGCCTCTGCCAATGAGCCTTCACTCCATCAAAACGTCGCAAATAGAGGAGCGAGATGTAGTTGTGCTCTCGGAAAAGCCACCATCTGAAAGTGGTAGCATGATGGTGGATGCAGACAACTTGCTCTACGGAGAAACTCCTGGACACTCAGAGGCAGCACCAGAGGTGCAAAGTAGCCACAGTCAAATCAGCCAGCCACAATCTCAAAATCCTCCTCCTCCTGTGCAGGTTACGCTAGTAGACCTGTCCCCACCACCCTCTCTCAGAATAAGCGTTGATGAAGGTTTTCATTCTCCAGGCAATGACAGTGCCAAGTCTCCCAAACTCCCTGCGACACCAACACCCTCTGTAACTGTGCCTGTTACTTCAACCCGGCAGCCTCTTAAGAGAAAAAATGACCTCACCGAGACTCCACCCCCTTTGTCTCCCGCCCCCTTGTCTCCGTCTCCCTCATCTCCCCCCTCATCTCCCCCCTCATCTCCTTCTCCCTCGTCTCCCTCCGCCTCATCTCCGTCCGCCTCGTCTGCCCCCTCCTCGTCTCCCTCCCCTAACTCGAAAGACTCGTCTGTCCCCAACTCAAAAGACTCAGCACCTGACAGCCCCGCCGCACCCTCTTTTGATTTGGCGTCCTACAAGCCAATAGGATTTGAATCCTCTTTCCTTAAATTCATCCAGGAAAAGACAAAAGATGAGCCATGTATTCAGCCGGCAAAGCCTGTGCCCGCCAAACGTGAGTGTCATCGGCGGAGCTGCTCTGTTAAAGAGAACAGCAAGAGAGGACTGAGGGTCACCCGCAGTTGTAGACTGGGCAGGGTATCGCCGCTCAAGTCCATTCTCGCAGCCCGTGACTTTCACTGTGTGGAGAACCTGCGCCACATCTTGGACCGAGCCCTGAAGGGCTGTGGTGATGATCAAGCCATCAAGCAGCTGCAGTACCTCAGGCCGGTCGTGGTTCTAGAAAGGCCAGTCGTGGTTCTAGAAAGGTCGGTCATGGTTCTAGAAAGGTCAACAACACTCTCAACGTCTTAAGATCACTTAACCATATAAGATAATAATCAATAAATATTTTCTGATGGTAGTTCAAACACTTTGCACCTTCCATAGTAAGAATCATTCAGATTTTTTTTGAGTAATACTTTTGGTTCATTTTATTTGCCAAACTATCAGTTGGGTGTACTTTAATTGCTTTGATGGTGTATATGGAAGGATTTGAATAAAGACTGCCACAAAATACATTGAATACACCATATTTTTAATTAAGCAGAGCTGTCAAGATTATTCTGATTCTGCAAAAATATACTGCACTTGGTATTTCCAAAACCAACAGTACATTGAGTACCTTGAGTGATGGTTACATAGTTTCCCATGTTACAACAATGAATCATTTACTTTCAATGAATGTTTTCAACCATCACACTTTGCTTCAAAATAAGTAATAATGGCAAGGCTACATTTAAAGCAGAACACAGTGCTGTTTTTTGTGTGTATTGCAATGTAAAGTGTTGCTCATCTCTACATAAATGATTTGAAATTTATGTTGGGACTATTTCTACACACCCTTAAATGAGTATTTTGAGTTGTAACTCCAATAAATGGAGAGGACAAATATATATTTCATGAAGCAGTGTACATTGACTTGATGCATAACTGATTTTATACAAATCTGTGAGTAGTTCCGAGTATAGATGAGGACTTTGACATTTCTGTAAATTATCTGGGACAGTGGCTGATTTTTATTTTTTCTATATTTCAGTATTCTAATAAAGTTCTGTGAAATAAAGCCAAACCTATTCTTACTTACCTTAAAACTGAAATAAGTAATATTGTATTTGCGGCATCTGTTTAAAGTAAAATATATATGTTGTATTCACACAGCTTAAATGCAAAACGGCAAAACAATGAGTACAGTATGACATTGGCGCATGGAGAAACTATAGGCCTGAGCCTACATTTCAGCCATTTATATTTTGAGAAATAAGGCTACCCATTTTACCCATGACATGCATAATAGTAGTACATTGTCATTGTCAAAAAATGCAGTACAGTGAATCATTTCTGTTTACAACACAGTTTTATTCGTCCCTCATGCAGGGGTCTATATAATGAAAACAATAATAAAACAAAATGGGAGCAGAGATAAGAATTTAAGACCACTGTGTGTAACGCATAGACAAAAAGGGTCTAAGAAGGTAGGCTATGCCTTTTCCCCCACACACATAGGCGTACACATTCTACATGAGGGGTCACAGGGCCAGTTTTTCAAAATTCCTTCCATTAAAAGGGCTGAACAACATATTACACATTCATGTCTATATTCACATTCGTTACACATTCATTTCTATATGCAGCCCGATGTCTCCTCTGCTGTGTCAATGAAGGCCTGTCACCTAACTCATTACAACTGTAAAACAAAGCCTGGGGAGTGTTAGTAAACTCATCCCAACTGTCCCTTCTCTGAAGTTTTTTTTATATTGCTCCCAAACCCAAGTTAACTATATAACAAATTGACTAGGCTTTTGATCCCTCTGTCTTTCAAGCACTTGTGGTTTCCTATATAGAATGTATTTACCGTACTCCGGGAGGAAAATGCGAAGAAAATCGTAATTCAAATAGTTTTTTACAAAAACGTAAATCGTTAAAAAAAAAAAGGTTAAAAAATTTATTTTTCTTTTTTTTTTCTTTTTACATTTTCGTAAACTATGACGGCCAAATTTAAACTATGGCGGGCCGCCATAGTTTCCTCAATGTATGGGAAACACTGCATTATGACTGGGGAAATGCCACTTTCTTCTCCATGGTCTGCCATTTTGAATTTCCATTAATAGACATTTGTAACTGCAAACATTACTGTACTGGGTCATACTAAGAATATTTGTTTATTACTTAGTAATAACTTTCATGAAAAAAAATCAAATTTGGCAATAGGCAACACAGTTTCAATGAGCAGCATAGTTGCAGAACCTTTTTTTGACCATTTCCTGCACAGTGCACCTTAAAAGGTCTACCTGTAATTAATTTCAGTACCAGTAGTTTATATCCAAAATGTATGCTCCCCTTTCATTTTTTGTATACATTTTGATGAAAATTTGTCAAGTACAATAACTTAACATTTGCTGGTGGTGTGTATCAGAGTAGGTTTTACAAAGGTTTCTATAACTGGTCATTCAAAATGTTTTACACGGAGAGAACCCACCTTTTCCTGCGTAAGTGTAACTTTCCAAGCCAAAGCCCTATTGTCCTTAGAAATTAATGGTGCTAGTAAAAGAGAATGACATTTGTGAATGGCCAGGATACATTCTGGAAATAAACTACTAAAAATGACACTAGAATTTTAAATTCTAACCAATAATGGTAATATTGTGATTTTGGTGTCCGTGTAATTCCCAACAGTGCACAATTGACAATGGCAGGCTTGACCATACTGACATACAGTTTTTAAGTTGTGATAGATGGTTAACAATGCCCAATGTCACATTCTGGAGCTTAAAATGCTCAGTGCCGTGCCAGTTGTATTGTGTCCAGTGTGTCCCTAAAAGTCTGGACACCTTCTCATTCAATGCATTCTCTTTATTTTCAAGGCCATTTACAGTAGGCCTACATTGTAGATTATCGCGGACGGCATTAACACTGCGTATGAACTAGGGACGGGAAGATTCACCGATACGTATCGGAAAATCGATACGACCTGTACGGTACGGTTGCATCGATTTGCAAACGTCTGCATCAGTATGAAACGCAAATACAATCGAGATACATCGTACCTTGACTGTCCGCATCGGTACGAATCGGATAATATCTCTTAAAACTTTTTAGAAACTGTCAATTTCAGGATTTGTTCTCGTGCGCAACGCACATCATCTTGCTCTGATTCAGACCGCCTTTCCATCTCTATTGCGAGGAGGCGTGACCAAGCAATCAGTATTTTCCTTTGAGTCAAAGCGGCGGGTTACCAGCAATGTGGAGCACATTTTGTTGTCACATACAGCGAGTTTTCTGGTCATCCGGTGACTTTTTAAATGAAAGTTTCTAGCGACCATCTTCTGCGAGTCTGGAAGACGTGTGGAGAGAGTACTCGCTTCACTATTTGAGATGATAGGGTAGTCTACCGTGCGGCACAAACAACAAGAGAAAGTTGTCTGCCAACATGCTGCAGTTTCCGAATGACAGCAGCATAAGCATAGTCAGCGCACAAGATACAAAAAAAACATAACCGTGTTGGGAAACGTTACAGAGCCTGTGCATTCGTGTTAAGTCCATTGTTCATGCAGTAAAAAAGAAGTGAAGTCGCTAAGTTGGCATCATTGCTTAGGAGCCTGTTATATTTTGCTCTCGTGCTGGACACACACAGTCTGATTTGCTGCTCGTGCAGATTGTCCATGAAGTTTAAAAAGTCCCGTTGAAAAGTACACTATTCCAACACCTCAGTCCAGTACGCACGTTATTTCCCCCTTCTGATATTAACCCCATTCCCAACATCGACTTAGTAAATTGTTCTAATTTGGATCAATTGTGGTTGATAAGTTGTTCAGAGCTTACCTGTAAATGTAGTTAGCCTATAACATGTCCAGGTCAATATTCCAACATGATCAGAAGCTCTGTGGTTTTCTCATTTTTATTTAAAAAAAGAGATATAGTCTACTGTAATTGGCATGGTATTCATTGTATTGTGTACAGGGTTCATACACTTTTTCACCAATTTTTTTCCATGACTTTTCCATGACTTTTCCAAAACCTTTTTCTGAATTTCCAGGACCGAAAAACCAATGACCAATCGCACGCGGGGGGTGGGGGCGTATTAGGCTATATTACAGGCTATATTACGTAGCCTATATTATAAATATGTAATTATTGTATATTTTTATACTATAGAGTAGACTATGGCATATTATATTATAGGCTATATTACATAGCCTATATTACAAATATGTGAACAATAAACATATTCATACTATAGGTTATGTTTTACTACAAGCTATAAGCAACCATTATACTTCATGTTGTATTACATTAATTCTGCTATTATTCACCAATGTTATATAATTCGCTTGTCTAATGTACAGTCAGAAATGAAAATGAATAGGCCTAGGCCAGCCTATAGCAAATTAGGTCGTGAAATCATCATGAAGACACATTTGTATCAACATGCTCTCTATGGAGATGGATAAATGCTCATCCTGCCCAAGTAAGAAATCATAGGCCTACTACACCTGCCTAAGCACAACAGTCCAAAGCTCCTGTAAGAATGATAATGTTGTCATTTGTTGTGGTCGTTGCTGGAGCAAAAAAAAAAGAGAGAGAGAGACTGCACTGTTCGTGGCATAGTTAGTCTGACGCCCACTCAAGGAGATGCTCGGGTGAGTTTCATTTTGTGTTACAACGATCTGACCGAAAATACATTGCTTCTGGAAGTATTACAAAGAACTGGTTACAATTTCGGTATTATTTCCATAAAAGGATCTAAGAATTGTCATAACAAATGATACAGTTTCATTCAAATAGCTCATATTAAGTGGAGGACGAGTACTGTTTCATAAGCATATTTTTAGTTCATAAATTATGTAATTAACTCTGCAAAAAAGAGTATAATTTTCCCTCAAAAAATTTCATTGGTTTCAATGAGGGCACTCGTGTTTTGGCAGGCACTCGCTTTTTGGCACGACACAGACATTGGTAATCGTTTGGCTCGCGGTCAGCTGCACATAGACTACTGTACGGATTTCATGTAATCTTTCAGCACACTGGACAAGTTCACTCGCAGGCAGCAGGTGCATTGCTTATCAATATCAAAATCTCGGGGCTTACCGAAAGCATAAAGGTTCGCTTGGTGCCCTATCTGGCAAATTAAACCAAGACCAAACAGGTATTCCTTTTGGCATTAGCTAAGTTTCAGTGGAACCGCTAAATATTTTAAAACGCGTATAACTGCTAACCTGTTAGTAGCTGAGCAGGTAACCGCCTGCTGTATCTTGCCCTTCAGGTGGCTAACAAGTGCCGCTGCTTCGCCCACATCACAACTTTCGTCCTCTCCAGCCATTGTTGATCATCTTTTCAGAAAGTTAAGCCGCGCATTGTTGAAGTAACACTTCACGACATGCTGTAATATCGTACAGAACCACATTTCTTTTCTAGGATTAGAGCTATGATCACCTCTCACCACCACGCACCATTGACAGTATTTACTCTCAATGCCACACACCAGAGGTACTCTAACAAGGAGATAGAACACTGACGAATGTCTCCATAGGAATAAACGGTGTGAAATCGTAACGCCAAAACGTCGAATGCCTGCTTATCACCCGCCTACCCGCAACAAGAGCCAATCGGTTGCTGAGCTGTGCCATCGTTGATCCAATCATCTCATCGCATCGACGCAAGCGCAAAAATGAGCTTTTACGACGGCTCGTTCCTCATCAGCTGTTGCCATGTGTGTGGCCCGTTTTCCGACCGTACCGTAACCAGGTAATGGGATCTACCCATAGATGTGTATAGAAGTACTACCCGCCAGATGTACAACTGTCTTGGGAATCCTCATACAGACTAAAGGTACGTGATTTGAAGGAAATATATGTCAATGTTGGCACGTATATTACTTTATCCTCCGCTTCCACATTTGTTTTTTTGTCGTGTGTGTTAATAATGTGGTGTTTCAGACTCCATGACATCCGTAGGTAGGTCTACTACTGTATGCTAAAACTACTTCACCTCACCTGACAAAGTTTTCCAACATGAGCTCAACTTTACAAAAGCGTTTGATTCTAGGCTGCTTTAATCGTTCAATGTCTTGGCAGCTATATTGTCAGTCTGTGTAATCTGACGTTGCTTGAGCATCTTGCTTTGGCTAGAACTTCTGGCTAGAACTAGCTTGTTGTCAGGGGTGTAGTGGGCATGGTACGCAGGGGTACGCAGTCCACCCACTTCTCCTGAANTGAGATTTAACAAATCCGATGAGTTACAAACTGTGCCTACTGACTATTTTAGTTGGCTGCCTGCATTCATTATTCTTGAAGATGTGGGATCGAAATTGCACCAACCATTCATTGGCTAACAATTTCATTAAGGTGACTGACAGGTAGTCGTGTTTTAAATAATAATCGGAAGTCACATCTGAAAATAAAGATTGGCTAATGTTACACGGCAAAGTGTTTTCGTGTGTCAGGTCGCCTCAGTCTTTGACATGTCCATCCTCCACACGAACCGCACTGTAGCATATTTCAACTATCGTGCCTGCTATTGTTTACATAGAGCTACTCACAGTTTTGTCCTGTGCTTGTTTCGAGCACAGTGCATATCGTAATCTTGCTTATAAACTGAAATGTGACCTGTGGCATTATTGCGTGAATGCTTATGTTGCACACTTAATGAATAAGGTCCTCAAGTGTGTAGAGTTTCGCTGAGTTCGTTGTTTATTTACATTTTCCTCAGCATAACTGTACAGCTGACACCGCTGCCTTCTGTATCATAACAAAGCCTGCCACTTCCACATTTCGTTCCTCTTATGTGGCCGAAGTGGCTACTGCACCAGAGAGAGTCTCTGCACTCATTGCTGGTCCTATGATGCCATCTATTGGCGAAAACGTGCAACAGCATAATTAAACTAAGACAACTTCTGACAGGACAACAAAAAGACAGGGAATGAGAATAAGGGAATAATAAGGGAATAACAAAAAGACAAAAATGGGGGGTCCACTACACTTGCATACAAACTGATTGTGATGCTGTCACTCATTTTCTAGTCTATATCTTGGACTGAAAAAACCTTATTATGTTTTTAGGTGTTTTGCCCCCGCGGTTGTGAAGAGGATGCTGTGGAAGTGGCAGCATGAACGTGTCACACAGACATTGGCTAAACTGCTCAGTAGGTACAACGAAATAAAAGAAACCACCCCCTCAACCCTGTTTATGCTGCACTGTACCTATTATAACCAGTTTTTATATAGACCATTATTTGAAATACTATGAGAGCCTTTCTGTTAGGATACTGTACAGCAGGGATGGGCAACTGGAGGCTCAGGCGCCACATGTAAGCATTCAGGTATAAATAAAGAAAAAGTGAAGTATCCTTTTGTAAATTCTCTCAAGTGCGTGGTGATGTGGCCCACCGATTGTGGTAAGCAAAAATGTTGGCCCACCTGATAATGAAAGTTGCCCACCCCTGCTGTACAGCCTACATCACTTGTACATGTTCTTACCAAATAGGACACTAGCTAGCTAAATGTAACTAATATGGCATTGTGAAAGTTGTATGCCTAAATGTAAACCATAATATTAAATTGTGATGGGCAGAAATCAACTAAACCCACATATTACATTGTGAATGTAGTTGCGCAGTGATACTGAGACCGACTTATTCCTGTCTTTATTTGCCAGGCTTCTACACTTGCCCTCAGAGTTCACATATGGTTAAGTGCCCAGGTGTCCAGCCAGGTTCAGACTGATGCTGGTAACAAGAGGAAAACATGCTGATTGGTAAGTGAGATCCCTGCTCAACAAAATCCACACAGCACAACAAGTAAGCCTAGTTTGTGGTGTCAAATGTAAAATGTAAGTTTCATCGAAAAGTTGTAGAACACATCTGCATAAATTGCAGGCCATCAAAGTAGTGAATGGGCAGGGAAAACACAACCAGTAGGCTTATGAATGACTTTGACTCAGCACAGCACAGCAGATGCGATGCTACCATTCCTTGGGAATATGACACAGAAAAAAAAAAGATGACAATGATGCAAACAAACCGAATTTTTGAATGTCGTCTTATTTCCAAAAACACTTTTTAACTCCCTGTGATATTTAGATAAAAAAATAGAGACAAAATAGAAGAAAAACAGTGAAAGTCATCGTCAAGTCCATTCTTTTAGAACCGTAACATATATAAAAAAACATCGGCCCAGTTTTACCCATCAGACCGATGTCCGATGTGTTGAATATCGGCCGATATCGGCCGATACCGATACATCTGGCCGATACATCGTGCATCCCTACTTGGGGTACCTCAGTCATGGAGGATGGAGGAGAGAGCACTGGTTAATTACTCCCTCCACCAACCTGGCGGGCTGGAAGATGAAACAGCAACCTTTGGGTTGTTCAGCCCTGGGCTACAGGACACCCTAACCGCTTACCAATGACTGCCCCACTTATCCATGACTGTATAAAAAATACCACAGCGAGTACACTTTTAAATTAAATGGGTCAATATAGATGATAGACTTTTCATCCACAGGCAGGACTTAGTCTACATACAGTAGATGGTGAAATCCTGCTTACAAAACTGTTTAAATAAATACTGTAGTTGTAAACTTTTGACATGTCAAAGTCATAGCCTAAACTGTAGGGTATGTTATGTAAAGGGTTACAGATTCACAGATTTTTTTTTCTCCTGCAGGAATGATTCAACGATGGACATTTTGCTTAATTGTGGAAAAAAATAAATGGAAAAACTTCTATGGTTTCTTGTGTTTTCATTGGTGAGGCATATGGGTTAAGCACTGATCAGGAAGACCTAAAAAAAAGGCGGAATTCCACTGCAGCGGTGAGAACATTCAGACGTCTTTTTTGTTTATGGAAAGAGCTGATTTTTCTAGTATGCTAGGTTCATAACTGCAACCTAAAATCAGCTGTTCCTCGAGACGTCAGGATGCTTTCCTCGCGCAGATGGGGTACGTCCAGTAGGTCGTAATTAAATCGGGTAAATGTTGGCTGGATATAAAGCGGCTAAACGTCGGCGAGATGCATGTAAATAAATTCAGCGGCAAGATGTCTTTGAAATAGCGGCAGCTCATCGGCCAGATGCTGGGAGACGTCGAGATAGCCAATGCATCGGTAAAACATAGGCGCTCCATCGGACGCCGCACACGTCTGCCCAACATCTTGCCGATGAGCAAACGTTCTTCTATAGACGTCTTGCCGATGTATTTTACATCTTGCGACGTTGGCAAGACGTAAGTGTGCTGTCTGGGAAGCGATGTCTGTCATCCGACAGCCGATGGAGGAGATGTGGATGGGTCTGGAGTGGAGAGACCCGGCAGAGATGGTATCTAGGAGACAACCAACAGACTGGAAAGCAGAACGTCATGTCGTGAAGTCTTGCACATGCGCAGTTCAAAATTAAGCTTGAGAAAAAACGTGTTTTACGGTGTTACAGTCATACATACGGTCATTCTAAGACAGCTGTTTTAATTCGTTTTTCATTGCGATTCCAACCCCGTGAGTTCTGTATCGATAAGTTGTCCCACTTTTGATCTCCCCATTAACTCCCCATTCACGAAAGTCTTACTAATCTGAATTAGAAGCCCCGACGCGTAGCCAAGATGGCCGCCGAGTGTTCTATCTCCCCTTAGCAACAGTATCTCTGCACGCACACATTACATCTAGCTCGCGCGTTACGAGGCGGGTTGCCAGGTGTGACTGATTTCTAGCGCCAAAAACGCTTGAAACCCGCCTGGAGCCATTACAACACGCGTTATTTGAGACCCACTCAATTTGGCAACACATGGTTAGGCAGACGCAGCCTGCACTAGACAACATTTCCACGAGAACTCGGACATTTAGATTTTATTACGCCGTGGCATCAACTTCATAAAGATAATTGATGAAACACTGGATGGATTTCCATGACTTTTCCAAAACTTTTGACCAAAAATACGTTTTCCATAACTTTTCCAGGCCTGGAAATTTGAATTTTCAAATTCCATAACTTTTCCAGGTTTTTCATGACCGTACGAACCCTGTGTGTATTTTTTTCATTGTCTCTGCACAAAGCAATGTGCCCAAGCCAAAATGAGTTCTCACTGTTGGCTTTCCAGTAGACTATTTCAAAAGTAATATGTGTAACCGGTTTGGATTTCACTCTGCGTTGTGTTGAATGGTTGATATAAGGATGACTCCGAGACAAGATTGCAAGATTGTTCTGTAATTTCACACACAGTATGCACAGAATCACCATGGGGCTTGGGCTGCACTGCCACTCCTCTTCCCACAGCATACAGAGACAGGGAGTAATTGTTACAATAAACATGCTTAACAGTAGCACTAAACATGGTGAAACATATGAGAAAAACAAATAAAATCGCTGGGCTAAGAGAAGTGCTACCAAAAACATAGCTTGCTTCTAATTTTAAGACTCATTGTGCCCTGGCTAGCTAACTTAGCAAAACTCCGCTAGCATAACAAGTGAGTTAGCTAAGTTGCCAGGGTCACATTTCCATTTCTGAACACATTATACACAGAGACAAAGAAAATAAACACACACCTGTAATTTCACACACAGTATGCACAGAATCACCATGGGGCTTGGGCTGCACTGCCACTCCTGAGAAGACCATAAAAATAAATGCTAAATACTCGTGACTACTAGCGTTAGCAACGCTAAGCTAAAGGATTGTCACGATGCCACCGGCTTATATTACACCGGGTGGCGCTAACACATCAAAGTACATGAAACCATGCATCATATTCGTGTAATACATTAGAAAAGGGGTAATACACGGAGTAGTGTTTAGGATTACAGTGGCACAAGTGATGGATGACAGAATAGAAAGAAGATTTAAGTAAGATTAGGGAAAGAGAAAAGTGGAGAAACATACCTCTTCCCACAGCATACAGAGACAGGGAAGAGGATATGGAAAGCATAGAAATATGAATCAGACAAACGGAAATATTAGAGGGGGATAGAAGGAGGGGGGCAGGAAGCTCCATAGACACCCATGACAGTGAAGAAGTCTACTGTATGACTAGTGTAACGAAGGTGTGTCAAAATAAAAACCCATCTTTGTGTAATTATACTACAAAAAAGAAAGGTGCTAAAAGCACACTGTTACATTCACCCCCCTAGAATTTCACAAAGATATAAAAACATCCCGAACATAAAAACACTCAAGCTCCGCTTACAGCCATTACAAGTACCAGCGTGACAGCTACCTAAAGAGGTCAGGCGTGATCCAGGGGTGATCAAGTCCCAGAACGCACCGGGTAGATGAGATGCCATATACACCTCAACGGTAAGGCTCAGACCAGAGACTACACGAATCAGAAATAACTACATGTTATTCACACTTAGCAAACAGACAACAGGCTCAATAAAGCCATGAACAACAGCAGAAGCTGTCAAATAGCTAAGAAAAAAATATATAATGCACACACTACACGTGGATGACCTGACCGAAGGACTCATCCCCACCTAAAACGGTTTGCAACTGAGCCATAGACTCTATAAGTCTACACACAGGCTTAATAACCCTACCAAACCTGGACAAGGGGAAGGGGGCTAAGTGGCCATTTGAGGGAGTGTCAGTGTCGTGAGGTGGGACGTGAAGTGGGTCGTGAGGGGTAGAGGGCATGATATGTTCTGCAACATCACCAGGGCCAGCCACACCACTAGCAGAGGCATCTGAGCTGCCACCAGGAAGCGGGGACCCGGGACCAGCTGCATCATCTTCCTCGAAGTCATCCAGCACGGCAGACTGTTCAGCGACCCAAGAGGAAGTGCGGTCCGCGACAGAGTCATCTTGGCGTGACGGGGCAGTGACAGACAGGGCAGTGACAGACGGGGCCAGAGCATGCTCAGAGGAGAGATCTGACAGGTGAGCCTCGGACAGGGAGACGCTTGAACTGACACATTCAGCTGCTGCACTTGAAGCGACATCTGTATCATCTGCGAGTGGCAGGAAGTTCACTGAAAGCAGGAGGTTCCGGTGGAGCACCCTCTGTTTACCATCACTGCCCTCGACTTTGTAGATATGGAGGCTGGGCTTTGCGGCTACCACAGTGTACACATCTGGCTCCCATTTGTCAGCAAGTTTGCGCTTTCCCCTGCATCCTTTGTTGGCAATAAGGACTCGGTCGCCAATGGACAGCGCCACTCCTTTGGCCCTCTTGTTGTACTGCTCAGCTTGGTGTCTCTGCTCAGACCTGGAGTTCTTCTGAGCGACTTGCATGGCTGACTGGAGGTCACTGGCCAGGGACTTGACATAGGAGTCGTAGTCAGCAATCCTCTCATCGCAAATCACGTTCCTGAACAGCAGATCAACAGGCAGTCTCGGGACCCTGCCAAACATCAGGTAGAAGGGCGCGAACCCAGTCGTCTCATGCACCGTGCAATTGTAGGCGAAGGTCATGGTTTGAACCAACTGGGGCCACTTCTGTTTGGACTGTGGGGGCAAGGACCGCAGCATGTTTCCCAGTGTCCGGTTGAATCTCTCTGTACCACCGTTGCCCATCGGATGGTAAGGAGAAGAGTGAGACTTCTGCACGCCAGCCAGCTCCATGAGTTCCGCAATGAGCTCACTCTCAAAGGACGCTCCCTGGTCTGAGTGCAGGCGAGTGGGGAAGCCATACACACAGAAAAAGTTGTCCCACAGCCGCTTCGCCACCCTCTTAGCAGTCTGGTCCTGACATGGGAATGCATGTGCGAGCTTCGTGAAATGGTCAGTTATGACCAAGACATCAACAGACTTGTTGTTCTTGTCCTCAGCAGACCAGAAATCGATGCAGACGAGTTCCAGAGGCGCGGTAGTTTTGATGCTGTGCAGAGGAGCTCTGGCGGCTGGCTCAGCGGTCTTGCTGAGGACACATCTCATGCATTCTCTGACGTGATGCCTAACGTCCTTCTCCAGGTCATACCAGAAGAACCTCTGACGAGCAAGGGAGAGCGTGCGCAGTTGACCCTGATGACCTGCCAAGTCATGCAGACCAGCCAAGACATCTGCCTTAAGGGAAGCAGGCACGACGTATTGGAATCTCTTGGTGTTGGAGAGGGGGTCTTTCGAGACTCTGTAGAGGATGCCATCCCTTAGCTGGAACTTCCGCCATTCTCGAAGCAACTTCAAGGCCAGGTGATTCTCTCGAGCACGTTCACGCCTCGACGGTCTCGATTTCCGTTCGACATAGAACATCACTCTGGCAATGGCGTCATCCTGTAACTGGCGGGCTCTCAGCTCATCTGTCGACCACGCGTGGAGTGTGTCCTGTCCACAGTCCCCCAAGCCCGTCAGGTGGTCACTGAGGGAAGCGGCCCGCTGCTGGGCGCCAAGGTCCCACACATCCTGTGTGTCCAGAGCAGCTGACACATCATCACCTGACATCGAGAGGGTTGCACGGTGCTGAGAGAGGAGTCAGTCGTGGCCTGAGGATTACAGGTGAGGCGGAACATGTCTTGCACGCAACTGTCGTTGACCTCGGAGGCTTGCTGCAGTAGATCAGCGTAGGGTTCAGACAAGAGCCGCTTCACAAAAGGGTCACGACTCAGAGCGTCAGCCACAACATTCTTCGGCCCGGGGACATGTCTGAGGTCAAAGGTGTATGGGGCCAGCTTGGACACCCAACGCTGCTCACATGCATCCAACTTTGGCTTTGTCAGGATGTATGTGAGCGGGTTATTGTCCGTCCACACTGTAAAAGTGTGACCCTTCAGCCAGTGGCTGAATTTCTCGCATACTGCCCACTTCAGAGCCAAGAACTCTAATCGGTGGGCTGGATAGTTGGCTTGGCTCCTGCTGAGGGACTTACTGGCGAACGCGATGGGTCTGGCTACCTCTTCACCCTCTGGAACTTGGGACAAAACGGCTCCCAGGCCGTCCAGGGACGCGTCAGTGCACAGCACGAAGGGCTTGTTGAAATCTGGGTGGGCAAGAACTACGCTTGTCAACAGCGCCCTCTTGAGGTTCTCAAAGGCTTTCATGCACTCTGGAGTCCAGTCTCCCGGAGTTAACTCACGGTAGGTGCCAGGCCTCCGAAGCTTCCTGTCATGTCTGCCTCTACGCTTTTGGCCAGCAGTTAGCGCAAACAGGGGCTTAGCAATGGATGAACAGCCAGGGATAAAATGCTGGTAATACATCACCATTCCCAAGAAGGAGCGAACTCTCTTCTGAGAAGGTGTGCACCCGTCCTCCATCATCAGATCCTGTGCTGTGAAGCTAGAGATGACATCAACCTTCTCCTGATCAACAGACACGCCAGCCACATTCACAACATGCCCCAGGAACTTTACAGACTTGCGCAAAAAGTGGCATTTCTTCTGGGAGAGCTTCAGATTGTGCGCCCTCAACCTGGTGAAGACGACCTCAAGACGACACAGGGCCTCTGACTCAGACGGGGCAAAAACAAGGAGATCATCCAGGTAGCACAAGAGGGTGGAAAAATTGAGGTCGCCAAAAATGCTCAGCATCATGCGCATGAATGAAGCCGGACTGTTACACAGACCTTGGGGGAGCCTGTTATATTCATAGAGCCCGAGTGGTGTCGTGAAAGCAGTGAGATGCCGATCAGACTCATGGAGGGGGATGTTATAAAACCCAGACGTCAGGTCCATTGTGCTGAACAGCGCATTGCCACCAAGGGCCGCAAGACAGTCTGACTGATGTGGCAATGGATGGGCATCTTTCACTGTCTTTGCGTTTAGCCAGCGGAAGTCTGTGCATATCCTGAGATCGCCATTTTTCTTCCACACCATCACTAGAGGCGAAGCGTACTCACTGATTGACTTTCTGATGATACCCTTCTCCTCCATGTCACTCAGAACCTCTCTCAGCTTGTGATAGTGCGCAGGTGGAATACGGCGGTAAGGAAGTCGGAATGGCCGATCATCAGTGAGGTGAATGCGGTGCACAAACCCCTTTGCCTCTCCACAGTCAAGCTTGTCCTTGGAGAAGACGTCCTGGAAACTGGAAAGCAGGTGAGCCAGCCTGGACTTACATTCATCTGAGACTTCACATGCATCAATGTCTACATCTCCGAGGCCACACGCGTCAAGACACTGCTTTGGAGACTGCAACTGAGTTGGAGCATACATGTGAGGCTGAACGGCGCTGTTACAGGCAAGGCCCTGAGTCAGAGGAAGGTCTTCAATAGCCACACATGGTGAAACATCAGCCAGCTTTGTGTTACGGCGCAGCCTGACAGGGTACTCAGTGGGGTTGAGAACTCTCATGGGGATCCAGTGATCTCCCCACATTGGCGTGATGACGCGCCCCACTAGGATGTTCTTTGGCCCCGAGCGTGCTGTGGTGGGCTCCACAATCACTGTACTGCCTTGGGACACAGGGACATGGCTTGGTAGTTTGCCCCACACCAGGTATTCTTGTTTTGGCAACAGGGTGATGGCCCGCCTCAGCTTGACAGTGCCGATTGGACCCGATGGCTCTGGACCAGCCCAGCGGGAGACGCAGGTGAGGAGCTCCAAAACTTGCTCGCACTCAGGGCTGGTGCTTCTGGAGGTGACAGCGTCCCAGTATTTCTTCTCACCTTTCATCTTGCTGAGGAGGGGCTTTAATACGTTGGTCCCGATGATAAACTCATCCCGCTGGCCAGATATTACAAAAGTGGGCACCAGGAACTGTGATCCGGACACTTCGATCTCAAGTTCATAAATGCACTTAGGGCGCGTCGCCAAACCGCCACATCCGATAAGAACAATGTTGCTGGGAACTGGCTGTGGACAAGGGAGAATGCCAGATGCCTTCAGTCTCATTTCACCCTCCTCGCTCAGCGTGCATGACATGGAGCCAGAATCTAGCATGCCCTTCAGTGAAACAAGGCCGCTGACCACGACTGGCGTGTAGAACAAGTCACTGGAGCCCTCAAGCCGCTGAGAGTTGAGATAAATAGCCGTAGTCTCGGCCGGCAAAAGTGCACAACTATTTACATAAATGGATTGGAAGTCATTGTCACTGAGGGTTTCAGCAGAAGAGCCCATGGTACCCCTCACACTACATGGGCTATCTAGTTTAACTGCGTGTGCGGGACATGGGCAGCACCAACTTGAGACTGATGTGCTGTGGGGCATGCACTCTTGACATGGCCAGGCTGCAGGCAGTTGTGGCAAAGCCGGTCCATTTTACAGTGGCTGAATGTAGTGTGCTGTAGTGAACCACACACTCTGCATGGCTGGCGTGTCTCACGGTTTGTGTACTGGCTCCGCTGGGCTGGCACGGCGCGCGGGGGCATGGCGTGCGGGGACATGGAGGCAGTGCACACTGAAAGTACTTTGTCCAACATGGTCACTACATGAGAGAGGCTCGGCTCAGCAGCAGGGGGACTGAGTGACTGGGCAGACTCAGGCATTGCGGGGGCATGGGACTGGAACACCGGCGGAGCCATGGGTGGGGGGCCAGGCTCAGCGTGCTGGACAGTGAACTGGGTGAGTGGGCGCACACTCTCTGTAGACACTGGCGAAGAAGAAGAGCGGGCCCCTTCATTCCTCTTCAGCACCCTCTGACGTGCGTCCACTCTCTCCTGGATCTCTGACGGCGTCCACTTCTCAGCTGGCTTAAACGAGAGAGACACAGCAAGACTGGGGTCTGGGCAGTGAGACACAAACATTGTTACTAACTCTGCTCCTGGTTCCTCCAGAACTCTCCGCTGTCTCCGTAGACATTCCTCCGCCACATCAATGGCTTTGTTTAGACGAATCCAGTACTCCATAGCAGACTCACCGTGGTGTGGAAGAGTATTGTAGAAGTCTCTCATGGGCATGTTGGAGTATGTCAGCTCACTAAAATTCCTCTTCAAGATATCGAACACAGCAGATACGGTGTGACCAGAGGCTGGCTCAGAGCTGCACCGAAGAGAGACTCTCACTACATCCCTCGCCTTGCCTAACAGACGACTCATGACAAAGTCAGACTTCTCCCGCTCTGTGCGGTTCACATGACGAAGGTGGTTCAGCACTACATCCTCCCATTCATCGACTGAAAACTTGTCTGTGTGGTCACCCCTGAAGAAGGGAGGGAGCTTGGCATCTGACTGGACAGTCACACTAACTCTTGAGGCATCTGCTTCTGTAAGGGACGGTGAAGAGTGGCTAGGGTGCGGCTGACCACTGGCCTGCTGCAGTGCGGCTATACTGGCAGTAATGTTACTATTGATCTGCTTAGCCAGATCTGACAAGACAATGCCCAGTGTGTCTGCAGTAATCACCTGTGTGTTGGGTGTAGGGGCTGGACATGTAGCAGGAGAAGGGCCTGTGTGTGCAATCAGTGTAGGCATAGGGGCAGTATGTGTCACCGGTGAATGGGCTACTCCCATAGGCTGTGTAACTGCAGGGGCTATATGTGCTGCTGGTGTGGCTTGATCCGTACAGGGCATATAAGCAGTGTCTCTCAGGGGAGTGGAAGTGGCCACTGGACCTCTAATCAAGTTAACCTGTCCCACATTACCAACCTGCCTCCCCCTACCAAAACCGTGAATCCCCAAAGGATAAGCTCTCCCAATACCAGCCAGACGCGAGTGGTCTCTAAACATAAAGGGCTCAACCACATCACCATCCCCAGCAAAGCTATCACCACCCTCAGCCATTTTATAGCATAAGTCAACTCAAACCCGGAATGCCTATGACACAAATATGTCAGCAAAACAAAAATAATTACTATTTCAGCTCAATACACTTAAATAAATCTGCAGAGCTCTAATAGTCAAAACTCAAGTACTACTATGAGAAAGAAATAGAGAGAGGTTCGAAGTGAAAGAGCATTAAGAGATACACTTGCAGAAACATTAAAAACACAATGTGATACTATATGCCCTAAACGGTATGCACGTCATAGAATACCTCACACGCACGCGCGCACACGCACAAACACACATACGAGCATACAGACAGACAAACAAGTGCACCCCTGCGTG
This sequence comes from Engraulis encrasicolus, assembly GCF_034702125.1. Lineage (NCBI taxonomy): Eukaryota > Metazoa > Chordata > Actinopteri > Clupeiformes > Engraulidae > Engraulis > Engraulis encrasicolus. The sequence continues at coordinate 33,154,014 of NC_085875.1, forward strand.
AAGAAGGAGAGAAGCGCAGCAGTCCCGGGATCAAGCAGGCGTTGATCAAGCGAAGCGGAGTCACGGCACCAATGTAACCGGTTTGGATTTCACTCTGCGTTGTGTTGAATGGTTGATATAAGGATGACTCCGAGACAAGATTGCAAGATTGTTCTGTAATTTCACACACAGTATGCACAGAATCACCATGGGGCTTGGGCTGCACTGCCACTCCTCTTCCCACAGCATACAGAGACAGGGAGTAATTGTTACAATAAACATGCTTAACAGTAGCACTAAACATGGTGAAACATATGAGAAAAACAAATAAAATCGCTGGGCTAAGAGAAGTGCTACCAAAAACATAGCTTGCTTCTAATTTTAAGACTCATTGTGCCCTGGCTAGCTAACTTAGCAAAACTCCGCTAGCATAACAAGTGAGTTAGCTAAGTTGCCAGGGTCACATTTCCATTTCTGAACACATTATACACAGAGACAAAGAAAATAAACACACACCTGTAATTTCACACACAGTATGCACAGAATCACCATGGGGCTTGGGCTGCACTGCCACTCCTGAGAAGACCATAAAAATAAATGCTAAATACTCGTGACTACTAGCGTTAGCAACGCTAAGCTAAAGGATTGTCACGATGCCACCGGCTTATATTACACCGGGTGGCGCTAACACATCAAAGTACATGAAACCATGCATCATATTCGTGTAATACATTAGAAAAGGGGTAATACACGGAGTAGTGTTTAGGATTACAGTGGCACAAGTGATGGATGACAGAATAGAAAGAAGATTTAAGTAAGATTAGGGAAAGAGAAAAGTGGAGAAACATACCTCTTCCCACAGCATACAGAGACAGGGAAGAGGATATGGAAAGCATAGAAATATGAATCAGACAAACGGAAATATTAGAGGGGGATAGAAGGAGGGGGGCAGGAAGCTCCATAGACACCCATGACAGTGAAGAAGTCTACTGTATGACTAGTGTAACGAAGGTGTGTCAAAATAAAAACCCATCTTTGTGTAATTATACTACAAAAAAGAAAGGTGCTAAAAGCACACTGTTACATATGCACAGCCAGGGCCGCTGCTAAGGTTTTGGGGGCCAAGGCATAACTGGTCAGGAGGCCCCCTCATAAGTAAATACTACTACTGCTACTAATAATAATGCTAATTACTGTATTCACAATTACAGTTTGTCTGAAAAATGATGGCCCTTTTGATAACTAACAAAAATGTTTTCAAATGTAATGAAATATTTTTTCATGATGTTTTTAGTCAGTCTCAATTTAGGAGGTCACAATTTTGAGGGCAAAGTGGTTGAGGTTCTAAAAGCGCTCTGTTTACTCTGCTTATGCCTAACGGCAGCCTTGTGCACAGCCTTTAATATCAATTTGATATTTTAATCTGTTCTGTATCGCATCGTATCGTACCGAATCGCACTGCATCGCATGGCATTATAATTGTATCGCGCCATATCGAACTGCATCGCAGTAGGTAGGAGAATCGTATCGTATCTTACCACTGGTAATTTCATGAATCGTGAATGTATCGTATCGTTGCCATGTGTATCGAGATGCACATCGTATCGCTTTGATGATGAAGATTCCCATCCCTAGTATGAACACTATGTATAGAATTGTTCTTAACAGAAAATATTTACTCTAGCAGTTGTCCAACAGCAATGTCAGCTGTCTAACTTCTACACAACTAGTAATAGGCTAGTTCATTTCAATAAGCTTATTTTTATGTAAAAATATCCATTCAGGCTAGTCGGTCTTAATTTAACATAAGTCATCCAATAATTCACAAGAATTGTAGAACTAGGATGTTCAAACCTTATTTTAAGCGTTTGCCAATATTAGCGTTTCACAAACAATTTCTTGAAATATTTGAGTAACTTTGTCCATCATTACTTGGAGAAGTCACTTGTGTTGGAAGGAATCTGTGGCAGGGTTTTCCACTTTCACTTTTGATACCACTGTTCCACCTATATAGACAGCTATGTTACACTGAGTGACTCGTTATCAGATAAAGAAAATCTTGCTTTTATTGGCAAAAGCCTAAAACAAGGTTTAAACGTCTAAGTTCTACTTCTATAATTCTAATAAGCTATTGGACTGGTGTTCAATTCACTATATGCCACTCTTATTGTGTAACATTAGAATTAGCTTGGTGGCAGTGGTGTAATCTATTTTTTTGTGGAGGTTATATTGTATATTTGAGCATTTTTTGAAGTGGGCTATACTGTATAGGGGTTGGACAAAATAATGGAAACGTCCGTCATTTTAGTGTGGGAAGTTTCATAGCTCAAGTGGACCAGCCTGTCGGCCAATCTTCATTAATTGCACATTGCACCAGTAAGGTGAAGAGTAGAGGTTTAATTAACAGGGTTAGGGCACAGTTTTGCTCAAAATATTGCAATGCACACAACATATTATGGGTGACGTATCAGAACTCAAAAAGGAGAAATTGTTGGTGCGCTTGTAACTGTTGCATCTTTGACCAAGACAGCAAGTCTTCATGATTTATTAAGAGCCACGGTCGGTATCTAAAGTAATGTCTGCATACCACCAAGCAGGATGAACCACATCCAACAGGATTAACTGTGGACGCAAGAGGAAGCTGTCACCGCATCAAAAGTCTGCATCACCGTATGCAACAGCCACACTTGGCTCTATTGCTCTCACATATACATGTACACCCTTAGATGAAATGAAAGCACATGAGACAATGGAAGAAAGACTCACTATTTTAATACACACAAACAAAAAATACAAACCGATATCTATATTTTTAATTATTTTTCCAGATATATTTCAGTATTTCATGTGTATTTTGTATATGTATGCATATTTTAGCTTGCATACCAAAATAATTACAAATGTTCCATGAAGACCTGTTGCTTCCATGATGGCGGCACGTCCACAACTGCACTCTGGTCATCGCCAACTGTGAAACACATTGGAAGACAAACACACACACACTCAGTACTGTAGTCCATTGTGTGTGTGTTGGCCTCAGATACTGTGAAGGTCATGCATCAGCATATCAGAGTGGTGCACGATTCCTCCTCATAGATCAAATGGAGTAAAGACACAATGATTAACTAAATCATGGAAGTGTGACGTGACCATCTATAGCTAGAAAATATGACAAGCGGCAGGACCGTGTCATTCAGCTAATGTTCTGGAATACTTACCAATGTTCTGTGAAGGCCTGGTGATTCCATGACAGCCACATTCAGTCGTCACCAGCTACTGGTCAACCTGGAGGAGGATCAACACACAATGAACTCAGAGTCCATCAAAGGGCAATATGGTGATTGGAGTGTGTGTGTTAGTTGGTCTCAGATATCCTAAAGGTGCATCAGCTGATCAGAGTGGTGCATGATTTCTCCTCATAGACCAGGTGTTAAGACACAAATAACTCAATCACTGAAGTGTGATGTGACCATCAATAGCTAGAACATACGACAAGCGGCAGGACCGTGTCAGTCTACTGCCAATGTTCCCTCAATGATATTACAGTCTAGTCTCCAATCCTCTTGGATTTCATTGTTCTACTAGACAGTCACTGGTGCCAGGGGCAACTGACAAATAAGAGCAATTTAGATTATTTAGACTTCAGAATCAGATTAACGTGGCACTTCAGCATTCAGCTAATATTCTGGAATACTTACCAATGTTCCGTGAAGGCCTGGTGATTCCATGACAGCCACATTCAGTCGTCACCAACTACTGGACACCCTGAAGGAGGATCAACATGAGGATCAACCCTGAGTCCATCAAAGGGCAATGTGGTGATTGGAGTGTGTGTGTGTGTGTTAGTTGGTCTCAGATATCCTAAAGGTGCATCAGCTGATCAGAGTGGTGCATGATTTCTCTTCATAGACCAGGTGTGTAAAGACACGATGATTAACTAAATCATGGAAGTGTGACATGACCATCAATAGCTAGAAAATATGACAAGCAGCAGGACCTTGTCATTCAGATAATGTTCTGGAATACTTACCAATGTTCTGTGAAGGCCTGGGATTCCATGACAGCCACATTCAGTCGTCACCAGCTACTGGTCAACCTGGAGGTGGATCGACACACAATGAACTCAGAGTCCATCAAAGGGCAATGTGGTGAGTGGAGTGTGTGTGTGTGTGTGTGTGTGTGTGTGTGTGTGTGTGTGTGTGTGTGTGTGTGTGTTGGTCTCAGATATCCTAAAGGTGCATCAGCTGATCAGAGTGGTGCATGATGTCTCTTCATAGACCAGGTGTAGTAAAGACACAACTACGGTAACTAAATCATGCTGGTGTGCATTACTAGATATGAAAGGAAAGTGAAAAATACTCGCTCATGTTCGGGACCCTGAACTGCATGTTAACACACTCATTCAGTAGCATTCAGCTAGTGTTCCGGAATACTTACACCATGTCCCTTCAAGGAAGGGTGATGTCATGACGGTCACACTGCTCCACACCAACTTCACACGCTGGAGGGAAAACACCCACAATTACAACCAAGTAAATTATGTCCTATTGTGATGATTGGTGCGTGTGTGTGTAGGGGTGCTGACAGGGGGAGACTAAGGGGACAGCTGTCCTGGGTCCAGGGGGAGAGGGGCCCCAAAATTGGGTCCTCATTACATTGGATCTATTGGACTGAGAGGCCCCTTTCAAGTGTCTTTGTCCTGGGCCCAGACAAAGCTGTCAACGGCTGTGTGTGTGTGTGTGTGTGTGTGTGTGTGCGTGTGTGTGTGTGTGGGTGTCAGATACTGTGAAGGTTATGCATCAGCATATCAGAGTGGTGCATGATGTCTCTTCATAGACAGGTGTAGGAGTGACAAGTAACTCAATCACTGAAGTGTGATGTGACCATCAATAGCTAGAACATACGACAAGCGGCAGGACCGTGTCAGTCTACTGCCAATGTTCCCTCAATGATATTACAGTCTAGTCTCCAATCCTCTTGGATTTCATTGTTCTACTAGACAGACACTGGTGCCAGGGGCAACTGACAAATAAGAGCAATTTAGATGATTTAGACTTCAGAATCAGATTAACGTGGCACCTAAGCATTCAGCTAATGTTCTAGAATACTTACCAATGTGCTGTGAAGGCCTGGGATTCCATGACAGCCACATTCAGTCGTCACCAGCTACTGGACACCCTGTAGGGGAATCAACACACAATTAGCCCTGAGTCCATCAAAGGGCAATGTGGTGATTGGAGTGTGTGTGTTAGTTGGTCTCAGATATCCTAAAGGTGCATCAGCTGATCAGAGTGGTGCATGATTTCTCTTCATAGACCAGGTGTGTAAAGACGCAATGATTATGGAAGTGTGATATGACCATCTATAGCTAGAATATATGACAAGCAGCAGGACCTTGTCATTCAGCTAATGTTCTGGAATACTTACCAACGTTCCGTGAAGGCCTGGGATTCCATGACAGCCACATTCAGTCGTCACCAGCTACTGGTCAACCTGGAGGTGGATCGACACACAATTAACCCAGTGTCCATCAAAGAGCAATGTGATGAGTGGAGTGTGTGTGTGTGCGTGTTGGTCCAACTACTGGACACCCTGGAGGAGGATCAACACCCAATGAACTCAGAGCCCATCAAAGGGCAATGTGATGATTGTGGAGTGGAGTGGAGTGGAGTGTGTGTGTGTTGGTCTCAGATATCCTAAAGGTGCATCAGCTGATCAGAGTGGTGCATGATTTCTCTTCATAGACCAGGTGTGTAAAAATCACTCACACAGACTTACAGTTATCTCCAGAAGTATAAAAAAGGAACAAGGTGATGAACATACCTTATGGTGACACCAGTCACCCCACTGAACCTGCCTTTCTTTCATCAGTGCCTGTCAGTAGAGAGAGAGAGAGAGAGAGAGAGAGAGAGAGAGAGAGAGAGAGAGAGAGAGAGAGAGAGAGAGAGAGAGAGAGAGAGAGAGAGAATATCACTCTTCAACAGACTGTGCGTATGTCTGAGCAGTACATATAGCATATACATACTACATAGACAATGAAACTGAACCACCTGGGTGGCATTCCAAGAACATGGTTAAGTGATAAACCTGCTAATAGATAGCCCACAGGTGTAAATTAGTTAAAAAATGAGGGCTCCCAGGCTCTTCTATTAGGCGATTTACCACAACCTCAAAGCTAACTTCGCCTGGTTTACTACTGAGCCAGGTTCATGGAATACTCCCCAGGTTTCAGACAGGTTTGGCTATAGCAGCTCGGCCTTGTGCTGTATATTGACCATGTGCTGGAGTTACCAACAGGCCGTTCTGGTGGACGCAGGAGAGTTGAGGTGCACATTTCATTCTGCCGTGATTTGGGCAGCTGTGGTTTTTATGTTTTTGTATTGGGATGGTGTAACAGTCCAGGGAAGCACCCATTCAAAACACACAAAGGAATATGAAACACACATGATAATACTGTACACACAATTAACCCGGAGTCCATCAAAGGGCAATGTGATGAGTGGGGTGAGTGGTGTGTGTGTGTGTGTGTGTTGGTCTCAGATATCCTAAAGGTGCATCAGCTGATCAGAGTGGTGCATGATTTCTCTTCATAGACCAGGTGTGTAAAAATCACTCACACAGACTAACAGTTATCCCCAGAAGTACATGCTTGGTTGCAATGCTTATACTCACCTACAGCTGTCTTTTACTTTCTAATTCTTCTCCATCTCACTTCCAGGATTCAAAGATCAGCCACAGCAACTCATCTCGTCTTCATTTGAGGGACAGTGACCTGTATATAGAGGCAAGAAATAAAAAGAGAAGGCAAGAAAGACAATGTCGTTATTGATTCGTCTTGTAGGCCTATGTACAATTTCACGCAAAATCCACTAGGCCAAAAGTGCAGGCCAGAGTAACACACACTGGGTTCATCAAATACATTTAGGCTAGTAGGACACGTGTTCCCTCCACGTGGTCGATTCAAATCCATTTCGTTAATCTTCCACAGATGCAAAAGTAGCTAGCTAACTAACTCGTGTCTGTATTGAGGTATGTCATGTCACAGCCACTGCTGATTATTGCTTTTCTATAATGCAACACTATGTGTATTTTTACAAGAATGTGAATGACGGACTGGCTTAAACATGGATGGACATGTGACTTAGCCGAACCTTATATGAAGTGCATTTTAAGTTATTGGTCTAACTAATGCAAAAAGTAGCGTAATTGCTCGAAAGCGTAATAATAAGACCATTAGCCACCGTAAAAACACTGGGCGACGATAATAACGCACGGTTTTATGCACGGACTGTTTCGCCCTCTACAGTTTAACATTACACAGATCTTCGCATCCAAGTTTAAGCTATGCAAAAACAACGGTACAAAAACAAACGTTATTGACAATTGTCAGTAGCAGATGTACGTACCATTGATGACGCAAATAACATAAAATTGACATGAATGCATCCAGATAACTTTGAATGAGCGTCCATGAGGAGCGTGTTTCTTTCTCAAGCATGCGTGCCCTCAAACTACAACTGCAATCTGCGCATGCTTGATATTCTCATTCTTTTTCTGTCAGCCTACCCCGTTGTTGTAAGGGGTCTACTGCCTCCGTGTGTTTGGGTGGAATGCAGTCAGGGTACAATATTGAGTCAGTATGGATTAGGCCTATGCTATGTATCACTGATTCAAAAACCAAAAAACAAAAAAACACTTATGTAATTGTTCATTGGTTTGCATAGTCACACACTTGCTTTTTATATTTCATATTATGTGAATGAGTTGCAAATGATACTTGATGTGAAATCACAATTAGGCTGTACTCTGACTGTTGAATACTCTGACTCTGTTGAATACGTCTTTACACATGTTGGATCTAAAGGGAGCGGTCCCAAATGTATGAAGTGCTGAGGGTTTGTTCTCAAAATTGTTGCTGCCTTTTCTCGTCTGTCAAATATCTGCATGTATGGAGATGGGTGCTTTGTTTTTTGATCTGTCGAAGGCCTGTCTGTGGCAGCTTGTGCAACATGTTTGATCTCCAGTGCAATGTGTAACTATTATGTATATTATCTGTATTTTGCTAGACAGCATAATTTCCCAGTGAAAAAAAATCTCAGCTAAGGATGGTTTATATATATTTTAGAGATGTCCGATAATATCGGCCCACAGATATTATCGGCCCGATAATAGCATAAAATGTAATATCGGTATCGGATTTTTGACCTATCAAAACCGATATAATAATGCTTGAATTACTGTACACTTTTCTCTTTAATTATTTCTCTATTTTGCACAGACGATGTTAATATTTGGAAAGCTTTGTTGCATTCGAGAATGCATCTAGTGGGGCATTACAATAAAATTAAGCATATTTTGTTCCACAACAGCAGATTTGTAATGTCACCTAAAATTTGTTATGAGGAAAAATAACCCACATATATGGGCATCGGTATCGGCCGATATCGGAATCGAAAATTGAGAGTTGGACAATATCGGCATATCGGATATCGGCAAAAAAGCCAATATCAGACATCTCTAATATATTCAAATTTCTTTATGAGAGGATGTATGTTCTAAATGCAGTTATTGGCTGTGGCCTAATAGGTAGAAAGTTGGTCCAAAGATCAGAGGGTTGCAGGTTGGGATTCCGGCCTCTCCGCTTCCTACCCTACCCATGGTCATGGCTGAAATGCATTCAAGATACAAAAATATTTGCAATTGCCAGCCGTGTAGACTGCAGAGGGATACAGCCAGAGAGAGTAGAGAGAGGGAGGTTCCATTGGCCCATTGTTTCCAGGTTATATTATTGCAAGGGGGTGGGGGGAAATCCCCCTTTAGGTAGACCTAAGGATTGTTCTATTCATTGTAGGAGTATTATGACACGCCCCTTTAGGCAGACTGGAACCTGGTCACTTTAGGTGCCCATAGAAACCTATTATGTTGGCATATCTCTATATACTCAAAGAATCTCTGATACAGCACACAAGCATGCCGGAGGTACAGGTTTTTATGTATTTTATTTTTGTTCTGGTTTTCTTTTCCATTCTACTTAGTTTCTGCCTGCCCGGGTTAGAGTAGACCTACTTGCTTGTTTGGCTGTTTGCTTGCTGAATTATTTTTCTCAATATAGTGTTCTCTTGTAAGATATGGTGGCTTCTCTCTGTAAGCGCCCTTTCCATATCTGTTGAGACTGTGAATTTGACTGATCTTATAGACTAAGCATTACTATTATAGCCTATTATTCTTCATGTTGCCTCTCTATCTCAGAAACAACAAAATGTAAGATATGTAAGATATGTTTTTAAGGTCATTTGACCATATAATGGTATTATCCCATATTACATGATGTCCTTCTAACCCAGTTACAATTTTTGTTTTCTCCCAGCAGGTGGCGGTAAGTGAACATTAGACTACTTCTTGAACAGCACTGTGTTCAGATCCATCTGACAGGTAAGAAAACTTTGGTCTAGTAGAGCAGTGGTAGCTGTGGGCCAGGGCCCACCTGTGGACCTTGAAATTATTTTGTTAAAAAAAAAACTAAGTATTTCTGTGTGTGTGCTGCTGTTGACTATTTATCTGAGGTGTATTGTTAACTGGGTCAGAGGTGGGACCTGAGCATTTGTGCAAATTCCAAGTGGTCCCCCCCCCAACACACTCACACACTACTAACACACACCCCTTGCATGTCGTCCAAGGTGAGTGCTTCTTTTGATGCTCCTGCAGCCTAATCCTGCATGCCAGGCTACACACACACACACACACACACACACACACACACACACACACACACACACACACACACACACACACACACACACACACACACACACACACAATCCCCGGGCTACAGATTTGAGCAGAGGCAGCTGCGGCTAAGTGAAAGTGACTGGTTCTCAGCTGAATGAAAGGCACTCTGCTTTTCCCTGGTATGAGTGTGTGCATCTTGCATCAGGGACCTGTGAAGAAAACCCCTGGGGGAGGGAGGGGGGGAGAGGTAGTGGTCCTTGACATCCATTCCTCAACCCTTGGGGGAAATGTTCCAAATCGGACTTCTATTCTTAACCTATCCATTTATTTTTCCTCTCGTTCACCCAAGACACGTGTGCTTCCATGTGCAAAGTATCTGGGCATATGTCTGATTGAACATCCAACCATACATGTCTTCTATGCTAGTGTTGTGTGTGTGTGTGTGTGTGTGTGTGTGTGTGTGTGTGTGTGTGTGTGTGTGTGTGTGTGTGTGTGTGTGTGTGTGTGTGTGTGTGTGTGTGTGTGTGTGTGTGTGTGTGTTTTTTTATCTGTGTGAGGCATAAGTCTTTTCCTTTCTTTTCCGTGGCTAAGCCAGCTTTTGGATGGGTGACTGAGCCCTATCAGAGGGGTGGCGCAATTGTTTGGGGTGGGAGGTGTGTGTGCATGCAGGGCATTTGCCCCTGAGCCCAGGGTCCTGTTTTATTAGTAGTAGTAGTAAGCTTGGCAGGCCGTATGTGGGGCCCTATCATTATTTTGTCCTGGGGGCCTCTGTGCAATTGTTACGCCACTGCTCCCTATCGTCGTTTGTGTTTCCCTGCAGGGATGCCACCATGTCATACATTTGATGTGTTGTCAAGGAAGTCGACAGTGGGGTGGACAAAGGGGTCAGTTGTCCTGGGCCCAAGGAGAGATGGGGCCCAGAGTTAGGCTCTCGTAGCAGTGAATGCCTTGACCACAGGAAGAACAGTGCTTCTATAAGAAGAAAACTAATGTGTTGTCAATAAAGCATTGAATGCATTGTGATAGGGGTGCCCTTTCAGATGATTTTGTCCTGGACCCAGACAAAGCTGTCAGCAGCCCTGTGCGTAGTCATGGAGGAGTGAGGACAGTGATGGGATGGGTTGTGGGGGGCAGATATGGCAGGCCCTGAATCACAGCACTCAGGGGAAATGCACTAGGTCTGTACTCCACTCCAATCCCAACCAATTTCATTTCATTAACTTTCACCAAACACAGCCTTCAAACAGTTGCCAAACTACTTCCCTGGAGGACAGTGTTGTCACGGTAACCATGACCAGCACTTTGAGAGGTAAAGGCTACCGGCTACCAGTTCTGACAAAGTGCAGAGCATTGGGCTGACAAAATTGATTAGAATTGAGCTCTATTTTTGTCTGAGTCGTCAAAGTAAACCCACCTGTTTCTTTGCTTGTTGCACTGTATGAACATAGTCACAGTCACAGTCACAGAAGAGATCAGGGAAGGCAACAGAGAAGGACAAAAGGGTCAGTTTTCCGGGGCCCAAGGAGAGGGGGGTCCCAGAAGTTGTTCCCCATTACATTGTATGTATTGAAGAGTTGCTTCCAGGGAGTCCAAGGCGGCTTAAATGGTCCCAGCCAAAGCTGTCAGCGGCCCTGGAAGTGATATACGTAGAGCAGAGGTGGGGAACCTAGGCCTATGTCTCGAGGGCCGTTTGCGGCCCTTGAGGCCGTTTTATCCGGCCCCCGATATAATTTTAATGTTATTCGGCTTCACATGAAATATGACATATTTTGTAAAGGAATCTTAGAAAATGCATTTGCAATACAATTAAAGTTATATTCAGGAAACCTAAAGAAGGTGGTGTTTGTTTAAAAGGTGGCTGCCATACATATAGGCCTAAAGTGAAGGGGAAAATCCTGGTTTGTGTTCATAGTACGGCCCTCGGAGGACTTTTACGGCCCTCGGATGAATTTGAAGTGGCCCTTCAAATGAGAAAGGTTCCCCAACCCTGACATAGAGCACGAATAAGAGGGCACTCGTGTAGGGGGTACGCAACACAAAAAAGGCTGAGAAATGTTGCCAAGTGTGGAAGTCTAATGTTCCATTTGGATTGGTCCATTTGAGCGTTCCAAGGTTTGTTATCTCAGCATTACATACTGTACCGTAATGTAGCAGAATACGACACGATATAGGCAGCATTGTGTTATAGGCATGCAGTGTTTCATTGCTGCTTACCAAGGAAGCCTTATGGGCCACGCACACAGGTAGGTAGGTAGAGCTAATATTACTCTAGCAATTTAGTGTAGCAACTTGTTTCACACGCTGGTGTACGGGGCCAACTGAAATGGTCGAATGCGACTTTGCTGTCAGAACTGCAGTGCATGGGACTTAAAAGAGTTGGGATTGGGGCAAGAAAAGATAGCAAATGTTGAAGAAGACTAAAACAAAACAAAGGACAACACTTAACAGTTAATCACATAAACTGATGAGATGATTTTACACAAAACAGTGCCAATTCCTGTCTGAGACATGATGTCAACAGCTGAAATGGTACGTGTTTCATCATGTTTTCCTTTTTGTAGTGCTTACAATCTGACAGGTTTTGACCATAAGACGGCCATTTTATCACCTGGTTGTCCTTATGATTGAGCTAAACAGAAAATGGTGCAATTTGGCCTTATTAAGTAGCAAAAATCGAAGGCCTATTTTCACTGTAGCACAGAATGTGCTATTTTAAAAAAGAATGGCATACAGCATCATGGTCAGAACTCAAAATGCATCTGAAATTATAATCCCATACATACTGTACTGTACTCCTCAAAGAGCGTTTGTCCCTTTCTGCTACTAGTCATTTAGTAAGTGAAGAATTCTTGCACACCTCCTTGGTCAGCTGCGTAGGAGTGGAACCCCTAGGTCACCAACGTTAAAGCAAAGAAAGCTCCCGCACACTGTTCACATTTGCATGGTTTAATGCAACGTTTCGGTCTGCTGACCTTCTTCAAGCAATTCAAACCATTTGAATTGAGATTTGAATTGCTTGAAGAAGGTCAGTTGACCGAAAAGTTGCATTAAACCATGCAAATGTGAACAGTGTGCAGGAGCTTTCTTTGCTTTA